>NW_026881770.1:0-363800 GCF_032173495.1 Musca vetustissima
ATTATGTGCAAACGGATAGGCTGGACTCCAGACTTAAGGAATTAAAATTACTGTTGGATTGAGGTAGTTTAGGAAATTCGTAATTTTGGGAACATAAAGTACAAAATGGTACCAAATAGTCATGGTCCGTTTTGAGAATATGCGTACAATCACTTTCTGTGTCGATTTATGCATGTCCGTCCGTCTGTCTGTCCATGTTAAAATGTAAACAAAGTACAGGTTGCATATATGATCCGAATTGGGAGAAGTTTGGCCCGGGATTAATATTTAATCCGGATTAAGGGTTATAGACCCAGGATTAGGCTTAATCCGGATTAAGGTTCCTTGAACCAGGATTAGGGCTTAATCCGGATTAAGCCTTAAGTGGCCCTTAATCCGGATAAAGGGACACTTAAGCCGGATTAAGGGACACTTAATCCGGTTTAAGTTTCGCTGACCCCGGATTAGGGCTAGCTCCGGATTAATGGTCCTTGACCCCCGAATGAGGGTCCTTGACCCTGGTTTAAGGCTTAATCCGGATTAAGGGACCTTGACCCAGGATTAGGGTAAGGGACACTTAATCCGGATTAAGGCTTAATCCGGTTTAAGTTTCACTGACCCCGGATTAATGTTTCTTGACCCCGGATTAGGGCTTACTCCGGATTAATGGTCCTTGACCCCCGAATGAGGGTCCTTGACCCTGGTTTAAGCCTTAATCCGGATTAAGGGACCTTGACCCAGGATTAGGGCTTAATCCGGATAAAGGGACATTTAATCCGGATTAAGTGGCCATTAATCCGGATAAAGGGACACTAAATCCGGATTAAGGGACACTTAATCCGGATTAAGGGACCTAGAACCAGGATTAAGGCTTAATCCGGATTGAGGGTCACTGATCCCGGATTAAGGCTTTATCCGGATTAAGGGTCCTTGACCCAGGATTAAGGCTTAATCCGGATTAAGGGACATTTAATCCGGATAAAGGGACACTTAATCCGGATTAAGGGACACTTAATCTGGATTCAGGCTTAATCCGGTTTAAGTTTCACTGACCCCGGATTAATGTTTCTTGACCCCGGATTAAGGCTTACTCCGGATTAAGGGTCCTTAACACCCGATTAAGGCTTAATCCGGATTAAGGGCCATTTAATCCGGATTAAGGGACACTTAATCCGTATTAAGGGTCCTTGACCCAGGATTAAGGCTTAATCCGGATTAAGGGCCACTTAATCCGGATTAAGGGTTCTTGACCCCAGGATTAAGGCTTAATTCGGATTAAGGGCCACTTAATCCGGATTAAATCCGGATTAAGCCTTAATCCTGGGTCAAGGACCCTTAATCCGGATTAAGCCTTAATCCTGGTTCAAGGAACGTTAATCCGGGATCAGTGACCCTCAATCCGGATTAAGCCTTAATCCTGGTTCAAGGTCCCTTAATCCGGATTAAGCCTTAAACCAGGGTCAAGGACCTTCATTCGGGGGTCAAGGACCATTAATCCGGAGGAAGCCCTAATCCGGGGTCAAGAAACATTAATCCGGGGTCAGTGAAACTTAAACCGGATTACGCCTGAATCCGGATTAAGTGTCCCATAATCTGGATTAAGTGTCCCTTTATCCGGATTAAGGGCCACTTAATCCGGATTAAATGTCCCTTAATCCGGATTAAGCCTTAATCCTGGGTCAAGGACCCTTAATCCGGATTAAGCCTTAATCATGGTTCAAGGAATCTTAATACGGGATCAGTGACCCTCAATCCGGATTAAGCCTTAATCCTGGTTCAGTGTCCCACAATCCGGATTAAGCCTTAAACCAGGGTCAAGGACCCTCATTCGGGGGTCAAGGACCATTAATCCGGAGTAAGCCCTAATCCGGGGTCAAGAAACATTAATCCGGGGTCAGTGAAACTTAAACCGGATTAAGTGTCACTTAATCCGGATTAAGTGTCCCTTTATCCGGATTAAGGGCCAATTAATCCGGAGTAAGGGCCACTTAAACCGGATTAATTGTCCCTTAATCCGGATTAAATGTCCCTTAATCCGGATTAAGCCTTAATCCTGGGTCAAGGACCCTTAATCCGGATTAAGCCTTAATCTTGGTTCAAGGAACCTTAATCCGGGAACAGTGACCCTCAATCCGGATTAAGCCTAATCCTGGGTCTCTAACCCTTAATCCGTATTAAATATTAATCCCGGGCCAAACTTCTCCCAATTCGGATCATATATGCAACCTGTACTTTGTTTAAATTTTAACATGGACAGACAGACGGACGGACATGCATAAATCGACACTGAAAGTGATTGTACGCATATTCTCAAAACGGACCATGACTATTTGGTACCATTTTGTACTTTATATTCCCAAAACCAGTGAGCGGAGCAGTATAGTCGGACGGGGCCGACCATACGATACCCTACACAACTACCACGGAACTCATATTTTCTGCGGATGTTTATTCCGAGACTGGGCAATATTTCGTGAAATTTGCACCCTCTTGCCCGATTAGAGGTTAACAGCACCTCTTCCTCACACTGACATATTTTCCGAATATTACGAGTATTCAGTACAGCTATTGTCCAGATTCCCTTCACCGTGGGTTGAGTTGTGATGTTCAGCTTTCATTTGAGGTCTATAGATCGACTCGAGAATAACACAAAAAATTAAGTTTTCTGTCCATTTCATTCCAAAATTATTATCTGATCATCACCGAAAATTATAGGCGTTGTCCTTGACCATAACTGGAACCTCGTGGAACATTTCAAAGCGATCAGCGCTATAATTCCGCTCTCCAGAGTGATAATGGGTTACTAAATAATATACGAATACGGAGATACCTGTAAATATTTAGGTGTAACTACCACATCCGAGCACATACAACAATATAATTGGTCTCAAGTTAAAGGTCAACCACTCCTCTAGGATATAATATCAACTTCTCGGGTATATGTCCTTCAGGGGCAAATATATACGCCATAGAATACAAATTTTGTCATTTTTCACACAAAAGTCAGGGTCCATTTGACCCGCTAAATATTGACCGATCTTTCTCCAAACTGGCATGCTTATTTTTTGGCCCAATCCGCTTCTCCATGCAAAATTTCACGATGTTCGGACCATTGTTGCGGCCTCTGGAGCGACCAGAAAAACCGACAAAAATTTAGTATTTGGTCCATTTCATCCCCTAAATATTAACCGATCTTTCGCAAAAACAATAGGGGTCTTCATTGGCCAAAACCAATCCTACATGCAAAATTTCGTGAAGATTGGTATAACTGTGGCCTGTATCGTGTTTACAAATTATAATGGAGACGGACGGACGGACACACATGTCTAGATCGACTCAGCTAGTCGAGATATGACGATCGGTATACTTAAAGGTGGGTCTAGGACCAATATTTCGCGGCGTTACAAACTTTTGGGGCTGCACAAAGCTATAATACCCTGACAACATAGTTGTGTAGGGTATAATTACGAATTTTCTAAACTACCTCAATCCAACAGTAATTTTAAATCCTTAAGTCTGGAGTCCAGCCTATCCGTTTGCACATAATCAAGTTGTACCAAACATAGTACCATTTAGTACACATAAGTACCTCAATCCTGTACTCCAATAATAATCCTAATTCCTATTTTTAAGTATTCATTCTATTTACGCTCAACTAAATGCAAATAGTACCAAATTTAGTACATTTCATACACATAAGTACGAATTTCTAAAATGGAGCATCTACATCCTTCTAACTTTCCATCAGTGAACCACATCCAAAATTTCAGAATTCTAGCTCTTCCCATTTGTCTACCCTTAATTCGGGGTAAAGGACCCTTAATTCGGGTTAAATGACAATGACACTAAATTTGGAGTAAGCCTTAATCCGGGGTCAAGGACCCTTAAACCGGATTAAGCCATGTTAAACCTTAAACCGGATTAAGGCTTAATCCGAAGTAGTAGCGTTCTTGACCCAGGATTAAGGCTTAATTCGTAATATAATCCGGATTAAGTGACACTTAATCCGGATTAAGCCTTAATCCGGTTTAATGGTCTTTGACCCCGGATTAAGGCTTAATCCGGGCCACTTAATTCGGATTAAGGGACACTTAATCCGGATTAAGCCTTAATCCGGTTTAAGGGTCTTAGACCCCGGATTAAGGCTTAAATTAAGTTTCCATTAATCTGGTTTAAGTGGCCCTTAATACGAATTAAGCCTTAATAATGGGTCAAGAACGCTTAATCCGGATTAAGTGGCCCTTAATCCGGATTAACCCTTAATCCGGATTAAGTGGCCCTTAATCAGGATTAAGCCTTAATCCTGGGTTAAGGATCCTTAATAGGGATTAAGTGTCCCTTAATCCGGAATAAAAGGCCCTATATAAGTTTGATACGTTCTGACTCAACTTCCCGAGCTCAGTCAATCACGTGTGCTGATTGACACCACGGGCATCTCCTCTGCAAGTTCCCTCAGCGGAGACCGTAGGGTGCAGATGCCACCGAGCGGTGGTTGTTGCTGTTTTGCTCTCCTTGCTCGACACTTTTCTCCCATTGGAATATGTAAATGTAGTAGTAAACGACAACCGATCCTCAGCGATCACCGCAATCCTCTGTGACTGCATGAACCACAGACTTCACTTGTCGTTTAAGCTCCTGAAAGTTAACTTGCTAACTAACTCTTGTCGAGCTAACATCTACGTGTTAGCACTAACAGGCCTCTGTAGCCACCCCAAATTACAAAGGTAATTTATTTGTTGTTATACGAAAAGAAGAAGAATCTCCAATAAATCCAAGAACTTAGAATAATTTAACTAATTATCTCTTGCGTTTTATTTCATGTGCTTTCATCTCTTTTCTATATTTGCACCAACACGCGCGTATCACCACTTACACCATTAACCGCTTGGGAGTTCTTGTTGTTGAATTAGTTCTTAACCCCCGCTCCCTCGAGTTAATTATTTGATCACCCCCCTCCATCACCACACGCCTAAACATTTGGTCGCATAGCCGACGTTGGAATTGCAATTTTCGAATTTCGAAAAAATGAGTGTTGTGCTGAATTGTGCTAGGTTTGTGCCAAATTGTGCCGTAACTTTTTTTTCGAAATTCGAAAAACTAAGGAAGATATTCGAAAAAACATTTTTTTTCGAAAAAATTTCACAGAATTGCAATTTTCGAATTTCGAAAAAATGAAAGTTGTGCTGAATAAAGCTCAATTTGTGCTCAATTGTGCCGTTTAAATTTTTTCGATATCATGTACCGTTTTCGAAAAAATCGATATTTTCGAACGTATGGCAGGATTGCAATTTTCGAATTTCGAAAAAATTAAAGTTGTGCTGAATTGTGCTAGCAGAGCACACAATTGTGCCGTTTAAAATTTTTCAATATCTCTTACCATTTTCGAAAAAAATACGATTTTCGAACATATGCCAGAATTGCAATTTTCGAAATTCGAAAAAATAAAAGTTGTGCTGGATTGTGCTCAACGAGCACATAATTGTGCCGTTTAAATTTTTTGAATATCTTTAACCGTTTTCAAGTTTTTGCAATTTCGAATATATAAAATAAAACCAGTATTTTGTATGAAAAATCTTTGTAAATTTGCTAAAAATGCAAATATCAAAATGCGCTAAATTGTGCTGAGTTGTGCTCGCCTAGCACAATTTTTTGTCCATACATTACAAATTTCTATCGCTACTCGTTACTCGCTAAAATTGAAAAATCCTTATAATTTCCATAAAAATTAGAATTTTTGAAATCTGAAAGTTGTGCTGATTTGTGCTAACCTAGCACAAATTTTTCGCCATACATTGCAAATTTCTATCGCTACTCGTTACTCGCTAAAATTAAAAAATTCTTATAATTTCCTTAAAAATTAAAATTTTCGAAATCTGAAAGTTGTGCTGATTTGTGCTAGCCTAGCACAACTTTTCGTCCATACATCGCGAAATTGTGTTTCCACTCGTTACTCGTTAAAATCGATCATATTTATTTGGGGATAAAAATCGTTGTAATTTTGCTAAAAATGCAAATATCAAAATGCGCTAAATTGTGCTGAGTTGTGCTCGCCTAGCACAATTTTTTGTCCATACATTACAAATTTCTATCGCTACTCGTTACTCGCTAAAATTGAAAAATCCTTATAATTTCCATAAAAATTAGAATTTTTGAAATCTGAAAGTTGTGCTGATTTGTGCTAACCTAGCACAAATTTTTCGCCATACATTGCAAATTTCTATCGCTACTCGTTACTCGCTAAAATTAAAAAATTCTTATAATTTCCTTAAAAATTAAAATTTTCGAAATCTGAAAGTTGTGCTGATTTGTGCTAGCCTAGCACAACTTTTCGTCCATACATCGCGAAATTGTGTTTCCACTCGTTACTCGTTAAAATCGATCATATTTATTTGGGGATAAAAATCGTTGTAATTTTGCTAAAAATCCAAATATCAAAATGCGCTAAATTGTGCTGAGTTGTGCTCGCCTAGCACAATTTTTTGTCCATACATTACAAATTTCTATCGCTACTCGTTACTCGCTAAAATTGAAAAATCCTTATAATTTCCATAAAAATTAGAATTTTTGAAATCTGAAAGTTGTGCTGATTTGTGCTAACCTAGCACAAATTTTTCGCCATACATTGCAAATTTCTATCGCTACTCGTTACTCGCTAAAATTAAAAAATTCTTATAATTTCCTTAAAAATTAAAATTTTCGAAATCTGAAAGTTGTGCTGATTTGTGCTAGCCTAGCACAACTTTTCGTCCATACATCGCGAAATTGTGTTTCCACTCGTTACTCGTTAAAATCGATCATATTTATTTGGGGATAAAAATCGTTGTAATTTTGCTAAAAATGCAAATATCAAAATGCGCTAAATTGTGCTGAGTTGTGCTCGCCTAGCACAATTTTTTGTCCATACATTACAAATTTCTATCGCTACTCGTTACTCGCTAAAATTGAAAAATCCTTATAATTTCCATAAAAATTAGAATTTTTGAAATCTGAAAGTTGTGCTGATTTGTGCTAACCTAGCACAAATTTTTCGCCATACATTGCAAATTTCTATCGCTACTCGTTACTCGCTAAAATTAAAAAATTCTTATAATTTCCTTAAAAATTAAAATTTTCGAAATCTGAAAGTTGTGCTGATTTGTGCTAGCCTAGCACAACTTTTCGTCCATACATCGCGAAATTGTGTTTCCACTCGTTACTCGTTAAAATCGATCATATTTATTTGGGGATAAAAATCGTTGTAATTTTGCTAAAAATCCAAATATCAAAATGCGCTAAATTGTGCTGAGTTGTGCTCGCCTAGCACAATTTTTTGTCCATACATTACAAATTTCTATCGCTACTCGTTACTCGCTAAAATTGAAAAATCCTTATAATTTCCATAAAAATTAGAATTTTTGAAATCTGAAAGTTGTGCTGATTTGTGCTAACCTAGCACAAATTTTTCGCCATACATTGCAAATTTCTATCGCTACTCGTTACTCGCTAAAATTAAAAAATTCTTATAATTTCCTTAAAAATTAAAATTTTCGAAATCTGAAAGTTGTGCTGATTTGTGCTAGCCTAGCACAACTTTTCGTCCATACATCGCGAAATTGTGTTTCCACTCGTTACTCGTTAAAATCGATCATATTTATTTGGGGATAAAAATCGTTGTAATTTTGCTAAAAATCCAAATATCAAAATGCGCTAAATTGTGCTGAGTTGTGCTCGCCTAGCACAATTTTTTGTCCATACATTACAAATTTCTATCGCTACTCGTTACTCGCTAAAATTGAAAAATCCTTATAATTTCCATAAAAATTAGAATTTTTGAAATCTGAAAGTTGTGCTGATTTGTGCTAACCTAGCACAAATTTTTCGCCATACATTACAAATTTCTATCGCTACTCGTTACTATACCAAATTTCGTGCAAATCGAAAGATATATAGGGACCATTTACATTAACTCGGACGAAAATATATATAGGAGCTATATGTACATCTGAACCGATTTTCAGCAATTCCAATAGGGTTCGTCCTTTGGCCAAATAAATGAGCTGTACCAAACTTCATCAAAATCGGAATTTAACGGCGACTTGTACTTTGCTTACAATTTAACATTAACAGATGGACGGACGTGCATAAATCGACTCAGAAAGTTATTCTATGTTTATTCTCAAAAGGAACCATTCGTCTATCTCGATTTGTTTTGCTTGTTACAAACATATGCACAAAGCCATAATACCCGGAACCACAGTGCGGTCAAGGGTATAAGAAGGGCAAATATGTGTACAGTACTAATTGGTGTATACAGTCCAAATTATTTGATTCGCTTCTTACCCAAATTGTACGAATTCTGTTATCACCAATGTGCACAGTACTAATTTGTGTATACAGTCCAAATTATTTAAATCGTTTCGTACTCGAATTGACGAATCTGTCATCAGTATCACTTTTTTTGATTCAGATATTTCTACCTTTATCATTTTCATAAAAACAAATTGTGAGTTGGCAACACCTACATAAAGGTGGTTTGTGAACTTAGTAAAGATTTGTGGTTTGTATATTTACTAACATTTTGCTATAATTGCATTTTTACCATTGCCTATTTTCAACATGGCCAATTCTGATCTATAAAAGGGGCAATTTGTATGGGGCTACTGTTTCCCCTGCCCATTAAAAAATTAAGTACCCTATGTTACCACAAATGTACTCAAACATCGACTGTTTGTACTCAAATCAATTTACGTTTGTTTGTTAGTTTGTATGCTAGTTAGTTTGTTTGTTAGTGTTAGCTATAGACTCTTAAAGTACTGAACGGATTTTCATGAAATTTTCACAGTCGATTTTTGAGTACATTTGTGGTAACATATACTGTTCACATTGGTGATAACAGAATTCGTACAATTTGGGTAAGAAGCGAATCAAATAATTTGGACTGTATACACCAATTAGTACTGTACACATATTTGCCCTTCTTATACCCTTGACCGCACTGTGGTTCCGGGTATTATGGCTTTGTGCATATGTTTGTAACAAGCAAAACAAATCGAGATAGACGAATGGTTCCTTTTGAGAATAAACATAGAATAACTTTCTGAGTCGATTTATGCACGTCCGTCCATCTGTTAATGTTAAATTGTAAGCAAAGTACAAGTCGCCGTTAAATTCCGATTTTGATGAAGTTTAGTACAGCTCATTTATTTGGCCAAAAGACGAACCCTATTGGAATTGGTGAAAATCGGTTCAGATGTACATATAGCTCCTATATATATTTTCGTCCGAGTTAATGTAAATGGTCCCTATATATCTTTCGATTTGCACGAAATTTGGTATAGTAACGAGTAGCGATAGAAATTTGTAATGTATGGCGAAAAATTTGTGCTAGGTTAGCACAAATCAGCACAACTTTAAGATTTCAAAAATTCTAATTTTTATGGAAATTATAAGGATTTTTTCAATTTTAGCGAGTAACGAGTAGCGATAGAAATTTGTAATGTATGGACAAAAAATTGTGCTAGGCGAGCACAACTCAGCACAATTTAGCGCATTTTGATATTTGGATTTTTAGCAAAATTACAACGATTTTTATCCCCAAATAAATATGATCGATTTTAACGAGTAACGAGTGGAAACACAATTTCGCGATGTATGGACGAAAAGTTGTGCTAGGCTAGCACAAATCAGCACAACTTTCAGATTTCGAAAATTTTAATTTTTAAGGAAATTATAAGAATTTTTTAATTTTAGCGAGTAACGAGTAGCGATAGAAATTTGCAATGTATGGCGAAAAATTTGTGCTAGGTTAGCACAAATCAGCACAACTTTCAGATTTCAAAAATTCTAATTTTTATGGAAATTATAAGGATTTTTCAATTTTAGCGAGTAACGAGTAGCGATAGGAATTTGTAATGTATGGACAAAAAATTGTGCTAGGCGAGTACAACTCAGCACAATTTAGCGCATTTTGATATTTGGATTTTTAGCAAAATTACAACGATTTTTATCCCCAAATAAATATGATCGATTTTAACGAGTAACGAGTGGAAACACAATTTCGCGATGTATGGACGAAAAGTTGTGCTAGGCTAGCACAAATCAGCACAACTTTCAGATTTCGAAAATTTTAATTTTTAAGGAAATTATAAGAATTTTTTAATTTTAGCGAGTAACGAGTAGCGATAGAAATTTGCAATGTATGGCGAAAAATTTGTGCTAGGTTAGCACAAATCAGCACAACTTTCAGATTTCAAAAATTCTAATTTTTATGGAAATTATAAGGATTTTTCAATTTTAGCGAGTAACGAGTAGCGATAGAAATTTGTAATGTATGGACAAAAAATTGTGCTAGGCGAGTACAACTCAGCACAATTTAGCGCATTTTGATATTTGCATTTTTAGCAAAATTACAACGATTTTTATCCCCAAATAAATATGATCGATTTTAACGAGTAACGAGTGGAAACACAATTTCGCGATGTATGGACGAAAAGTTGTGCTAAGCTAGCACAAATCAGCACAACTTTCAGATTTCGAAAATTTTAATTTTTAAGGAAATTATAAGAATTTTTTAATTTTAGCGAGTAACGAGTAGCGATAGAAATTTGCAATGTATGGCGAAAAATTTGTGCTAGGTTAGCACAAATCAGCACAACTTTCAGATTTCAAAAATTCTAATTTTTATGGAAATTATAAGGATTTTTCAATTTTAGCGAGTAACGAGTAGCGATAGAAATTTGTAATGTATGGACAAAAAATTGTGCTAGGCGAGCACAACTCAGCACAATTTAGCGCATTTTGATATTTGCATTTTTAGCAAAATTACAACGATTTTTCATACAAAATACTGGTTTTATTTTATATATTCGAAATTGCAAAAACTTGAAAACGGTTAAAGATATTCAAAAAATTTAAACGGCACAATTATGTGCTCGTTGAGCACAATCCAGCACAACTTTTATTTTTTCGAATTTCGAAAATTGCAATTCTGGCATATGTTCGAAAATCGTATTTTTTTCGAAAATGGTAAGAGATATTGAAAAATTTTAAACGGCACAATTGTGTGCTCTGCTAGCACAATTCAGCACAACTTTAATTTTTTCGAAATTCGAAAATTGCAATCTTGCCATACGTTCGAAAATATCGATTTTTTCGAAAACGGTACATGATATCAAAAAAATTTAAACGGCACAATTGAGCACAAATTGAGCTTTATTCAGCACAACTTTCATTTTTTCGAAATTCAAAAATTGCAATTCTGTGAAATTTTTTCGAAAAAAAATGTTTTTTCGAATATCTTCCTTAGTTTTTCGAATTTCGAAAAAAAAGTTACGGCACAATTTGGCACAGACCTAGCACAATTCAGCACAACACTCATTTTTTCGAAATTCGAAAATTGCAATTCCAACGTACACCACATCTCCATCTCTTATCATTCTTCATCACTCATCGAAAGATCTTTCGGCGTGGGAGACTGACATACATTGTTGGAGTATAACAGTGAGTGTTCTCTTTTATTTATTGTGTTGATAAAGAACCAAGCAAAACAACCTGCTGTTATGTTAGATTTAAGTGTTAAAATTTATTTCATTATATTACATGATACATATATTTTGATTTCTGGCTTTTGAATATTTAATTTTAAGATTATTTTTAATAGGTAAAAATTCTTTAGTATTAAAATGATAAAAAATAGGATGATAGTAAAATGTTTACTGAAAAGTTGAATTTTAAAATTGTTATAAATAAAGTATGGATTCTGCCTATTATATATAAGACCAAAGGTGTAAGACCAAAGGTGTTTCTATGGTCGAAAATGCGATAGAATAAGCTATTTCTGATGGTGTAAGCGGCCTAGATACGTCAACGTCCGCCACTAGAAAATAAAGCCTTAAAAGTCAAATATTGAGTGGCTTATTAAAACAAAATCGAACCTTTAGAGGATCTAAATTCCAACCGGACTGGTAGCAATGATAATTACCAGACTATGTCTATAAGTGCGAATCTGCCCTATCAAATGCCCAATCTACCCCAGATAAAGGCACTTTCGGCAAATTTGACTTTTTGGAAAATTGTAAAAAGATTTAACTAGTACTAATTTATAATATGGTCTTGGTACTGATTTTAATAATTGAGTATCAGAGGACAATAACCAGCCATAAAGTATTTATACCTATTGAATATGTACTGAGATATATAGTCGAATGTGCCCCAGTCTCCCCTATATTTTAATATATCAACATATACAAATCTGTTAGACCGATGAATATCTCCACTTTTTTAATATAACTATAAATTTGTCAAAAAAAATACTTTTTACCTAGTCAGTTTGTCCAAAGGAAAATAATCGATAAATGGACTAGTAGTGACTATTTCAAAATTAGTTTAAAACTGGTTAATTTCCCTACATGTCGTATATAGTTGCATGGTTTTATTTGACGGAAACAAGAAGCGCATAGTTGTATTTTAATTTTTGAAATGAGACTCCCATTATTAATTTATCATGTATAGTTCTAAATTGTACTACGTTTGAAAATTTTGCTGGAAAAGCTCTCTACAACTTGGGGCCAAATTTTCATGGAATTTCCATCATAACAGTGAATGCCAAACAAAACATTTAAAAGCTATGTTAACTTTTGATTGGTGGTTAAATAAAAAAACACCTTAGGTGCAAAAATAACACACTAACAAACGGTAAATTGACGTTAAAGCTCACAGCTGTCCTTATTTGCTGAAATTGCAATAAGCGTACGATTACGACTTTTTTGTTTTTGTGTGATGAAACATTTTAAAAAATTTAAGAAAGGTTTCTAATACATGTGCGCACAAAATATAAATTAAATTAATTCCTATTTGTTGTAATTCGCGATTTTTTTGAAATACGGTTTAATAGTCGCGAAAAACAAAATATCTGAAAATAAAATAAATTAATTTTTGAATTGCCACAAAATGTTTTTTTTTTCAATTTTTAATTTTTTGGAATGGTTAAGATAATACGGTTTAGTCTAGATCTTCTAAAACACGTGACGATTACTTCTACAAATTCTTTTAGATGATTGTTAAATATCGGTAGATTCCTCTGTTAAGTGTTTTGACTTTAAAAATTACCAAATATATTGCAGTTACAGTATATGAAAATGATCAACATTAAAAAGCATACAGTTCGTGTATTAGTTGAAATCAGTTGGTGCGCATGCGGTTTTCGTATAAACCGATAATTATGCATTTTTCGAGGTTTTATTTAGCGGCCAAAGTGTGCCACTCGATGCACTTTACTATTCAATAACCCTAAAAATGGCTAAAAATGTCGCAACGTGCATACGATTTTTATGCGCATACGATTTCAGTAATCTCCTATGAAAATACACAAAAGGGCACCTACTATAAAAGGATCGTTTAAGAACCGCGGATGTGTCTCCACAATCGAGTTTGGATAAAATGCGCATATTATTCGTGTATCGATATATTTTTGACCTATTTTCACACAGATTCGCGAATATGATAACACAAGAATGAATGTATGTGAAATCAATTCGAATAAAAACGCGATTATATACGCGAATTTGTCAAAATAGGTTTTTGCAGTTTTTCCCACATTCAAGGTACCTATATCCGCCGTTTTATTGGGCGAAATTGAACATGGATGGGCTCATTAGATCCGGGACGTAAAAAAACTAAAATCACGCGGGAATTTGAATGGACGGAATTTGAATGGACTTTCTTAATTTTAGACTCAAAAAATATGTTTTTTATAAAAATTTACGCACCAAATTTTCGTCTTTGGAACCCAATTGCAAAGAATCTGCGGTGAGCACATTCATGAGATATACACTAAACGAAGCAAAATCACGAGTTCTACAATCCTATAATTAGTTTAGTTCATTATCTGGATGCGCGTCCTAATTATGAGAAAAATTCAAAAAACGCCAAAAATCCGGCTTCAAAATGTCAGCATCCATTTTGGGTGGATGCAGTGATTATATCGAAATATACATTAGAACCATATTGTCCATGGGGTATTCTGCATCTTAGTCATTGATCTCATGTGCGTGCGTTGTGTAGTTTAGCCACAAATCAGGAAGGAACACAAAAAAACTCGTTGGCTTCAACACATTGTCACCCATTTTTTTACATTACCACCATCACAGCTTCTACGAAACTTATTATTTATTACCAATATTTTAAGATTTTGACAAGAACACTTCATTATATAGAAATTAATTTAAATTATATGCAATATGTTCGCGAGTTATAACCTTGTCAACCTCAGTTTCAAGGAATTTAAAAGATTTTTGTAATTTCCCATATATCAATTTCAAATAAAATGGAAAAAAATCCCCAAAATTTTATGTATGTCGACTGGCATAATTCAATAAATTAAACAAAATGTATTTTGTTACAAGTTTTAGAGGCAGGGAACTTAAAAAAAATGTTTATAAATATAAATGATTTAGCAATTTTTGCCACTAAACACATGATTTGCGTGCGTTTCGAAGGAATATATTTTCGTTAAAATTTTTCAAAGCTGAATGCTGTCAAAGCCAAATTTATGAAAAAATTGGAAACATATGACTGCATGAGACTACCTTGTTATTTGTCTGAGTTTAATTTATAACAGCCCTACCTAAAATTCAGCTAGCTCGTTCGACGTTTTTCACCACAAAAGTAGAACACATGTATTTTTGTTTTTTTCATTTGTTGAAAAAAGAAACAAAACAAAGGAAATATGAATTTTTCAATAAGAATATGAAATAATTAGACACATTTATAATATTTCAAGTTTATTTCTCGATTTTGTTTACCTCGCTAAGAGATATGGACTCGACGTATTTGGGTAATACGGCCGTACAAAACATTTCGCCATAGTGGGGAAGTTGAATATTTGTGTACGCCTCGTTGGATTTTAGGTAACATTGTAAAATATTATATGTTGGATTTTTACATCACCATGCAGTTTTTTGTTGAATTTATATATCCTCAAGCTTTTTTAGCAAAAAAAAAAAAAGCTTGAGGATATATAAATTCAACAAAAAACTGCATGGTGATGCAGAAAAAAAAGCTTGCGGATATATAAATTCAACAAAAAACTGCATGGTGATGTAAAAATCCAACATATAATATTTTACAATGTTACCTAAAATCCAACGAGGCGTACACAAATATTCAACTTCCCCACTATGGCGAAATGTTTTGTACGGCGTTATTACCCAAATACGTTGAATCCCTATCTTCAGGCAAATAATACAAACCGCAAAACAAATTTGATTTTTTTTTTTTAAATTAATCCACATATTTTTGTTTCCATTCGAAATTTTAAATTTCCTGAATGTTTTGCTTTTATTTTCAACAAAGGAAAAAAATGAAAAATACGTTCTGTCAAAGTTGAAATTGTTCAACTTGAAAATTTGTACGTTCGACGTATTTCGGTAACATTCATATAAATACATGTGTTCTACTTTTGTGGTGAAAAACGTCGAACGAGTTAGTTGAATTTTAGGTAAGGCTGTAAAATAAACCATACGTGCGACATTCAGAACAAATTATGAAATTTGTAATGTAGGCCGACATAATTTTTAAAAACCTATAAAATAATCGAAGAAATTGACCGAGATCTAATTTACATATCATTAATACCACACCAATTTACAAAAGATGGATGATCATTTTGTAGATTAAGGGCTTGCTTTTGCTATCTAATCTAAATTAAAGACAAGTTACACATCATCAGCATACAATAACACATTAGAAAATCCAATCACTTGGAGCAACATCAGAATGAACACACCATGTGAAATATTTATGGATATGGATAGTGGTCGAATTTCTATCCAATGTAATTATTTATCGATGCAATCCAATCTCTTGAATATTGCCCCAGAGTAACTGTTTAAAATATTACGGAAATTCACGTTTATTAGGCGCTACCTATATACGTACAAAATGTAATTTTAAGATTTTCGGTACCATGAGAGATCATCACTATTGATGTCATGGTCATCACATAAATATTCATATTTAATATTATGTTTTTTACATTGCGAACCGGGTGGTCCAGGTTTATAGCTGGGAATGTTTCGAATGTTTGTAGAAGAATAGTTACAAGTAAATATTACCATTCGCTTTAATGGAGATCCATGAACCATCATGTTTAAAAATGCACATCCAACGTGTGTTTGCCGGTCAGAAACCAATAATGTAAAATGTCCGGTTTGTGGTCTGAAGTATTAATATATAAGTAATATACGTTTTTAATATATACAATATATAATAATCATACGTAGTTTTATGATATGATTCCAGTACGGTATGATTGGCATCAAATTGTTCTTCGTACCAAAGAAAAATAGCTTCTTTTATAAAACCTGCAATAGGGATATCCATCTTTCTTGTTGTTGCAGTATATATATTTTGGCCGGCCATGGGAAATTTCTTTGTGCTTCTACATTGATCGTGAGCAAATACACAACTCATAACATTATATTCTGCAGTCTCAGCTAAGTCATCGTCCCAAACCTTCGATATGGATATAAAATATAATATAAATATGTATATAACATTTTTAACTTACTAGACTTGGCATCCGAACTGCTGGATAGAAACATTTCACTTGACCAGATGCTACCTTGTTTCGGTAGTAGTTATGCTCATCAACTATTAAGACTTTATAAGGTTTCATATCTTCCAACTTGGGGTCACCTTCGCATTTCTTACTAAATATCTGAAATTGAAGAGTATGTGCGTTCACAATTCTTCTGTTGAAGAGTTCGATTACCTTCTTATTACCACATGCTACATGTTTTCCTTGGTATGGACACATCTTTTCATCACAGTAATCAACAACATTGCCGTTCACCAATACGCCTAGGTGCAAAACTAATAAAGTTAGAAGTGTATAATACATTGTTGTTTACCTGTAGACTAAATGTTCAGATTTTATTTGCATGTTTATTTAAATGATGTATATATTCTAATTGTTTTCAAATAATAATGTCACGCTTTCGCTATATGAGTCTATTAATTTTACGCTATTAAATGTATATACAGTAGTGTTCAAAAAAAAAAGAGTCATCGTCATTTAACATATTTGAGGTCAATAAAAGGCGCACTTGCAATTTTAGGAATATAACGGGATTATACACATAAAAGAAGCGTGAACAAAGTATAGTACTTTTATATATATGCATCTAGCCTGTGTAGTAGAACTATTCTCAGCCAGACTCGATTTTGATTTTTGAACCAATTCCGAAAGTAAATATTATTATATATCCCCCCAAATAAGATAACCATACGTCCCCATTTTTAGAGGACAATCATCTGTTTTTATTGCCTGTCATGTATTACATTTATGTCCTCTATCTGTCATATATTCCTATAATCTGACATCTTTAATCATCTTTTATTTTTTCTGTCAAGTCGTATAGAAATGTCTTTCTTCGCCTTTATGTTCAACCTCCTAAGATGCTTTTACACAATTTGTTTATACCCTCCACCATAGTATGTCATTTTGTCATTCCGTTTGTAACTCATCGAAATATTCATTTTCGACCCTATAATGGATATATATTCTTGATCAGGGTAAAATTGTAAACCATTCTAAGATCTAGCCATGTCTGTTGTAATCACGCTATCTTCTGAAGGAATTGAGATAGGGTGCTGAAATTTAGCATAGAGTTGTCTTTTGTCTGCAGGCAGGTCAAATTCGAAGATGGGATATATCAGTTATTAATTAGGCATGGCCCTCATATAATCATATCCCCAAATATTCACTACTTCCTATGTAATTAATATTGGTCCCCTTTAAGCATTGTCTCATATAACTTTGTAATCTAAATTACAGGATTTTAAAATTTGAGGATTTTATACTATAACATGCGTTATCAGTATCAGTCCACTTTTTGGAGCTTACAGATTTAGGAAAAATCCCCATTAAAAATTGTTGAAATTCGTATTTTGTGTACATAATGGTTTACATAAATCGGTTTGTAGAATTATATATTATATTTTCATTGCATGTATCTGTCAGTATAACTATAGTGGAGGGTATGGAAAGTTCGGCCCCGCCGAACATAGCGCTTTTTCACTCGTTTATATTAAAATAGTTATCTGATTTGTTCCGCGTTTTAAGTTTGGTTCTAAGACTATGTTGCAATCATTTCACCTGCGGAGGATATCGAGATAAAAACTAGAACTTGAGGTTCGATAATGAACTATAGCCCGGATTTAGGTCTAGGCCTAGCCCCTGTTTTGGACGTACCAGAAGGAGTAGACCGATATTCCCCATCTTCGAACTTGAACTAAGTTTGGAAAAAATAATAAGATAGGCTAAGTTTGGATGAAATTAAAATTTTTTGAAACGGATTTGGTCCAAAGAAATATTGGTCGGGAACCAATATTTCGATGAGGCACATTTTCACAGTATGAAAGTGTATACACTCTTATTAGCCATAAGGCCATTAAAAACTGCTGAAATTTATATTTGGTGTACATTATGGATTACATAATCAGTTTGTAGAAAGATCACTTTTCGTTCCCTATATTTTCATTTCAAGTGCCTATCATATATACCCTCCAACATTCTCCATATATGGTGGAAGGTATCCAAAGCTCGGCCCGGCCGAACTTAACGCTCTTTTACTTGTTTATATTAAAATAGTTAACTGATTTCTTCAGCGTTTTGGGGTTGTCTGCCTATAGGCGTATACCACCATAGTATAAGGTATATATTGTACCCTACAAAGTATGGAATTCTAAAACGGTTTAGCCGATTTAAATACATGTTGTAATCATTCTACTTATCGGCCCGCGTTTAGGTCTACACCTTATATAAGGATACCTACCGCATGTTCCACCCTACCATGCGTTGTCAATATCGCCCCACGTTTTGGGGTTTTGAGATTTTAGGGAAAATCTCCATCGCTGAAATATGTATTTGGTGTACATTATGGTTGACAAAAAATTCGCTCGCGGATGATAAATAATATTTTTTTTTTCGTTTGTGCTCATTCTGCGAATGAATTTATCACGATAAATTCTTTACCCAACGAGTATTCGTCACACGAATGTTCGCACACACATTACAAAAGAATGGAGCACACAATAACGATCATTCGTTACGGTGGTGGTTGAAATAATTTCTGACATTCATTCGCCAATTGCAAAGAATGATCGCAAATGTTCGGGAATGCACAGTGTGCTTAGTGTATTATGATACATGTAAATATAATAACACGCCGTCGGTATTTTTATTTTTTATTCTGATACGCAGTAAAATAAGCAAAGTGACACATATAGATAAAAAAACGCTTGTTTTATATAATAAAGACACAAATATTTCGATATGCCTTTTGTGTCAAAAGGAACTTAAGGGGACCCCCCCCCCCATTCTGGGGGTCAAACATTTTGTTGACTTAATTCGAATCTACACTAATTCAAGAATGTCCCCACAAAATTTCTTGAAGATATAGCCGATTAATTGTGTCAGTATCAAGTAACGCCTGAAGGGCTTCTCTAACTTTAAACGCATTTTTATCTAAACGAATGGCGGGCACGATAACTGGAAAGCGTTTCTCTGTGAGTATATAGCTATCGTATGAATTAAGATAAAGCCAATCGGTGAAGATCATCCTTATTTTTTAACTTGGTCTTTGGTCAAAAATCGGCGATTTTCCAAAAATATTTTTTTAAAGGTCCGCCATTTTGTTGATTTTAGAAGTCAATAATCATAGTTCATACGAGAGCCAGGAAACATATTAGGAAACATTAAAAGGCATTACGAGTCCATGCATAACTACAATTTTAATTTTATTAAGGCATCTACTAGTGAAAAAATCTGTCGGTATCAATTTCTATATAAAAAATTTTAATTGTTTGTTCCTTTTGCATTTCTTCTCCCATGCGGTTCCACTGCGCCTTGTCCAGACTTGGTTTTGCATCTGGCCATTTGGCATTAAGGTCTGCAGTGGTGCATTTATCTTCGAAATGGCCGCAAATTTCCCGCCATGCATTGTCCCGGAGCATATTATTATGGTAAGCATCATGACCTGCATTCCACAAAGACTGTTTTGATTCCAACAAGGCAACCTTCACCACTTTTGGTTTTTGACGGGGTTTTTTAATTAGAAATTCTTATTCCGAGTCCATTTTTTTTGTTTTTTTTATATTATGTTCTTTTATTTTATTCTTCACGAAAAAAATCATTTGGTTAAACGCACAACTGTTTTTTTCAATTTTGACAACTGTTTTTTGAATTTCGGCCAAACGCTGACAACAATGTATGAATCCTTTGTTTGCTCTTACAAATATTGAAGAGGCAAATAAATGTTTGCACAAAAATAAGGCAAATATTTGCTAGTCGGCGTTCACATTATGGGCAAATCCAGCAAAATTTTGTTTGCCCAAAATCAACTGTTTTTGTGTTTGCCATTGAAAATATTTTGTGGCCAGATTATGGCAAAAAAATATTTGACTCTTTTCATCAAAAATTGCCTAATGAAAGGTCACATTAGTTTTTAATTAACTCTTGAGAACAATGTGGTGCTTTAGAAAATATATATTTGTTTGTAATTTATTGAAAATTTTCCAATTGCCATGCGCAATATTTTTTGGAATTTATTTTTCATTTTATTTGAAATTCATATATTAATTTCATATTAAGAAGTGTTGCCATTACTAATTTCTCAAATGAGACTACCTTGTATAGTTGTGCCATGATAGCGGTGATAATTACCAGGCTATGACTATTGAGCCGAATGTGCCCCATCAAATGCCGAAGCTACATTCGGCGAATTAAAATATTTGAAAAAAAAATCAGCCAATTAGCGGTAAATAATCTGGTCGAAAAAAGAAAAACGGAAATAACTGATTATTTCCATATTTAGTTACATACATTTGTACGTATCTTTTTCATTGTGAATTTGATTTATTTTTTGTGGTAATATTTAGTTTTTTTTTCTTGTACATACTACACATGTAACTCTTCATAAAATGTATTTTTAAAACGTTTTATGTTCAAAATAAATGACAAAATATTTTTAGTTATAGTACTTTGCATTTTCATTCCTTGCATTTTAGAAAGAATACATATAGTAATATAAAAAAACATCGCAATCGTAAATGTGAACAAAAAACATGAACTAGGCCGACATTCAGTTCAGTGTACACTCGATATTAAAAAACCTCCTGATAAATATGAATATGCAATCCAAGAAAACCAATCGAACAATTTAATATTCTCTTTTCTCCATTTTTGATTTGTGGCTAAAAGGAATAAGCAGAGCGAGGAGTCCATGTATTTATATACAGTATACAGATGGCGGGAACTGGCCCTGCAGATGGAACACGAAATTTAGTAAAAAAATGTTTTTGAAAATATCGCGGATTTAATTGCATCTTCTGCGGATTGTTTCCTTTTCAATAAATTCCAGGGACTGAAAATGTCAGTTATTTTTGTAAACAAAAAACTCTTCATGTTAGAGATATCGGACACCTACAGTAGATTCGTATTAACGAGCCCATTAAGAATATTTACTGATCTTGAGAAAACACTCAAATTCCATGTTAAGACTTATAATTCAAAGGAAAAAATAAACGTTGATTTTTTAATGTTAAAAATGATTGTTATTTTTTTCCGTCAAACATAAAAATCATTTTACGTAAATAAGCATATAGAGCTATTTATAAATCATTGTTCTCATTACAATAAGTGATAAAGAAAATTTTTAATAAAATTAAAAAAAGAAAATAGTTTAGTGTATGAAATCAAGAATAATAGTTAGAGATCATCCCTTGAATATAAGGTCGCAGGTTATATAACTGGTAACCAAACTCTATATGTTTATTTACGTAAAATGACAGCTAAAAATCAATGTTTATTTTTTCCGTTAAAAAATGGATTTTTTTTATTTAGGTTACTGTTATTTTATAACTGCTTTGATGTTACTTACATATAACCGCTACGCACAGTGGGAACAAATGCAGATCTAGCGCGCAGAAAATAAAAGTAGATGTTTTACGGTATGTTTATCGATATTTTGGATAAGAATAGATTCAGATGGACAATTTTAATTATTTTATAAAAAATTTGGCTTTTTTTTTGTTAACCCACTAAGCGCCGATTTTTTGTTTAGAAAACACTTAAATTTTTAGGTGAAAATTACTATTTTGAAGCTTTTTAAAAATTTTTTAATAAGCAACATTTTTGTTATAACTAATAGTACTCCTAAAATGGAAGCTTCTTTTAAAAATTCCGAAACATTTGGAGGGTAAAAAGTGGGTTAAGAGCAAACACTATTGTTGTTATATATATCTTTATTATTGTTAATATTATATATCTAAAACATATATATATATATAAAATTTTGGCATTACTTATTAAATACTAATCACATTCAGAATCCGAGTTTTGATCTTAATTATTTGGTAGCATTGTATCCTCCAGTAGTTTAAGGACTTCTTCAGATAGTGACTCACTCACTATATCGATGGTTAAGAGATGTACTACGAGACAAACTTGATATTTTTGGATCAGAAGAAAATAGCAACCTATTGAAAAGATCCCTCATTGTTTCCTCACGACTAATTTTGCTGGTGTACAGTTCCCTGTAGTTCCGAAAGTCCTTATATCTGGATTCCATGACTCCTTCAGACAACATTCCTTGGGCAAACCTGCACATTTAATTATATCAGCTCCATGTACTAATATTTTGTGTATGCTTGATGGGATATAGAACCAAGGATATATGTCCACGATTCTTTTAGTAAGTTTTTCCGTCAGTAAGTTTTTAAATGACTGTGCGTTAATAGCATATCCACAGGCCATGGTTGAAAGGATGATACTACAATTTTTAATTAATTTTTCATCAACACCAGTTATCGACGATGCCAAGCCAGGTTGGCTAAAAAACGCGTAGCAGTATTGCCATCGTTTGTTGTTTCGGATACTGACTTATGTGTGTCAACAATAATGTGAATTTCTTCCTTCAAATCATTAATGATACGTGCCTTCCTTTCTTAGAAAAGTGGCCGATCGGAGCTATTAATTTTCCACTTTTTCAAAACCAGTCGGTATGAAATGTGCAATATATATTCTAAAAATCGAATCCTTGCATGTAAGGTAGACAGGCCGTATTCGTATAAGTTGATGTTTGGTTAAATCACGATATTTCTTAAAACTATATTTCGGTGGCGGTTCCTTAATGCTCTTGGGAGCATTTTATAGCCACGGAATGCTTTATTTGACATTTCCATGTTGTCCGATTAATTCAATGGAATTCTTTTATAAAATTAAAGAATTCTTGTATAAAATTAAAGAATGAATATGAATATTATTTCTTCAAACAAAAGATTTTCCTCAATGTCTTATTTTGATGTTCCTGTAATTTATTGATACCGTTTAATTGCGAGATATAATTGTGATGGACTTTTACCATTTGATACTGGTGTAGCCCTGTCATGAAGTGTGTTGCCTTATATTATTCTATTGCTTTCAGTTTCGTTCAGCTAATCCATTTGTCTGGACCTATAAATCCATAGGCTCAGGACCTATAAATTTTTGGATGGTGCAATCGAAATACAGAAATCAGTATTGTTTACTTTGGAAAATGGTTGTGTTGTCCGATACAAAAATATGTGATAAATTATTTGTTCCAGTACTTTTTAAGAGTTAAGCTTGTAAAAGGGAAACATTTCAAAATCGATCTTAGAGTACAAAATAATTAGAAAAGTTCCAGAACGCAAATCTAGTTGATATGCCAAAAATAGATATCAATACTTCAAAATCGACATAACAGGCAATAATTTTTTCGAGAAAAAAGTTTACAAAGAGACAAGAGGTTCAATGTTTTACCAGTTTTGTGGGTTCAGGAACGAATTTCGAGTTGCAAATCTTGTAAAATTTGTAAATTCTTTTAGGTTCTGCAACGGAACATATATGTGTCAAAATTGTTTTGTAAATTTTATATTATTTTCGGAGATTTTTTATTTTTTTTTTAATCAACCAATATGAAAAAAGAAATGATTATGGAATGGTCAAGCACAATCTACAAGCTTCATAGGAATTTTCAATTTGAATATTTAGAATCGGATTTCTTACCACTTACATACACATTTTTTGATGTTCTCAAATTAAAATACAAAAATATAAAACGAAAAACAAATTAATAAAAATAAATAAACATTTAAACCATTAATTGTTTTGTATATGTTTTTCTAACATTTCACCTCCTAAGTTAAAGGTTAAATGTTCTTGACTCAGCAGCACCATGAAAAATAAAGTTTCTTTCGAAAATAATTAAAACAGTGAAAACATTTTATACATTAAAAAAATCATGCGAGAAGCAAACGTTTTAACAATTGTTACAGAAAAAATTCCCCGGATTCTTAAACCTAAGAGCTAATACCCATTTCCCAACAAAAATCCCAAATATGGCGATAAATCGGCTAAACTGGCAGCTTTGATTTATATTAAATTCTTCTCGAATTTGTAATTGAATAACGTTCCATTTTCCATTTTTCTGATCCTGTTAATTTATTTGATCTCGTTCCTTTATTACCATAATCGTCATTCGTTCTCGTTCGTTTTTTCACGTGGCCAAATAATAAGGTCGTCGGATAAGGCCAGATGATTTCACCCATGAACTTAATTATTTTCGAAAAGAAAGCGATTGAGGCCGACGATGCTATAACAGAATTCATGTGACTTTTTAGTTACTTAGGCGATTACATTACAATCTTCAAGTGTTTTAGTCTATGCCGTAGGATATGCCTACATTTTACTAATTTGATTTTTTATGTTGTGTTTTTTTATTTTGTTATTAAAAACTTAACGATTTCACTTCTTAACAAGGAGTTTGAAACATAAAAAATTTCGCAATGCCCGGTAAATAAATTATCAGTATCAGCTCATTTTACATTTCAATAAATGTAACACAATTAATAACATTCTATTTTCATTATTTTTTCTCGGAAATAAAGATAATTTACTTTAATTTGAATTTATGTAGCACCGATCTCACCATAACCCACGAATAAACTAAGCCTGTTTATTTTTGTATAATTTGCACAATTCATAAAACTGTCGGTTTCATATTTATGTGTATTAACTAAAAAGTTACTACGAGAAGTGTAATGTAACCGTGCAATGCAATTGATATTGTAAATCGCTTGCTCTGATCTATTTTATCTTACTCTATTCAACTCAAAGAGAACATAGCACCGTGGAGCGATGAAGAATAAAACGTAAATATTTAAGTTGTTATGTCCCATGGAACAGAAAGAATAAATAATAAGAATATTAATATGCTTGTTTTACATGACCATTGAATATATTTTTTCTGACACATTTGAGAGATTGAAACACTCTGTTTGAGATTCAAAATTTGGTTTTAACAAAAAAAATTTGCCTTTTCACCTTCATGTCGATACGGTTAAGATAAACTCCGGTGGTAGGTACGTTGTATATTTGCTGCTTAAGACTGATAAACCGTCAAAATCGGTTTCAGTTCGAATAGATACGTGGCTCTCTTTACGACGAAAGTACATTTCGCTAGATCAGCTGCTCAATTAACTGAGAGTGGGAATGGAGGTATAAATACTGATTCTGAAAGGCATCTCGAACTTATTCACAAATTCGTAACAGCTATTCATGTGTTCGTCTATGTCTATAGGTTTACCAAAACCATTCATTCCGCTACGAAGAAGTCATACAATTATGAAGATAAAAGACAATCTGCTAGTGCACTTTGTGCTGGGCGTAAACATCTAATAAGGCTGTCCCAAAAGATATACTTCCAGAAAGAGTATTTAGGACCAAAAGAGACCGATTGATAAAAATAGCCCAGTATTTACCCTAACACCCTTTTTAGATAAGGATGACATTATCAGAACCAATGGAGAAGTCGGATTCACAATGTCACTGTCTTTAAGCGAAAGACATGCCTTTACTTTGGCCCATTGGATCTTAAAATCTTCTCGTTCGCCAATGCTGCATTGTTAAAGGCTACCTTTGTCTTTTTGTCTGCCTTTGCTACCAAAGCTATTCATTTAGAAGCAGTGAGCCATATCTCTACACCGGCCTTTATGACCGCTTTAACTCGCAATGAAATTTTCTCCGACAATGGTCACAACTTTGTTGGCGCTGCTCGAAAAGGCCATATCACATTTCGGCCTACAAAAATTACAATGGTAATTTTTCCCTGCCTCAGCTCCACATAGGGGGGATAAAGGAAGGCGGGTGCAAAGAAGATATCCGGGGAGATACGTCATACTTACGAAGTGTTTAGCACTATACTAGCAACCATATTTAAACACACGTCCATTGACTCCGCAATCGGATTGCATTGATGGTCTAACGGCTCTTACGCTAGCTCATTTATTGATTGGTGCCTATCTTTTGGCCCCAGCAGAACCCAAAGAGGTTCATACAAAAAGAGCTTTATTAAACCGATGGCTTAAGCTAAAAGCTTTAGCACATGCACACGCATGGGTGTTGTCGGGCATATACGACGCCCGGTTTATAAATTAGTCTTGCTACCCAGATCCAACTAACCAAACCTCTATTGCCCCAGTCAAAGCATGTCGTCGATGTTGGTATGAGCACTCCTCCATCCTCTCACCAGTCCAAAAGAAACATGGATTCAGATGACCGCACTAGCCTTATAAACCGTCCGAGAATAGATTACGAAAAACGAGTGGTGCGAGTTATTTTGGACCCCAATGCGACGGAAAGCGTATGTTTCAAGAGCAAATTCTATTTCCCAAACCACCTTGAAGAGAATGACAGTAGTGTAGAGGTGCAGCTCACAGATCGCCATAGTGAAGTACGTGCACTTATTGCGCCATTAAAAATAGATAACGGTCCATCACCAAGATGCCATGGGGCAGTGGTCGAGTGAAAAGGTTCTAAAAAATTATGACGTGGAAGACCTGGCGGATCCTGCGTGGTTTTTCTTGGTAATGATGTATCAAAGTCGGTCCCATCGAATACGACCAAGAGGTAAACCGTGCCGAAGTCATCTGGGAAGATAACAATGATAATTAAAGGAGCTATAGATTATTTCTTTCCTGTATGAATTATTTACTTTATGCTAATTTGCCCCAGTTGAGTACTAAATCATTGAAGTTAATTAAAATTTTATCTTACATTATTGCAGTACAAATATGTACAAATATATGTGAATTTAAAATTTGTAATTTTTCTACTAATCGTCCAAGAGTCACGTAGGCAGTGACAATTTATTAATACATTTGAAGTATTATTACTACATATTATGCAATTAGTTGAGGTGTTTACAACCATGTAAATGTGAACCCTGTGTGTGTGAACTCCGTTTTGACATCACCGTTAACATATTATCGGTGCTCCCTTTTCTCTTTGTTTTGGTATATTTTCGTTTGTTAGACCGATCACTGTAATTTTTGGTTTGTCTTATGGTTTTGTGATGTTCGCACTGAAATATTGTAGTTGCAAATTATAAAACATTGACAAATAAAGAACTAAACAACATAACCGCATTTATAATTTGCACCGGAGAGGCAAAATAATATAATAAAGGTGCCATCTGCCTCATCGAAGCCGTGTTAAGCCGCTGTTTCCCGTGAGTCTCTTGTTTTAAGTTGGTTTGGGTATCTTTGTTTCCCGAGGAAATACAAGAAGAGATATGTATATCACGTTTTCTAATACCATATTGGATGATTACATACCATTATGAAAAAAATATTAGAAATAAGTATCCGAACAGAAAGGTCCTTACCGAATCTTAGCCCAGGGTAACACTTATTCCTCAAAAACGTATTAGAAACAGATACGACCAAAAGTTATTTATAAAGTACGTGGAAGATATTCTTCGGGAAAACTTGTAATGGTATAAACAGCACATACCTGATAAACTACTATTGTTTTTATCCAAGAGATGGAATTATTAAAAAAGGGAAATAAAATTGTAAGCGCAAAATATAAATACAAAAATTCAAAATATAAAATTTGTATAAATTTCTTCGAAAAAATATACTAGTGGCTATATATGAATATCACTAAAGAAATACCAAGTCATTATCCATTTGCATTAAAACATCAAATAAGAAGTGTAAGTAGGGCAGAGAGCAAAAAAGGAAATAAAAATATACCTACCTGCTACTATGAGAGGAGTAGGAAATGACCAGAGAGTTCGAACAAATTTAGCAGCAAGAAAAAAAGGAGGACGCAAATCAAGATTTATATTAGAAAGCAAATCATTTCATTTACTTACATAAAAAGTATATGGACAAAAATTGGAAAAATTACATCCAGGAATTTTCCGTTCCCCCAAGAAATATAACTATATTCCGTATAAAACATACAGATCTTGCAAGCTAAATATAACTTTTAAGTTAAGCAGAAATACTTTATTTATGGATGCTACTGGTTGATATTAAAAAATATTATTCATCACAAAGAGTTCTTTTGTACTCATTGATAGCCCATATTCGTGTTAACCCCATTAAAGAAGGTGTACTGTATCCAGTGGAAGTGGCGTTTCGTTTTTGCCATCAACATCAGTGATATCGATAATCTTTTTGAGTGGATAAAAACATATTCGCAATAGTTTGTTCACCAACAGCATTAACAATAATTAAAAAATCTTCCATTAAAACAGAAGAACTTGAAACACACGAAAATTATGAGAATGAAGAAAACGAGATTATTGAGCCTATACAAACATTTAAAATGTCCAATTATAAAGGAACCCTTTTCTAAGAGGGCAAAACGAATTTACGCATCAATAATTCAAAATATGAGCCATGATTGGGAACATAATACTTATTTTTGCGATTCATTTGTAAACCTGACCAACATCATGGGGAAATTTCTTGATCCGGAAAAACACGAATTTCCAACGTTCCGGTAAAAGGTTATTTCAACCTTCTAAAAAAATAAAATTTTAGATGGTAAAAGCTATATCGAACCAGCGAACATGTACACTTATCATACATCTATATAACGGCAAATCTACTGAAACAGAAAATGTGTATCGGAAAATTGGTAATTATCAAACCAAGGCATTTACAAAATTAAAGGGGCAGAACTCCACAGAATGACAAAGCCAAGATATGTAATATGTAATTCA
The DNA here is from genome assembly GCF_032173495.1 of Musca vetustissima. NCBI lineage: Eukaryota > Metazoa > Arthropoda > Insecta > Diptera > Muscidae > Musca > Musca vetustissima. Next base: position 29,058 of record NW_026881770.1, read on the forward strand.
ATTCAAATACCAAAAACTATTTTCTAGAAAAAGAACGAGGAATTGCACAATGTTCCGATTTCGTTCAATAAATGAAAAATTCATGTATGAAAATTATTTTGATATATGCATATGTTTCGAGGAGTTGAAATCCAAACATGATAAAAATCATGTTTATAATGTCATAGTAGATACATGTATCAGAATTTCATTGGTAAAAATAACCGTAATCACAATACATTTATTACATCATGTGAATTAGGTGAATCATTTTTTTACAAATATCCATAAACAATTTATTTAATTATGAAACAAGTTTCATTCCGATCTTGCACAATTCGATTATATATTAGTATATTTCAATGTAAATGAAAAATCATTTTGCTATGTAGATCCTATTTACAATGAAAAAGAAGATCTGACATTATTTAATACGTTTAATGTACAATGTGGTGTAAAAGGTTGGCAATTAAGAAAAATTTAACATGATGTCCAGCTGGTCAACTATGTATAATCGCGGAATGTTTATTTGTCAATTTACTCATGCTCTCCTTACCAACAGAAGTTTAAGAAATTTAGAGGTTCCAGTGAAATACAGGGATAAGTATTAAAGAAGTATTAACAGATAACTCTGATCATAAATACAATTTCTGTTTCTATTGTGGCACAGATTGTGATACCAATAACAGGATGTGCAACGTTTGCATTCGGGCTGCATGCGATGGATGTATAAATTATTTATATAAAAACTAGCTGACCCGGCAAACGTTGTTTTGCCTTATCAATATAAGATTGGTAAAAACATTTGCCACTAAGTTTATATCAATAAAAAGTATTAACTGGTACCCAACGCAGGACCAAGAACATAACAGTTTATAATTTGGTAGAACTTATTTCACCAAAAGTTTTTTTTCAACAGAAGATCGTGTTTTGTTATTGCTCCAACGTTTTTACATTATCTTATTTGTCCCTTCTTGAAGGATTCTTAATTACAAAATAATTTTGTTTACGTCCAACTGACCTTTTGATTTTTATATTAAAATCAGTATATAACTCGAAAATTTTTAGATTTGGTATATAAGTTTAGTGATTTCTGCTCAGTTATAGGTATATTTCATTTTTAAACAAATTGTTAATTAGTTTTCAGATTGCCGTTATAGATATGTATATCTTTGCTATATATATATATATATATATATAAAGTTTGGCCTGTTTTATATCATAACTACTCGAAAATGAAGTTTAAGTAATTAACATTAATATTCTTCTGAGCGCATCATTAAAATAAAATCTATGAAACTATTTAAACTCTAAATTCTACATTAAAATGATTGTGAAACATTTAAATAAATGATATGTACTGCTACTTTAATTCCATATGAAATGAAAATTTGATTAATTGTGTAATGGATACTAAAGTATTGGTTATGGAATTATGAGACAATAACAAGAAAACAAATCGAACTGTGATTAAATACATCAACACAAAATAAAGAAGCAGAAAAAATGATTAAAGCCGTTTATAGTATTTGTTCTCCATTCATTCATTTTTGGTGCTCTAACTACTCATTATTATTGCTGCTGTAATCTTTCATTCATCATTGCTGCTGTAATCTTTCATTCATCATTGTCGCTGCGGAAATTCTTCATTCACCAATGTTGTTGCTGTAATTATTCTTCGTTGCTGTATTCCATCCCGTTATCAAAATTGTTGCTGTTTCATCCATTCATCCATTTTATGTACCTATATTAATTGTAAGTAGAAGTAAGATCCCAGAGCATTTGCCATTTAAGAGAGCACCTTATGAATTAAACAGCTGAAACATTGCATTCTCTTAAAATGACTCTTAGGTGTGCATCCTCTCATACATTTATTTTATTGCAGGTATCATATACTAACCTACTACAGTTTTTTTCTTTTTAAATAAATATTAGATATTACAATATGTATTTTAATAAATGCGCCTAGAAATGAATATGATATTCTAATTATTTCTACAGCAATTGAAGGTAACGTTAGAACTGATATGGAAGTGAGTAGTGTCTCTCTCTTTAGGGGTAACTAAGAAATTCAGAGTGTACAGGTTACACTTTTATCGGTCACTTTCAGCTTTGTTGATATTTTTCTTTCTCATGACTAGCCTAAATTGCTTTTGTTTCATTACACATAATTAGGTGGTTTTATTGAATATTGGCATGAGAAACTCTAATGTTGCGAGTCGATAACCCGGGTCAAGGTATCTCTCCACGGCAGAGCTAGACGACAAAAATTGAATCATGCCCTTCACTGGTATTTATCGATAAACTTTTAAACATGTATATTCCCCAGTAGTGACACGCTCGTAACATAGATGGCGCCCAACGAAACAAAAACACAGAATAGAATTGTTTCACCAACGTGGAGCAACTTGAAGCACAGAGTTTGCTTTAGCATATTTAATTGGCTGATGTCAAAGTCATGTACTCAGGGAGCACTTTTCTCTAAGCCTGTGCTGCAATTAATAAATTATCATAGCATGAATAAAAATAGCAATAAACTACATTTTTTATATATGTGAGGTTAGGTGTTTCCATTGAAGAATAGGATCGTCTAAACCACATTTCCTGAACCTTGAAGAATCTTCAACGCTCTTAAATTAGGTTATTGTTAATCTATAAGTAAGTTCTCTTAAGTCAAAACTTAATATTATTTTTGCAATAGATAGGACAACGATCAAATTTGAGGGATAAATTTCTTTTCGTTAATCAGACTGTTGTCATTTAAATCAAATTTGGGGACTCATTGCGATTAATAAAATGAAATTTTAAAATATTGAACTTCTAGAGGTTTCCAATGGACTAATTGTAAATATTTGAAAAGGATCAGGATTGAATAATATTTTTTTAGACGCAATAGGCTTTAGTTTTATATATTTAGTAAATGAAACGATTGGACATTGTGTCTATGTTCCAAAATCAAGTTTATGACATTTTTTTTGAAAAAGATTGCATGAGACAGATTTTAAAAGAGACCACTGCTGATAAATATGAGTTCTAACGTTAACCGGATTTATAACTCAATCGTATTTTGAACCAGGACTTTTACAATTTTAGAAATTATATATTACATAAAACATATTTGAATATTAACCAAAAATCATAAAAATTAAAAAATTTTGGATTTGAGTAGTATGGAACTACGAAGTGACACTTCTAGACCAAGCATACAAACTTCAAATCAATCTAGAGGTCGAGGTAAATGATTAAATACACCAAATAGTGCATCATTAGAAAACCTTCGTAATTCGTTAATTAAGCCAGACGCATAAATTTCTCATTAGAAGATTTATCCTTAAATTCTAGGTTTAGAAAAATTGAAAATTTTCATATAACGGAGTAGGTAATGCATCTGATTTTCTATTTAAGGTTGATACATTGCGAACGCGAAATGACTGTTCAGAGGAGCTTCTAATGTCGAATTTTCAGATCTTCCACACTGACAAAGCAGAGGAATGGTATTGGGATTTCTTGCAACGCAACAGTAACCCTTCGTATGCCTATTTGAAATTTTCACTTTTACAAGAATTTAGATCATTAGAAACCGATGATGACATTTTAGTAAAACTTCAGACTAGGAAAAAAGGCTCTAAAGAATCTTATAGTGAATTTCATGTTTTATCCTTAAACAGCAAATTAAAGGAAGCTCTTTCCGATAGTAGAATCATTTCGATGATAGGAGAAACATCAACCCAAATTTAAAATTATTACTAAAGGCCTCGACACACTATGGGATTGCGCTCGCTGTGCAGAGCAGCTACTTTCTGAAACGAAAACTCCATCTCCTGTTGTTAGCCGACCACCAAGACAAATCAATGAAATTGACATAGAAATATCACGAAATAGGAACGCACCTGATTATTCCAAAATCAAGTGTTGGAATTGCCTTCAACATGGTCATTCATACATTTATTGTCCCGACGAAACTCGACACAAGTTTTGTTACAAGTGTGGAGAACGTGGAGTTATAACCAATACTTGTAAAAATGATCATCTGGGAAACCGGAAAAAGATCGAGATGGCTACCGGGGACACTCGTTCTATCAATCATCCCCCAAGTTCGTAAATAATCAGTTGATTAGTCTCCCACAGGAAGATGAATCGAAATCACATATATGACGTACCTCATCTTATGAAACGATAGACCATGCCCTAAACTTCAATACCAGATTTGACAAACATATTCCCAAGAAAATTCTAAACTGTGGAGCTCGCTGTAGAAAAAGAAAGCTATTTCGTAAACTTATTTAATCGTCTTTGCTATGTAATGCCAACGACGAACGATCTTTTGCTAGCATAAAAATATTCCACGAAAACCTTTTTGGTTTATTGGACTCAGGTGCAAGCGTATCTGTATTGGGTAAAGACAGTTTAGATTTTCTCGAGAGAAACCAGTTGTGTATAAAGGAGTTACGAAAAACATAGATTTTTACATTGTCTCTTCTTTAAGCCAGAATGCTTATCTTAGACTAAACTTTTGGCGTGAATTTGCATTAGCACCAGACATTATTTCACCCATGGAGTCGTTAGAGATTGAAAATCCTGCGCAAAGTGAAATTTTATATCATAATTTAACTGCTGAACAGAAACTTAGATTGGAAAGTGTGATGCTCGAGTTTCCTGCATCTAGTTCGTCATTAATTAGATCTAGTTCGTCATTAATTAGAAATTATATGACGAACTAGATCGTCTTCCCTATTGTCAACGTGAGAAAACCAGGTAAAGTAAGACTATGCTTGGACTCACGTAAACTAAACCTAGTTATCAAAAAAGATTCGTATCCACTTCCACACGTTAATGGTTTGTTAAGTCGTCTAAGTGATACTCACTTTATAAGTGGCATCGATTTAAAAGATGCATTTTTCCGAATTCCATTGTCAGAGTCATCAAAGGAGAAAACTGCATTTGCGGTACCAGGTAGACCTCTCTACCAATACCGTGTCATGCCCTTTGGGCTTTGTAACGGTCCTTCCCTTCTGAGAGAGCGCGTGTTTATATATTTGGATGATTTCCTGGTTTGTAGTGCTTCATTTGAGGAACACATATCATTGTTTCGTGAAGTAGCCCAATGCTTGAAAAATGCAAAACTAACCATTAACGTCGGCAAAAGCAAATTCTGCCAAAGCGAAATCAAATATCTTGGATATCGAATTGGAAGAGGATGTTTGAAGGTAGATCCGGATAAGGTGTCAGCTATCGTCGACTTTCCCTTACCCAAATCACCTCGGCAAGTCCGAAGGTTTATCGGAATGTGTAACTGGTATAGGACATTTTTAGATAATTTTGCAGACATATCTGGCCCTTGACGGATTGCCTGAAGAAAAATGAACGATTTAGTTTAACACCTAAAGCTATTGAAAGCTTCGAAAAATTAAAAGTTGCATTGTCAACTGCGCCAGCGTAATTACACGGTAACCGAGTTGGAGTGTTTGGCTGCCATTGTGTGTGTTGAAAAATTTAGACCGTATATAGAAGGTTTGCCCTTTCGTATTATAACGGACCATTCAAGCCTGAGATGGTTAATGTCCTTGAAGGATATAAATGGTAGACTTGCAAGGAGGAGTCTAGAACTGCAAGGCTTTGACTTGAAGATGGAGCATCGAAAAGGGTCCTTAAATGTCGTCCCAGACACCCTTTCTCGCTTTGACGTTTATTCCCTTCAACTTGTCTATAACCAACCTGATATTGACCTTAATTCACCCGATTTTGACGCCTCAGAATATTCTACCCTTAGGGATACTATAATGAAAGACTATGACAAACTACCAGAATTACAAGTTTCAGGGAACACATGTATAAACGTGTAAAATTCCGTGAAGGACTACCCGAAGAAGAATTTAATTTATGGAGATTGTAGCTTCCCTCAACCTTAATAAGATTTGTAATACAAAAAGCTCATGATGCACGGTTATACTAAAACATTGTTTCGGATTCGTCAATTTTATTACGAAGGACGTGAAAACATTTGTTTCTCAATGTGAAGACTGTAAAGACACCAAAAGTCCAAATCATATTTTAAGACCTCCGATGGGAGATGCATTCCAAACAGTTCGTCCAATGCAACGATTGTATTGTGACTTTTTAGGTCCATACCCAGCTTCAAAATCTAAGAACACACAATTATTCATCGTATTAGACCACTTCACAAAATTCTTATTTCTTTGTCCTTTTCGATCAGCAACTTCTATCAATGTTATAGATTTTTTCCAAAATTATATTTTTAATACATTTGGTGTACCTCAATTCATTCATAGCGATAACTCTAAACAGTTTGTTTCAGCCGAAATGCAAGATTTTTTTCTCAGTATGGCATAACTCACATAAAAACAGTACTTTACACTCCTCAAGCAAATTGTTCCGAGAGAGCCAACCGAGAAATCATTCCCAAAATACGCTATTACTTGAAGAATGAAGAAAATCGCCTAAATTGGGATAAATGTATACCTCGGATTTTAACTGTCCTTCGTAGCGACTACCACACATCAATACAATGTTCTCCGTATTATGCAATGTTTGGACAAAATATGTGCCTACATGTTATGTGACGATACCATAATTACGAGAACCGATAAGTTGTTAAATTTAAGAGCAAAGATAGTCAAAAATTTAGGAAATGCTCACGAGAAGTCGTCGAGGACATACAATACCAGAACTAAACCCATTATGTATAGAGAAAGTCAAGAAATTTTTCGAAAGAACCATACCTTGAGTAACTTCCAAAGAGGCATAAATGCCAAATTTACTCCAAAATACCTAAAATGTCGAGTACGAAAGATAATTGGAAACTCTTTGTACGAAATTGAAGATCTAACGGGAAAGTTTATTGGTAAATTTCACGCAAATGATCTGAAACCATAAAAATGCGTTTATATTTTATTTGCCCGGCTTTCGTGGGTCGTGCCACACAATTTTATTTTACAGAATCAAATCCTTTTTCCTGTTTGTTTTCTCGTCAGGACTTACAAACAAAGCAGTTGTGTTAGGGATTTGATTTGTTTTCTCAAATTATTACATTTTTAACGGACTATTGTGAATGATAATCCGATTACCTAGATAAATGATCAATTTTTGTTATCGCTCTTCTTCTCTCCTTTTTATACGACTTCATAATGAATTTTAAAGGGTACCGTTACTCAATAGACACAAATGAGACAAATGTCAATGGAGAAAATGTAAAATTAGATAACTGACAAGGATAGCAAGTATATGCAAAATTCTAGCGTGAATAGATCAAGAAGGAATGTTCGATAGCAGAAAAAACTGCATACAGCCAGTTTTAGATTGTTGAAGAATTCGGTAGCAGACCTTCATAAGCATAGCAAGTAAACCGTTCGTACACATGTGAAAACTTTAAGCTCAGGAGTACAGTCAGACAATTATTGCAACCTTTGCTAAATAGAAAGTTTAAAATATTTACAAAATGTACTTGTGATTATATGAAAAGAAGAGCAGAATGAAATAAATAAAAAAAATAAATCAATAAAATTGCAAAAATTAAATCAATAAAATTGAAAATGTGTTTCCAAAGATGCTTAGCTAATGAGAATATGCGTTTATTGCAAATTCCGAGACTTTGGAAAAAAATTTGTTGCTGTTTCATCCATTTATCCATATTATGTACCTATATTAGTTGTAAGTAGAAGTAAGATCCCAGAGCATTGCCATTTAAGATTGCACCTTATGAATTAAACAGCTGAAACATTGCATTCTCTTAAAATGACTCTTAGGTGTGCATCCTCTCATACATTTAATTTATTGCAAATATCATATACTAACCTACTATATATATTTTTTTTAATAAATATTAGATACTAGCTGACCCGGCAAACGTTGTTTTGCCTTATCAATATAAGATTGGTAAAAACATTTGCCACTAAGTTTATGTCAATAAAAAGTATTAACTGGTACCCAATGCAGGACCAAGCATAACATAACAAATATTTTTTAATAGAAGATCGTGTTTTGTTATTGCTCCAACGTTTTTACATTATCTTATTTGTCCCTTCTTGAAGAATTCTTAATTACAATATAATTTTGTTTACGTCCAACTGACCTTTTGATTTTTATATTAAAATCAGTATATAACTCGAAAAATTTTAGATTTGGCATAGAAGTTTAGTGATTTCTGCTCAGTTATAGGTATATTTCATTTTTAAACAAATTGTTAATTAGTTTTCAGATTGCCGTTATAGATATGTATATCTTTGCTATATATTCTATATATATATAAAGTTTGGCCTGTTTTATATCATAACTAAAACAAAATCGTGAAATGTAATCGGATTTGTTATATCCTCACATTTTTTAACAACTTGATTTTAATTAAACATTTCATTAAGTTGTTTTTTAACGTTACATAGGTTCACATCCAATCTTCAAGTTGTTGGCCAAAAAAAAGAAACATTGTCGAAAAAATAATACATTTTTGACAAATAAGAAAATGAGATTTCATATTCAACAGCTTTGTATCTAAAGAAAATAAGACAAAACTTCAAATATCTGACGGGAATACTAATAATGCTATCATTACCATTATTTTTGTCGATGTTAATGATCGCATTATTAGTATTATAACATACACATATTTTAAGAAATTAGAAGTTTTGATCTATCTAAATCAAAAAACCATATGTCTTTGTTTACGGTTTCTATGGCTTTGACCATTCGTGTAAATGACCGATTTTAAACAGGAAATTACGATTTATCGTAAACGTAGCGTTACGATACATAAATCGTATAATTTTCCGCCTAAATGTATGCTTTATATTTAATGTCTTTGCCTTTAGCAAATATACAAACCATATTTTCCAATGCATAAACAGTAAATATGGATAATCTCCCTGTAGGAAATGGTAGTAAATCACTTCTGGCTTAATATTGGCATTGTCGCCAGGTGCTTTTTACTATTGACATTGTGGTTTTGTGAATGAACTATTGACATGCATCATATGTGACACTGCGTCACATATGAGAACATGGTCTGTCGTTTGTATATGTGGGTATAAGGTCACACATAGAAACCATGTCACTAGTAAATCTTTTATAATTTCTTTGCTCGCATTTTTTCTTCACCAATTCAATTCTTTAATCACTTTAAACTCACAATTTTAACAAAAAGACCGCCAGCATTATTTGCAATAAAAGAATACTAAGAAGAAGCATAACCATGCTCAGCGGATTTACATATAACTTTTAATCATGGTTAAAAGCTGAATCAGGATTTATTTTCTTAATTAGGCTAAATTTACCGTGATTTGTCATACAAATTTAAATCGTCATGCGGCAGGGTTCATTTTAAATCATGATCGAAATCTTGATACTAATGAGATGCAACGCGGTTTTTTGTACCAAAAAATACAACTCTCTCACAACTGTTTTCACTTGTTGTTTGATTAAAGGTATGTGTAAACAATTATTATTATTTCGTTAATCGAGTCGACTTTAAATCGTCTATGTAAATGTACTTTTAGGTGCATTAAAAAATCCACAGTTGTCTTTTTTCGTAGAAATTGCGATAAAAAGCGATTTCAACTTGTTAACCTTTTTTTATAATAGATTTTCTTGTGATCGAAATTTTGAGTATAAATGTGTACTAATTTTTTAATATATTTTCCTTAATTGAACTGAACTAACATGTACCACATCAGGGTCTATATAATAGGTCATCCAGTAAGGACAGCTGATATCTACATATTTTGTCAAACTATGTTCATTTGATTTGAATTCCAATAAAAAACCATAGTATACATACACAAAAATGTCGAAACTAATTTTCTAAACAAAAATAAATTAGTTAAAATATGAAAAATATATTTCAAATCTTGGAAAAAACAATTGAATTGTTTTATAAAATATTGTGTGGCAACCAATTTGTTGTGGAAAATAAAAAATAGTTTCCAAATACGATTTTCGCTTCAAGTACAAATTTTGACAATAGATGATGTAAGTGCAGTGTTGTACTTTTGAACGAATTCGCCTTTTGAATGACCTGATATTTGGACCAAGGTATATTTAATAAGGTAGCCGCATCGGCCCAGCTGTTGGTGCAAATAAATGTCAAAAATGTTGTTGTAATGCTGAAGCAAAAAATTAAAAAAAAAACAATATTGTTACGAATATAACTTTAGATTTAAGTTAATTTAGATGAATTACGTTAATTTAAGAATTTGAATTGTAACGTAAATTTCTACTACGCAGTTTATTTGAATAACTTCACAACAACAACCACTGTATAGATTTTTCTACATCCTTCCATTTCCTCTTTCATTTTCTATTTTGTTATTGTCGTATAATTCTTATTAAACGTCATCATAGATGATCGCTTAATTCATCTTTCTTTGTATATGTGTTGTTGTTATTGTAAGTTTGTTTACTCAAGTTTGTTGTTGTTATTGTTCACTCAGTAAGTTTGTTGTTGTTATTGTTACTCAATGTGTTTGTTGCATTGGTAGATTGTTCGTGATCTAGGTGTTACCAGATCGTCTAGAAAATTCTGTAGCGACAGGCAGGGCTCATATAAATAGAGGGAATGGAAAGGCAGTGAGTCAGTTGTGAATCAGATCGCGAATTGAAACCGTCGTGTAAAGTAAAGTGCAAAGTAAAGTCGTGTGAATAAAATCATTGCAATAATCGTAATCAGAAAGAACCCGCGTTTTATTTGGTACGAATTGTATCGGGATATAAAACAACGTCTTCACGGGATTAAGCAAAATCCAAGAACGTAACAATTGGTGTCAGAAGTGGGATTACGATAATACTACGATGAAGTTTAAGGATCTACGAGTGGAAGACTTGAAGAAGGAGCTGAATAAATTGGAATTGTCCTCTACTGGCAACAAGGCTGAACTACAAAAACGTCTGTTGGATGAGTTCGAGCGCCGTGGTATGAACATCGATACATATGAGTTTGACAGTAAGGATGAAGTGGATTTATCGGAAATGGGCGAATCCAACGGTGGGGAAGTCTCGTCAGTAGCTGCCAGGGGTGACGATTTCAGAGAAATGCTGGCCAAAATGTTTGAGGAAAATTTCAGAAGGAGCGAAGAGAATACCAGAAAGTTAGAAGAAAACACGAGACGAATGTTCGAAGAGAATGCCAGAAAGTTTGAGGAAAATTCCAGAAGGAGCGAAGAGAATTCCAGAAAGTTAGAAGAAAACACGAGACGAATGTTCGAAGAGAATGCCAGAAAGTTAGATGAAAATTCGAGAATAATGAACGATAAACTCGAGAACATTACAGAAGTTATTGGAAGGAGAGTGGAAACCGTGGAGGTCCAAATTAAAGAGTTGGATAAGAAAGTGCAGTCGGTTGACGAGAAGATTCTGTCTGTGGACGAGAAATTTCTGGCCCACGACCACAGGTTTACGAATCTGGAGAAGAAAATGTCGGAACTGGAAATCAAAGGTGGTCCGGTGCGAGTTCCTGATAACACGCTAAAAATCAAACCTCCTGTATTCGACGGCTCTACGTCATTCAATGTTTTCAAGTTACAGTTCGAGACAGTGGCTTCTAGAAATTCGTGGAACGACAGCGACAAAGCGGTTGCACTACTTCTGGCATTGAAGGGCAGTGCTGCTGATGTTATACAGAGTATTCCTGTCGCTTCTAGAAACAACTATGAAGATGTTATTGCTGCACTGGAACGTAAGTACGGTGGCGAACATAAACAAAACATCTACCTTATGGAACTAAGGGGTAAAGTACAGAGGGCAAACGAGACGTTACAAGACTTTGCAGCTGAGGTGGAACGTTTGGTGCTAATGGCGTATCCAGGAGAGAATCACCCATTGCTGGACCGTATGAAAATCGAAACCTTTGTGAATGGCATACGTGACCCTGAGATTAAATGTGCAACATATGCGTCACCAAAAGCGTCATTTGCCGAAACTGTGTCGTTTGCCCTTGCCCAAGAGACGGCAAGAATAATTGTTAAGCCCCAGACCCACAAGATTCGCCAACTGGAGACCGAATGTAGCGAACCCAAATCTCTCGTTAACTCGATCAAGGACGCCATGAGGCAGGTAATAGAAGAAACAAAGTTAGCAGGGATGACTAAGCCCAGGGTTAGATGCTACAACTGCGATAAAGCAGGTCATATTGCGCGCGAATGCAGAGCTAAGCGCAAACGATCCAGGTCATCGTCACCACCTCCAACGAAAGATGGTAGAAGAATGGCTCAACAGTCCACCAAGGAGTCACCGTTAAACTAAATCGAGCCAGTCCAGCGGGGCATGAACTGGCTCCCATCGACGATGGCCCCACAATCTCCATAGCAATAGTACAACAGACAAGTCACAACCTAACAACAACTGGGTACATCAATGGTGACAAGCGAGTTCTGACGTTAGATACTGGCGCATCAAAGTCCATCATAAGATCAGATCTGGTAAAGGGAAAAATAACGCAACTTAATGGAGTCAGACTGCGCACAGCAACGGGGGAGCCCGCGGCAGTACACGGCAAGATTACCCTGAGACTAACTATTGCCAATAAATCGGTGAATTACGAGTTTATAGTTGCCGATATCGTAGACGAAGTGATAATAGGCGCAGATTTTATGATTGCCTTCGGTATCAATCTGGATATGAAAGAGCGTGTGATGACCTGGTCTAACGTCGAAATTCCGTTAAACGTGGGCTACGATGAAAGTACATCCATCAGGCGTCTGACTACGGACCATCCAGAGATAATACCGCCCTGTGCCGAAGCAATAATATGGGTACCAATGAATGGAGATTGTGGAGCCGAGAAGTTGTGGGTGGTGGAACCAGCAGAAAACAGATACAGTAACATCCTAATAGCGAATGCCCTGGTGAAAAGCAACGAGGACGGATTGATTCCTGTTAGAGTTTTGAACCTGTCAAACAAGCAAGAGCAAATTTTCCAATTTTCCGATGATGGACAATGCACACCAGCTGAAGCTGTAATTAATTTGGAAACTAGCACCGAAAAGCCAGCAGCCATGGAGAAGAAGCACCTCGACGGCTACATAAAAGAGTGGACACACCAATTATCACCTTCCGAGAGGAACAAGGCTAAGCAGCTATTATGGAAATATGCCTCTACCTTTGCGTTGACAAAAGAGCACCAGGGAAGAACATCAGTGGTGAAGCATGAAATCCATACAGCAGACGCGAGACCCATTAAGCAGCCTCCAAGAAGTGTTCCCCTGGCAAAAAGAGACGAGGTCCAGAAGCTAATAAGTGAAATGGAAAAGAGTGGTGTAATAGAACCATCGTCAAGTCCATGGTGCTCCCCAGTGGTATTGGTCAAGAAGAAAGACGGAAGCACCCGATTTTGTGTGGACTACCGGAAGTTGAATGATGTCACCAAGAAAGACAGCTATCCGCTCCCAAGAATCGACGACACATTGGACACATTAGCCGGGACGTCATGGTTCTCCACCCTCGACCTGCAGAGTGGGTACTGGCAAGTAGAGATCGCCGAGAAAGATAAAGAGAAAACAGCGTTTGGCGTTAATGGGGGTCTCTGGCAGTTCAATGTCATGCCATTCGGACTCTGTAACGCCCCGGCTACATTTGAAAGGCTGATGGAGCGTGTGTTAAAAGGGCTGCAGTGGAAGTCGTGCCTCATATATCTGGATGACATCATAGTCATGGGACGCAACTTCGACGAACACATCAAGAATTTAAAGGATGTTCTTCAGCAGCTTTCGTCTTCAGGCCTCAAGCTGAACCCAAAGAAGTGCAGTCTCTTCCAACGAGAGGTGAAGTTCCTGGGGCATCACGTGACGCCGGAGGGCATATCGACGGATAAGGAGAAAATTCAAGCCGTCAGAGATTGGCCGCAGCCCCGAAATCTCCATGAGCTGCGAAGCTTTCTGGGTCTCTGCACATACTACCGTCGATTTGTCCAAAATTTTGCTAACATCGCCGCCTGTCTACACCGCTTGACGCAAAAAGGCCAGAGGTTTCAGTGGGGCAACGACCAGGAGGAGGCATTCAGAAAACTCAAAGACATGCTATGCAGAGCCCCCATTTTGGCATACCCTATACCTGGCGGCAAGTTTGTTCTGGACACAGACGCAAGTGCGTGCGGCATCGGTGGCGTCCTTTCCCAGGAAATCGACGGGCAGGAAAAAGTTATCGGGTACTACAGCCGGACATTGTCGAAACCTGAGAGGAATTACTGTGTGACGAGGAGAGAGCTGCTTGCTGTCCTTGAGAGCGTTAAACACTTCCACAAATACCTATATGGCCAACATTTCCTGCTGAGGACCGACCACGCTGCTCTCCAATGGTTGCTGCGGTTTAAGAATCCGGAAGGTCAACTAGCCCGTTGGATCGAGAGGCTCCAGAGTTATGATTTCAGAATCGAGCACAGAAAAGGCGGAAAACACGGTAATGCTGATGCCCTGTCTCGTCGGCCATGCAAGGTAGAATGCAGGCATTGCTCAAAGGCTGAGAATAAGGAGAATATCGTTGATGTCCGACTATTGCAGTTTGAGTCGGGTGAAGATTGGTCGACGGAACAACGAAGAGATCCCATTCTGGGCAAAGTAATTTCGGCCATTGAAACGGGCAAGCGACCTAGTCGTAAAGAAATTACCTCCGAAAGCCCTCTTTTAAAATCCTATTGGGCCCAGTGGGACAGTCTACTTATAAAAGATGGTTGCCTATATCGCAAATGGGAAAGTGAGGACGGTAAATCTCACCGGAACTTGATCGTCGTCCCAGACTCCAAAATAAGAGATGTCTTGTCGGAGTTTCACGATGGGCCAAGTGGAGGACATCTTGGCATAGCAAAGACCGCTGAAAAGGTAAAGCAGAGATTCTACTGGGTCGGCTGTCAAAAATCCATTGCCGACTGGATCGCCAATTGTGAAAGGTGCATAAAAACTAAAGGTCCAACACGGAAGAGTCGAGGCTACATGCAGCAGTCGAGGCTACATGCAGGAGCCCCTTTTGAAAGAATCGCAATGGATGTAGCTGGACCGTTCCCCACAAGCGACTCTGGGAACCGGTATGTCTTAGTGGTCATGGATTACTTCAGTAAATGGCCGGAGGTTTATGCTATCCCAAATCAAGAAGCCAGGACAATTGTGGATGTGTTCAGCAAAAATTGGATTTGTCGCTATGGTGTTCCGTCTGAGGTTCATTCCGATCAAGGTAGGAATTTTGAATCAGCGATCTTCAAGGAAATGTGTGACTCCTACGGAATTAAGAAAACCAGAACGACGCCCCTACATCCACAATCAGATGGCATGGTGGAAAGATTCAATCGCACCCTTGAAGAACATCTACGGAAAGTGGTGGACAGTGGCCAACGAGACTGGGATGAGCATATTCCGAAGTTTTTATTGGCTTATAGATCGGCCATTCATGATTCCACATCCCGGACCCCAGCCAAAGTTCTGTTCGGAAATGAATTAAAGCTACCTGGCGATTTGATATTCGGTGCTACCCCAAACGACGATGTGAACCAAGATGAAGACAGCCAAAACTCTTTTAGTAAAGTCCACGATGCAGTCCGACATCGAATAAAAATGGTTAGCAACCGCATGAAGGCAAGGTACGATCGAGCGGCAAATACCGATGGGTTTCAAGAAGGGCAACTGGTACTATTGTTCAACCCACAACGAAAGAAAGGACTATGCCCCAAATTGCAAACGCACTGGGAAGGACCCTACAAGATTGTCACGAAAATAAATGACGTCGTTTATCGCATCCAGAGGAGCGACAGTCCCAGGTCGAAGATGAAAGTTGTACATTTGGAGCGGCTGACCCCCTACGGAACGGGAACTGTGCCTATTCGGGACGAACAGGCTTAAGCGGGGGGCAATGTTACGAATATAACTTTAGATTTAAGTTAATTTAGATGAATTCCGTTAATTTAAGAATTTGAATTGTAACGTAAATTTCTACTACGCAGTTTATTTGAATAACTTCACAACAACAACCACTGTATAGATTTTTCTACATCCTTCCATTTCCTCTTTCATTTTCTATTTTGTTATTGTCGTATAATTCTTATTAAACGTCATCATAGATGATCGCTTAATTCATCTTTCTTTGTATATGTGTTGTTGTTATTGTAAGTTTGTTTACTCAAGTTTGTTGTTGTTATTGTTCACTCAGTAAGTTTGTTGTTGTTATTGTTACTCAATGTGTTTGTTGCATTGGTAGATTGTTCGTGATCTAGGTGTTACCAGATCGTCTAGAAAATTCTGTAGCGACAGGCAGGGCTCATATAAATAGAGGGAATGGAAAGGCAGTGAGTCAGTTGTGAATCAGATCGCGAATTGAAACCGTCGTGTAAAGTAAAGTGCAAAGTAAAGTCGTGTGAATAAAATCATTGCAATAATCGTAATCAGAAAGAACCCGCGTTTTATTTGGTACGAATTGTATCGGGAGATAAAACAACGTCTTCACGGGATTAAGCAAAATCCAAGAACGTAACAATATTATAAATGAAAATCTCCGAATTTCGAATAGCTTGTTTGGCAATACTTTTATTAACATTTTCTACAAAAAATTGTGTAAAAAAATCTTGTGAATCTGTTTGTTTTTGTAAAATATTTTTGACATATCAAAATACAACAACCGATGTTTGTTGTAGAAATTCGCCCATGTGGCTACCTTGTATGAGGCTAAACGCAACCAGAGAGTCACGAGTCAGTGTCATACTTTTTCGCCGGAGTGAAAGAGTTAGAGTCTAAACGCAACCATAGGGTCTAGAGTCAGCGACAGTCGTTTGCCGTGTGTTTCTGAGTCTAAACGCAACCATAGAGTCTAGAGTCAGCGACAGTCGTTTGCCGTGTGTTTCTTATTGGCAACGGGAAATCGCGACGGCTGACGTTCGCGTCTAGCGGCATGACGCTAGAATAGATTTTATTCATTTTTGCTCAGCGTCATACTCAAAATTTCTCTCTCGCTCTCAATTGAGTTGCCATTTTTTATGTAAAAATCAACAGTGCTACCAAATTTCAATGAGAATTTATATCAAAACATATGGCAGTGCTGTTAAAAAAACAAATATTTTCAAAGATTGTTGACGTTTTTTTTTAACAAATTAAAAATAAAATGGAAGAGAGAAATTTTGAGTATGACGCTGAGCAAAAATGAATAAAATCTATTCTAGCGTCATGCCACTAGACGCAAACGTCAGCCGTCGCGATTTCCCCTTGCCAATAAGAAACACACGGCAAACGACTGTCGCTGACTCTATGGTTGCATTTAGACTCTCATGCCGCTAGGCGTGAACGTCAGAGTCTAAACGCAACCAGAGAGTCACGAGTCAGCGTCATACTTTTTCGCCGGCGTGAAAGAGTTAGCGTTAGCGGTACAAAATGTCAATTATTTGTTTTCATTTTTCGACAGAAAATTTTACGTTGTGCAAACCAAAATCAATTTATTATTTAATAAACAATAATGTCAAGGAACTTGGATAATATTATTGAAAAAATTATTTTTCTTCCATTTTATTATTAATTCGTTAAAAAATCCTTAAATATTTGTTTTTTTAACAGCACTGCCATATGTTTTGATATAAATTCTCATTGAAATTTGGTAGCACTGTTCATTTTTACATAAAATATGGCAACTCAATTGAGAGCAAGAGAGAAATTTTGAGTATGACGCTGAGCAAAAGTGAATAAAATCTATTTTAGAGTCTAAACGCAACCAGAGAGTCACGAGTCAGCGTCATACTTTTTCGCCGGCGTGAAAACCAAACGAAAGAGTTAGCGTTAGCGGCACAAAATGTCAATTATTTGTTTTCATTTTCTGACAGAAAATTTTACGTTGTGCAAACCAAAATCAATTTATTATTTAATAAACAATAATGTCAAGGAATTTGGATAAAATTATTGAAAAATTATTTTTCTTCCATTTTATTAATAATTCATTAAAAAACATCCACAATCTTTGAAAATATTTGCTTTTTTAACAGTACTGTCATATGTTTTGATATAAATTCTCATTGAAATTTGGTAGCACTGTTGATTTTTACCTAAAATATGGCAACTCAATTGAGAACAAGAGAGAAATTTTGAGTATGACGCTGAGCAAAAATGAATAAAATCTATTCTAGCGTCATGCCGCTAGACGCGAACGTCAGACGTCGCGATTTCCCGTTGCCTTTAAGAAACACACGGCAAACGACTGTCGCTGACTCTAGACTCTATGGTTGCGTTTAGACTCTTAGCGTCATGCCACTAGACGCAAACGTCAGCCGTCGCGATTTCCCGTTGCCAATAAGAAACACACGGCAAACGACTCTCGCTGACTCTAGACTCTATGGTTGCGTTTAGACTCTCAGCCGTCGAGATTTCCCGTTGCCAATAAGAGTCTAAACGCAATCATAGAGTCTAGAGTCAGCCACAGTCGTTTGCCGTGTGTTTCTTATTGGCAACGGGAAATCGCGACGGCTGACGTTCGCGTCTAGCGGCATGACGCTAGAATAGATTTTATTCATTTTTGCTCAGCGTCATACTCAAAATTTCTCTCTTGCTCTCAATTGAGTTGCCATATTTTAGGTAAAAATCAACAGTGCTACCAAATTTCAATGGGAATTTATATCAAAACATATGCCAGTGCTTAAAAAAAAAACAAATATTTTCAAGGGTTGTGGACGTTTTTTAACGAATTAATAATAAAATGGAAGAAAAATAATTTTTCAATAATTCTATCCAAGTTCCTTGACATTATTGTTTATTAAATAATAAATTGATTTTGGTTTGCACAACGTAAAATTTTCTGTCAGAAAATGAAAACAAAAAATTGACATTTTGTGCCGCTAACGCCAACTCTTTCGTTTGGTTTTCACGCGAAAAAGTATGACGCTGACTCGTGACTCTCTGGTTGCGTTTAGGCTCTAAGAAACACACGACAAACGACTGTCGCTGACTCTAGTCTCTATGGTTGCGTTTAGACTCCATATCTACCTTGATTTGGACCATGATGCAATAATAAGGTGATGTATCAAAACAAAAACATGATTTGGACCATGGCACAATGAATAGGTAGTCCA
Source organism: Musca vetustissima (assembly GCF_032173495.1). Lineage (NCBI taxonomy): Eukaryota > Metazoa > Arthropoda > Insecta > Diptera > Muscidae > Musca > Musca vetustissima. The sequence continues at coordinate 48,064 of NW_026881770.1, forward strand.
TTTAGAGCAGCTGATGTCTTGATTAACTGTCAAAGTGTTAAATTTTACTTGAATTCGATGTGCAATGCTGCCAAATTTTTGAAATATTATAAGGAAAAATTTGATAGATAATCGAGACAACAAAAATGTTTTTGTTTTGATACATCACCTTATTATTGCATCATGATTTGGACCAAATACCACATAAACTGGCCTAGCTCACACATTGTTTTCAGTGAATCGTTCAAGTGAACTAGTTCGTTTGTGAAACAAACGACTTCACACAATTGAACCCGCGTAAATCTTTTGAATGTATTTTGGTTATTTAATTTATTAAAATAATGAGCTTTTCCTTGAAGGAAATATATGGAGATTTGTTTTCCGCAGGGGAGGATTACTCAATGGCTCACTGTGTCGCCGCAGACCTCAGAATGGGGAAAGGCATCGCAGTAAAATTTCGGTAAGTTTTACGGACGAAATTTACTATTACCATAGCGTATGTTGTATCAAATCCAGTTTGGGGGCAACAATGATATTAGTTCGGAAAAAGATTTGAATCAGCAATACAACTATCGTGGGAACGTTCGAAATAATTAGTTTTAAATGCAATTTAAGATAAAGGAGATAGGCGAAGTTTAAAACAGTGTAGAAACGATTATTTTAGCCATGTCAAAGTGTCTTCTGCGGCTTAATTCTAAATTAGTAAAAACGATCAGATTTTTCTAAAATTTTTTCCAGAGGTAGGTATTTTTACCCTAATTATGGGGATATATTTTTTTCTTGGGGGACGTACCCGGTTATTTGACCCGAAAGTTCGGGTACGGTACCCGGTTATATCCGGTTCTACAGATCCGGTTAAAATGGGTATCATTTTAAAAGTTATGATGGAGTTATCTCAAACCGTTTTGGAGATATAGTAAAAAACCTGGGTGTTGGTCACAGATTTTTTTGAAAAACTCTCTAAAAGTCGAACTTGGGTCCATTATAGTCCCTCTCCAACCCTGACTCAAATGATAGACTACATATTTCCAAAATGGTGCGATATGTGGCTGTATCTGTTGTGGATCAAAAGATATGGGCCTTAGAACCCTACAAAAACAAGGCAATTCTGTCGCGTAGCCGGTGTTGGTATCTGTTCATAGAAGAAAGCTTCAACCCCCGGCCGAAGGCCGGCAACACAAACAAATATTCTATTTAGAACGAGTTTCTGTCGCGTAGCTGGTGTTGGTGAAGTCCAGTCATCCCAAAAAACTATTCTATTTAACAAGAGATTCTGTCGCGTAGCCGATGTTAGTATCTGTCCATAGGAGAAAGTCTTAAACCCCCGGCCGAAGGCCGACTACACAAACAATATTCTATTTAGAATGAGTTTCTGTCTCGTAGCCGGTGTTAGTATCTGTCCATAGGAGAAAGTCTTAAATCCCTGGCCAAAGGCCGGTCACCAAAAAAACACCATGCTATTAAAAAGGAGATTCTGTCATGTAAAACGATTTTCCTTGTTTTTATAGGATTCTAGGGCCCATATTTTTTGATCCAGAAAAGATACAGCCACATATCGCACCATTTGGGCGAAAACTAATTGATTCCCCTTTAAATAATAAACACAACCAAAACACAACACAGTTTATAATAGTTCCGTTCCAGAACCTAAAAGAATCTACTAATTTTACTAGTTTTGCTACTTTTTACTCGAAACCCGTTCCTGAACCCACAACACTGGTAAAACATTGAATCAAATTTAAGAGAGGACAATACAAAATGGCGTTCTCTTTGTAAACTTTTTACTTTAGAAATTTAGCCGAGTAAAAATGGTAAACAGGAATGCCTACTTCTGATTAGCTGTCACGTTGATTTTGAAGTATTGCCATCTAATCATAGTTGGACAGACTTGAACACCAGCGTTGATGCGTTCTCTTAACATTTTTTGATGTTAAAACAAAAAAAAAAAAAAAAAAAAAAAAAAAACATTAATGAATTTTCATCCGAAACTTTTGTAATGAATTTATTTTTTGAACTTCCTTGGATATTATTTATGCTTAAAAATATTAAATTTAAGAAATTCCGAAGAATAATTCTTGTTTTTATTTTCCCTTAAACATTTTTTAAGAGAAATGTGTTTTACAAAAACAATATATCGTCATCATAAATGCAAACGGACGTAACTACACTTTTTCTAATTATACAGGAGAAGCAAAACACGTTATAAAATCTATAAAAATGGAGCATGGCTGGAAAAGAGCCGAATTAATTTTTTGAAAAAAAAAAAAATTATTATATCTTTTTTTTTTTTAAAAGGTTTTATGTCAGTTGTGTCCTTTTGACTTGCTATTTTCTGAAACAAAAGGACGTAATTACAACACAATTGTAGTACAACAAAGTGAATAAGTATCCGATTGAGACTAAAATTTGTACAGCGCACATACTTTTCCACCCAGTGGGGTACCGCTATGTGGAGGCCGATATATCTCATTTTCAATATCAAACATACATATATAAGTTCAGAGCTTTAGTTTTTACAGGAGAGTAGTTACGTCCGTTTGCATTAATAAAAACATACTATTGTAGTTACGTCCGTTTGAATTTCTTTAATTAAATCACTGTTTTTGTTTAAACATGTAGTTTGATTAGAGGAACAATAATCAAACAAAAAGTCAATTTCGAATTTTTCTGTAGTTACGTCCGTTTGCATTTATGATGACGATATGTAAATTAAAATTGAATTGAATGTTGACAAAATGTTTATATTTTCGTTTTGACATAATTTTGTATGTATAGGTTTCAAAATATGATTTGACAGCGAACTTTATACTCACCTGTGCTTACTGTCCGACCTTATAAAGACCTTGGAGACTACCTTGCATAATTATGCCATGCTTCTCATCTTTATAGGTTTTGTTGAACATCCGTATTACCCAAATACGCAAGGACCTTATTTACTTGTGTGTCAATTGAAAATGGCGAAAATGGATGAAAATATTTTCTTGATTAACCGAAAAATGTTAACAGTTATTAAAAAACATTTTATTTTTAAAATTTACAAAAAAGAGCAATTTCAAAATACGTATTGTCAATGTTGAAAATTTGCAACATTATTTTTGCGTATTTGGGTAGCATTCACTGAAATACGTGTATTTAACTTTTGAAGTGAATAAAATCGTACTTTTGAAGTGAATAAAATCAAACAAAAAGTCAATTTCGAATTTTTCTGTAGTTCCGTCCTTTTGTATAGGTTTCAAAATATGATTTGGCAGCGAACTTTATATTCACCTGTGCTTACTGTCCGACCTTATATATAATTATGCCATGCTTCTCATCTATATAGGTTTTGTTGAACATCCGTATTACCCAAATACGCAAGGACCTTATTTACTTGTGTGTCAATTGAAAGTGGCGAAAATGGATGAAAATATTTTCTTGATTAACCGAAAAATATTAACAGTTATTAAAAAAACATTTTATTTTTAAAATTTACAAAAAGACAAATTTCAAAATACGCATTGTCAATGTTGAAAATTTTCAACATTATATTTTTGTACGCATTGCGTATTTGGGTAGCATTCACTGAAATACGTGTATTTAACTTTTGAAGTGAATAAAATCGTACGCATACGCATGAATTTAGGTACGACCCTCATACCTCATTTTTAAAAACTAATATACAGTCGAGTACGGATATAGCGAACTAATAGGCACCAGGCAAATTAGTTCGTTATAGAAAGACTTCGTTATATCCAATGCAAGGCAAAACATAGACTTAGCCGAAAGAGTATATCTTCAGTCAGAAACTAGTAGGTTTTGTGTCATTTCTTAATCTCTTTTCTTCGATGAACCTGGCAATGCAGCTGACATTTTTATGACGTAGCTTTTCTTTTTATATTAACAAAGTCATAAAAAGATTTAGGATTGGATTTGAAATTAAGTTTAATCTTGTTTAAATAAAGATTGTAAAGTTTTCGGGACTCTGACGTATATTTAGACCTTGCGACAGCATATTTAGCATAATCTATAGATGAGCCTGATTTTTTATATTTTTTAAAAAGTTTATTTTTATAATTTTTAATACTTGAAAGGCCAGATGTGACCCATGGATATCGTTCCGAGTTTCTAACTCTAACAATGGGAACACATTCTAGAATAAATTTATTTAGGATATCATAAAATTTATATACTGATAATTCTAGATCAATATGACTCTTACAAATAAATAATGTGCTCCAATTTACGTTTGAGATAAGTGCGTTTAGCTTTCGGAAGTCAGTTTTATTATAATTGGGAACAGATTTAAATGATATTAAAGAATTGTTGGTAGCTAAATTATTATGCATCATGGATATGCATAATGTAGGATGGTAGTTATCTTCGGGAGTACATACTGGAGGTATTCTAATAATTTCAAAATATTGTGTATAATTCACAAATGCTAGATCTAGAATTCGATCATAACAATTTGATACGCTATTTATTTGATAAAGATTTATGTCGCTAAAACGATTTACAATTTCAAAGGTATATAAGTTTACATTTGCATCAGATGTCAAAGGTGTTAGAGCCTCAGAATCTGGCAATGAAAGCCACTTTACGGACGGCAGATTAAAATCGCCGAGAACTAATATTTTGTCAGAGTCATTCATTTTGTTAGTGATTGAATTTATTGCTAACAAATGCTGATTATAAATATCAAGTTGCGATGAGGGAGGAATGTATGAGCAAGTCACAAATAATTTAAAATTTTCTAATTCAATGGATATGCAAATAAATTCGATATCAAAACAGTTTAATTCAATTAAATTAGTGGAATATTTGGCATCAACTGCAATAAGGACGCCACCACCTTTTTTAAGAACTCTATCTTTTCTAAATATTTGATATCTAGAACACAAAATTTCACTATTTAACACGGATGGTTTTAACCAAGTTTCAGAAAATACTATAACATCATAATTAAACCCAAGGCTATCAGAGAATAATCGAGTTAATTTTGTGTTTAACCCTCTTACATTCTGATAGCAAACATTGAGAAACATATTTAGTTTTTTGGCAATATTTCAGCCCTCTGAGGCAAATGAGCTAAATTTTCAGATCTTTCCAGAAATTCCTTTACAAATGCATTAGCAGGCCAAAATTCTCTCGAAATTAGTCGATGAAACATACTTTCTTCTACTACGATTTTAAAAGATGATCTACTTTCTGAGAAAGCAGACCGGAGCTTATAACAACGTAGAAAGAAATTTCCATCGATTTTTGATTTTATATAATAATTTATATCCTCAGCCGAGGTATCTGACCAGGTTGGAGGGAATTGCTAGTGCCAGCTACGGAAGACGCATTAGATGATTGAGCTGATGATTCCCGATTTCCGTGAGTAGGTTTTGAAGTCTTTTCCAGACTAGCACTACTTATACTCACAGATTTTGGATTAATCACTTCATTTACATCCTTAACGATTTCCGAGGCCGAATGTGACGCAACACTAGCATATGTCTGGACACAATCAGTTTCCGTTGTATCTGTGATATTGACGGAAGGTGATTGTGGCACTGTATTCCCAACAGAAACTGTGGGTTTGCGACTAGGCACGACTTTATTGGGAGCCTTTTTCGCAGACCTTTTACGTTTCTGCCCAGACACAGACGGTGATGATACAAATTCATCAAGCTCTTGGTACTTGTCGAACAAATTCGAAAAATTCTCAAATCGTTTTGATAACGATGTAAATTCCTTTTTCATCGAACTAAGCTCCGACTGCAAGTCTTTTACAAAGTTATAAAAGTCAGCTGAAAGTTTTCGACAATGGACACAGCACCAACGGACACCAACATTATCCCTAATTGTGTCCACTACTTTTGCATTAATTCGAGCACATTTAACGTGCCATTGATTAAGGCAAAACCAGCAAGTGACACACAACTCATCATCTACGGAAATATTACATAACTCGTAAGGACAAACCATTTTTAAAAATTATTATTTTTATTATTATTATTTTTTTTTTAAATAATTTATGAATTTACTGGAATTTCTATCCCTTGAATTTCTTATGAAACACACAATTTGGCAACTCTGTTTTGAGATGTCAAAATAACAAAACAAAATAAAAATAAAAGAAATGTTACAACAACAATATAAGCTAATGCAACAAAGGAACAAATTGGGAATGGAATCAAAATGCCAATAAGAATTAAAAAGATTAATTAATATTAGGAAAAATATGTTATATTTCACACTTCCAATTATATCAAAATGCACAAAAATTATTTCACAACACTTTTAAACACCGTTACCACAAAAACACAGATTATATTGTTAGAAATTAAATATTTTTTAAACGAGCACAGAGCACCACAAAATTAGTGAACATTCACGACAGGGTTGCCAAGACAATTTTGATTGTATTTGTAGAAATACATACAATTCAAATATACAATTTTGCCATTCAACCGTTAGAAATGTTGTAATATGGTATTGAGTAGTTTATCATCTCTCCCTCTTGATTTTGATAGACATTATCCAATTAATCAAAAACAACCAATAAGGAAAGTAGTAAAGTCGGTCGGGGCCGAATATATGATACCCTTCACCACTTTGGGTATATTCATCAGATGGAATCCTAAAAGACGTCGCATTTTTGAAGGACCATTAACATGAAATTAAACATGTTATTCTGCAACATATACTAAATTTTGGTCACATATAGAGTTGCTTCTTACAATAGGACAAAATTATGTAAATAAATTTAAATCAAAATATCAAAATCTAAACCGATTTCATCGAAACTTGTCACATGTTAGGTTACACTTATTTCAATATGTTTTTTGCATTCGGCCACATCTTGAGTTCTTCATTTACTTATAAATACACATTTCGTGCAAATCGAAGGATATATAGGGACTTTGGTGCACCATTTACATAAAATCGGACAAAACTATATATGGAAGTTATATCTAAATCTGAACAGATTTTCTCGAAACTTGGCACACATCATTCTGGACCTAATTTAGTACTCTATGTCAAATTTCATGCAAATCGAAAGGTATATAAGGACTTTGGAGCACTATTTACATAAAATCGGGCAAAACTATATATGGGAGTTATACCTAACTCTGAACCGATTTTCTCGAAACTTGGCACACATCATTCTGGACCTAATTCAGTACTCTTTGTCAAATTTCGAGCAAATCGAATGCCATACAGCGACTTTGATGCACCATTTACCGTAAATCGGACGAAACTATATATGGGAGCTATATCTAAATCTGAACCGATTTTCTTGGCACACATCATTTTGGACCTAATTCAGTACTCTGTGCCAAATTTCGTGCAAATCGAAAGATATATAGGGACTTTGGTGCCCCATTTACCTTAAATCGGACGAAAATATATATGGGAGGTATATCTAAATCTGAACCGATTTTCTCGAAACTTGCCACACATCATTCTGGACCTAATTCAGTACTCTGTGCCAAATTTCGTGCAAATCGAAAGATATACAGGGACTTTGGTGCACCACTTACAACAAATCGGACGAAAATATATATGGGAGCTACTTCTAAATCTGAACCGATTTTTCCCAATTTCAATAGGGTTCGTCCTTGGGCCAAATAAGTGACTTGTGCCAAATTTCATCCAAATCGGATCATAAATGCGACCTGTACTTTGTTTACAATTTAACATCTACAGACGGACGGACGGACATGCATAAATCGACTTAAAAAGTGATTCTATGCATATTCTCAAGAGGAACCATGTGTCTATCTTGTTTCCTTTTGCCTGTTACAAACATATGCACAAAGACATAATACCATGTACCACAGTGTGGTGAAGGGTATAAAAACTGGATTGTGTATTAATTGTATTTTAATTAGGTTTTATAACGGATATATATACATATTTTAGAAACCCATATCCCTCTATACATATATTTAAGTTACTATATTTAATAATGCAATGAAATTTCGTTATTATATTATTTTGTTTTTGTTATATCTAATATTATAATTTTAAAGTAGATTACCATCCCTTTGACTTCCCCTAGAGTAGCCACAATCCTTCAGGTCGAAAGACAAATGCCCAGTCTTTCATAATTGAAATAATAAATAAGTAAAAATTTTAATTTCAAACTTTAGGCAGAAAAAAATTTATTCATTGCAAATATGGTTGTCGATAGTATATTAGCTCATATTAAGTTTTATTTGCTTCTGTTTTGCATACCGCTATTGTATTAATCATATATTTCGACTTTTACTTTTTTAAAATGACTAAAATGAACATCTGTTATAAATTTGTAAAATATTTTCTGTTTAATTAAAGGAGTAAATTTGGAAGTATTTCACTTTTACAAAAACAAAACGTTAAACCAGGAGGAGTGGCCATTTTACCTCATAATTCAAGATATATTTACAATTTAGTTACTAAGGAAACCAGCTGGGGAAAACCGACATATCAATTATTACACAGCTCATTAGTATCTATGAGAAATCACATGGCAAGTACAATTATATTCTAATACAATTTATTATTTAACATATATAAATAAAAATGTTGTTAGATCGAGCACGACGTGACTAAACTGGCAATGCCAAGGATTGGCTGTGGATTGGATGGATTGACGTGGCACAAAGTTAAAGATTTAATTGAAGAGGTATTTTCCAATGATCCCGTAAGCATCGTAATTTTCAATTATTCACCTACATCAATTTCTAAATAAATAAAATCACATATATCAAAATTGTATTTTATTTCCTACTTTGGTACAAAGTTGTATACCACGATTTGTACATTTTCATTTTTAAAAACTTCGATTAGTTCTGCATTTACTTTATCCCATTCGAGGCCATCAATACCGCATCCTATACGTGGCATGGCTAACTTTTCAACATTGTTGGATTTCTGTAAATATTAACTGGTAGTTATTCAATAAAAAACAAGTTCGTGATTCAAATAAGCACTTTGCTTCTTGTAGAAATTTATACAATTTCAATATCTATGCGCCTAACGCTGTTTCCTGAGCTTTATTTCATGTCGGTGTATCTTTTTGTGTTGAAAAAATCATCTCGTGTTCAAAAAATTAGTCTATGTTTCGACATGAAAACGACGTAAAGCATTGGATGATATATTATAAATGATATATAACACAAAGTAAAATATTTTTTTGATATCAATTTGTTTGAGTTTTTGTTGTGTTTTTTTTTCTGTATATTGATAATGAAAAAGTCTTCCGTATTTTTATTATAGGAAATAAAAGTGAGCATACCATCGAATGTATTACATCAAAAATACTTCACGTATCTTCCTTCAGTTAGGCTAGGCGTTTATATAAAATGTTGTAATTATTGACAAGAAGCAAAATACTTTATTGATTCACTGTATGCATATATTCATACCAAGTGTTTACGCATTTCTTCCAGTGAACTTCGTAAACTACTATAGGTTGGTTTGTCCCAACTTTGGTCTTTAGTTACCAAATAATATATGAATCTCTTATTGTCTTTAAGTACAGCAACACCTCCGGTTTGAACAGCTTGTGCGAGTAGTTCATTAACTCCCCCATAGAGTTGCTTAAACTTCACAGCGATACCAGCTCCCATTCCAAAGTCAGCTGCCACACAGTGGGCTAATGAATACAAATCTGGAGCACTGAAGAGATCTCCTTCCATCTCTGTAATCTTGAAATTAGACATTCTTCGAGTATTGAAATGTGGCAAAGAGTTCGCTAAAAATAATGAAATGAAAAATTGTATTTTTATATATCTTCTAGCAAAAATTAGCATAAATAATATATATATATATTACATCAAAAATACTTCACGTATCTTCCTTCAGTTAGGGTAGGCGTTTATATAAAATGTTGTAATTATTGACAAGAAGCAAAATACTTTATTGATTCACTGTATGCATATATTCATACCAAGTGTTTACGCATTTCTTCCAGTGAACTTCGTAAACTACTATAGGTTGGTTTGTCCCAACTTTGGTCTTTAGTTACCAAAGAATATATGAATCTCTTATTGTCTTTAAGTACAGCAACACCTCCGGTTTGAACAGCTTGTGCGAGTAGTTCATTAACTCCCCCATAGAGTTGCTTAAACTTCACAGCGATACCAGCTCCCATTCCAAAGTCAGCTGCCACACAGTGGGCTAATGAATACAAATCTGGAGCACTGAAGAGATCTCCTTCCATCTCTGTAATCTTGAAATTAGACATTCTTCGAGTATTGAAATGTGGCAAAGTGTTCGCTAAAAATAATGAAATGAAAAATTGTATTTTTATATATCTTCTAGCAAAAATTAGCATAAATAATAAATATATATATATATATATATATATACTCATTGGAGCAGATATCTTCGTGTTGAGTTTCATATCACATTGCAGTGGTCAATCTCATTCTAAACTAATTTTATTGTTTTGTGTTTCCGTTGAACTTAATAAAATTTGAATTCTATTTTTCACATTGTAGTTTTATTTCAATATTATTTTCCAGAATGAAGAGGGCCAAAGTCAATCTTAGGTGAGTAGGGATCTCGCTGGTACAAAATGAAAAATCTCTGTTGCAAACATAAATTTACTGTAAAAAATCTTTCTTTGGAGTAAACACGAGTTTCTTGTGTTTATTATATGAAATTAACGGTAATGCACTGACTAGTAATTCACTGCTCTAAAGTGGCAAAGCATTTGTTTTTGTGTGTGCCTTTCTCTAACTCTCATTGTTCTTACGTTGATCGATCGGGATCACTAAAACGGTCGCACTACAAGGCGCTTGACATCATAAATGCAGTCAACAATTGTGAAAAAATTGATATGGCGAATTGCTACCACTTCTCTCCGTCTGTGCTCACATCTATTCTTCAAAAGAGGGAGGTCATCATGGGAATGCCCAGCATCCGTACTGAAAAGGCAGGTTAATTCGTGGAGCTTGACCAATTACTTGTGGAATGGTTTCACCCAAGGCCTTCAAACGTATGTGCCAATTGGAGCGCAGAAAAGTGAAAAAGTTTGCCTTTAGAAACAATTCCATACCTTTCCCACTGTTGTGTGTTGTCACATCGCGACAAATGCACACAACGACTTTGTTGGTGTTGCTAGTATACAGCAACAAACCAAACAGTTTAGCCGCGCCTGCGTCTACAACTTCATTAGTGTTGGCGGTTTATTTGGGATACCATTTGTATTTTGTTTTTAAAAAATAGTCAGGCTGAATCCCAGTTTGTTGTTGTTATAAAAAACAACTATTTATTAGTGGGGAATGTATGGCATTCGAAACTATAGCAACACCAACAAAGTCGTTGTGTGCATTTGTCGCAATGTGACAACACACAACAGTGGGAAAGGTAAGGAATTGTTTGTAAATGCCTTGTTAACCTCGAAGTGAGGCACCAGCGAAATTCACATGCAGTTTATGTCGTTGGTCAGCTATGTACTTCGCTTTGTTACAAGAGACATTTGGCTATGAAAGGTTTTTTGTATAGAAGCAATAGCCTCTAGTCTTCCCTGCCTTACCCCTCGGCAAACATCATCATCATGGGAATGCCCAGCATCCGTACTGAAAAGGCAGGTTAATTCGTGGAGCTTGACCAATTACTTGTGGAATGGTTTCACCCAAGGCCTTCAAACGTATGTGCCAATTGGAGCGCAGAAAAGTGAAAAAGTTTGCCTTTAGAAACAATTCCATACCTTTCCCACTGTTGTGTGTTGTCACATCGCGACAAATGCACACAACGACTTTGTTGGTGTTGCTAGTATACAGCAACAAACCAAACAGTTTAGCCGCGCCTGCGTCTACAACTTCATTAGTGTTGGCGGTTTATTTGGGATACCATTTGTATTTTGTTTTTAAAAAATAGTCAGGCTGAATCCCAGTTTGTTGTTGTTATAAAAAACAACTATTTATTAGTGGGGAATGTATGGCATTCGAAACTATAGCAACACCAACAAAGTCGTTGTGTGCATTTGTCGCAATGTGACAACACACAACAGTGGGAAAGGTAAGGAATTGTTTGTAAATGCCTTGTTAACCTCGAAGTGAGGCACCAGCGAAATTCACATGCAGTTTATGTCGTTGGTCAGCTATGTACTTCGCTTTGTTACAAGAGACATTTGGCTATGAAAGGTTTTTTGTATAGAAGCAATAGCCTCTAGTCTTCCCTGCCTTACCCCTCGGCAAACAATGCCATACATTCCCCACTAATAAATAGTTTTTTTTTATAAAAACAAGAAACTGAGATTCAGCCTGACTATTTTGCAAAAAAACAAAATACAAATGGTATCCCAACCAGGGTTACCGTTCTGCGAGTAATGTCGCAATTTGCAACCTTTTTAATGCCCTGTATCTCTGTTTGCAACTTTTTAAGCTTTGTGCGACATTTGTTCTATACAACAATTTTACTTTTCTGTGCGACCCTTTTTCAAGGGAACGACTTTTTGTGCAACTTTTTTAAAATTCCTAGCGGTAGCACTGCCGCCAACACTACTTTAATTAATAGGTGTGTCTGGTTACTTTTCCAGTAACATTTATTCAGTAAGTTCTAGTTCAGAGAGTAAGCCTTTTTTACTATATTTTGGGAAAATACTGAAAAAAGTAAACAGACAACATTTAGTAAGATTTAGCAAATAAACAGCTGATTCCAGAAAACATTTGATTTGCGCCAAAATAAACCATAAATAAAGGACGAACACAATTATTTGTATTGCACTTAATATTAAAAATAAAATGAATAATAAAAGAAAAATTGATCTGGTATGTTCCCCGGGAACATTTAAGCTTGGTACTTTGCTTCGGGAGATAGGTGAAGTTGCACTCCATCCAGTGTTGCTGGAGCAAAAACGCCGAGCTTACGCTTCCTAGTGAACATTACCAGTTCTGTCTTCGTTGGATTTACACCAAGACCATTTGCCCTGGCCCAGCGTGACGGCGTCAGTAAGGCTCTTTGCATAGGCTCCGAAATTGTAGACGGAAATTTTCCGGAAATCAATATCACCACGTCGTCCGCGTAAGTTAAGATGCTTGCCAATAGTTAAACCCAGGCATTTTATACTGTAAACAAATTCTATATCAATGTAATAAAATTTGATTAATAATTCTTCACCACTTTTCAATCCAAAATTCATTGCCTTAGTTTTTCTTGTATTTATATGCATTTATTCCATTATTCATTTAATTTATTAATGTTTAATATTTCCTTCATTCATTTGGGGTTCATTTCTTAACCTCCATCTGATGTCAACCCATACTCTTTCGATTGTATTTATAAACATACTTCCATTTAAAATTGGGGTCTGTATTGAGACCTCATGTGTTTATAAAAACCAATTGGTATGTATGTATATGGAACACAGGGGTTTATATAGTCGAATTGGTCTGTATAGAGACCAAAGGCCTTTATAAATATCAATTGGTCTATAAAGAGACCTATTGGAAGTGTATATATAGCACAGGCCTGATGAGACCACATGTCTTTATAAAGACCACTTAGTCTGTAGCCTTTGGTTGGTGGGAGTTAGAGAGATTCGAAACTGAAATTTTAATATGTTAAAATGGGGTGTAAACCTTTAGTGGTTAGGATAGTATATTTGTTTTAAGGCATACATATTTATAGCTTTCTAATAGTTCTAGCGAATTTCTGGTACATTTGGAACATTTTTCAGTATATCCCAGGTCAAAATTTTTTTTTTTAGAAAAATATAGTCATAAGTTATATGACTATATTTCGTTTCTATATTTTCACTTGAACATGTATCAGGAAATTGAACTAGGCATAAGATGTACTTAAATATACATATATTCAAATTGATATGCTAATTATAAAAATCCATGCATGTTATAAGCATATGCACTGCATCATATTACAAAATAGGGCAAACATTAGCTGTCCTTGTTTACTCGATATCTGGTAACAATTGTTACCAAATGTTACTGGATGTTGTTTGTTTACTCCAACATCCAGTAAAATAGAGAAAAGAGAGATGGTTTGACAGTTCTACGCTAAAAACTTGCTGAATGTTACTGGGTCAATTCCTCCTAGTAAGATTTATCCAGCGCAATTCGATGTTTTTCCATCAGTCGTTAATTGACTGACGGGTATTTAAGCAACGTTGTTCGACTTAGAATAAAGCCGTTCACACAGCGCTATTCTTAATTCATACCACCAGTCAAATATTTTGTTATTTATTTTATACAAAACTAGCATAGGCCCGCTACGTCGTTAACGGATCTTTTTATTGTTAAAATAAATAAATTTTAATTTAGCTTCACAATATAACTTAATAAGGATTTATGAATTTCTATGTATGTACTATAAATGAATAATAATTGGTCCTACATCTTCAATTAGTTAGCTTAGTCAGCATTTCTTTCGAACATATGTTTATGTAGCGTTGATGCACGAATCCTGCTAAATCGAGTACAACTTACTAATTTTTATATTTTCTGAAAGTGTACTATTTTATCGACCATAATAGGGTTTTAAATTTTTTTCCTTTCGGTAGTTTAATACTAATGCCAAATATGTACTAATTTTTGTTACGGTGTAGAGCGGTATTTCAATTATTGGGTGTTTTGGTGATTTTAGTCAGATTTTTCAACCGAAGTTCAATGTGATATTTTGGATTCTCATCGGGCATTCCGTGTTTCGGGATAGCATCCACGTTTTCAGAAGCTGGCTCATAGCCCTCATATTAAAGTACCGACCTATTTTCGGTATTTTAAGGGGTTTAGTCGCATTTGCGGACAATTTTCTATATTTGGACATATACTCCATATAACCTTTCCGTCCTATTCGCATACAGTTTAAAAATATGAGTGCGGAAAATATTTCTATGTAGGTCCATCTCTTGCGGTACTATGAAGTGACTATAATTTGACATTCTGGATTCCGGTTGAATAAACTACTCATAGCGTGAAACATAAATAAATATCAATAGGTTTATACGAAATCGATTATTTTAAAAAACCAAATAGACAGAAGATTTTGTAAATATCCTGAAAAAATAAAGATGCTAAAAAAGATGCCAGGTGCTAGATTTTTTTTTTTGTGCTAAACGAGTTTAAAAAGTGCTAAATCTAGCACTAAAAGTGCTAAATTGGCAGCACTGCCCATATTAAATACATATGTATATTTCTACTTCTTCCTTTGTAATATAAGTTCATAGTTCTACTTCCAACCTTTCAAGAATAATACAGGTTTTAGTACCACTTTAGTACTAATTTCCAAAAATATATGTGTGCAACATTCTATTTGTAACAGCTTAATCTACATATCAAATTTCACATATATATTGCTATTTGTTACATTGTAATATAATATTTAGTACCTATACTACTAATTTCAAAAATTTGTTTACGCATTCCCCTTCCTTTGGCAAAGCTGCATACCAAATTTCAAAGTTCTACATCCAACCGTTCCGGCGTAATACGTAAAAAGTTCACTCTAAGAGTGAAATCGAGTGGACAAATAAATTTGGTTATTTGTGTGTGTGTAGTAGCAAAATGTTGATCTTTTGTGTGCTGTGAGATAGATCATGTACAAAAAACAACCGTGTGATTTAATTAATTAATTTTTTTAATGATTTAAAATGGTATTCATTAAATATGTAGAAAATTATTATACAACGCGTATCTTATTTTACAAGCGCTGGTTTGTAAGAGTGTAATCTGCTCGATTTCAAGCGTATTTCACTCCCACTCGAAAACGAGCAAAGCACTTATGCTCTTATTTGAGTGGCAAAGGAAAATAGAGTATACTCTATATACTTTTTAAACTGGCTGGAGTACTCCAGCTCGAATTCGAGCGAGCATTTCGGAGCTCTGGATATGAATCTTCACTGATTCCATTCAAAAGTAATGTTTAGTACCTCTTAGTACTAAATTTCAACTTTTTTCACACACACTCTACTCTACTCTACACTAGTTTTAGTACTTTTTAAGTACCTTTTAGTACTAACATCAAAAAAATATTTCTTCACCTCATTCTATTTGTAATACCTTAAGGTACATACCATGTTTCAGATACTAATCTCCACCGGTTCCATTGAAATATAATATTTAGTACTATTTAGGACCTTTTTGTACTAAATTCCAAAATTTTTTGCACACATACCACTTCGCTCATCCTAGGCAAAGCTGCATACCAAATTTCAGAGTTCTACATCTAACCGTTCCCGCGTAATACAGTTTTTAGTACTTTTTAGTACGAATTTCCAAAAACCCCGCCTTATCACACGCACCAGGCCCGAACTAAATGCCAAATTTTAAGTTTCTAGCTTTAGCCGTTTCGTCTGGGCGTTGATGATCAGTCAGTCACTTATAACGCAACTCTTTTATATATATAGATTAATTAATAAAAAGACTTAATGACTTGCCTCACCTATTAATAATTTCTCTTCCTCCTGATTATAGTTAGAGCCAATGGCTAAATACTTTTCATTCATATTTTTATTTTTTGCAAATATTGTTGATTTTGATACATTTTTATATTTTTTCAATGATGTGTCACATATGAAAAAGATTATTTTTTTTTTTAAATTTAGGTTTATCCCACCTTTGTTTCTTTTTATACGCTAATTGGAATCGAATGAAAAGAAGTCTGTATTGAATTAACACATACTTCTCATTCATTATTTTTAATTTTTATGAACAATTTTAAAATTCCAATAATTTATTCTCGTTCTGTCAAAGTTAATTTTTTCGATAAATTCTCTCATTTGTTGGGACCAATTTTTTGGTTGTGTAGAGAATGATTCGAGTTGAACAATGTACACTCGGAAAATGTTTATGGGAACTGTGGCATTATTTCAAAATTGAGGGTCGACGAATGAGGAAGCGAACAACGCCCGGTTGGTGACTTTCCTCCTAATGCCACTATCGAAATAAAAGGAACTTATCTACGAACATTTAGTTTCACTAAAGTAATTAGTAACGGCCATGGTCAATATCGTTCTAACTTGTTATCCTTGCAACAACAAAAGTCAATGTCAGTTGCATCATAAATAATGTGCCGAAGATGCTGCTGATAATAGCCACTACATAATAAACGTTACAAATGAGAAAAAGAATATATTGACTTGACTTTTGTTACCAATAACAAAAAGTGATCCTATGCCTCTTTTACAAACCCATTTTATTGTTATGACAACCATACTATTACTCCAATGTCTATTTCAGTTATTAGACCGAAACAGGTACCAAGGTAAGATAACTATTGTCCATTGTACAATTGCGTTCCTTAATACCTGTACCTTAATACGTTTGTATTACACTGTCATTTGACGTTTGTTGGAATAGCTATAACATACAATGCGCAGGTCTTTCTCCAAAATATAAAAACCGTCAATAATAAATGATAAGAATTGACAAAACGTAGAGAGAACAAGCAACAAAACATTATTTTTATTCAATGAGCAAAAGTGCAAAAATAATTCCAAACAATTGTGAGAAAAAGTGAGTTTTCTATATTTCGTCGTATTGTTTGGTTTGAGTACAACGTATAGTATCAGCTTGTTAACGACAGTAGTAGTTCATGGCAGTTCATTTGGAACAGTTGACCAGAAACAACACACACCGGAGTATTTGGTATTAAAAATTTTTAATTTGTTTGTATTTGGTGATATCTGTTTCATTTGCAATTTCCTAGCGCATGTGTTCTTATTGTACGTATCAAGTGGGCCTCGGATGACCACCAGATTACATAAATTGCTTACCGTGTTTGTGAAGCAAACAATTAATATTGGGTGATTTTATCGAAAATCTGGAACAAATCCGAAAACATAACATTTAGTTTGAAAATTGTTTAACACGGTTTTTTCTTTTTAGTTATAAAAACAGAAAAACTATACAAATATTCTTGAACACAAACGTCTGACTCGAGTGCAGAAGCAAAGCTGATTTCTGGCCGGCTACATCAGCTAACAGCTGGTCCCACAAAAGAGAGACAAATTCCAAGTCGATTGAATTCACCACTGTCAGAGAGATGGCATCTACAAATATTTTCACCAAAAACATAATTGCAAAATCTGGCGCCCGTGGTGTCCCAACTAAATTGTTCTTAAGACGTATCAATAATCAACAACGATTTTATGCAGTTATATGTTCCACACAGGGGAAATATTTTCAGAAGTCAGAACAACAAGTTACGAAATGGAGTAAGTATTACTGATTGTTATTTCTTTGACTTTAACTGACAATATAAATGACTATCTTTAAGACTTGTTAACATAAAACTAAAAATAATCTGAGGATTGATTTATCGTTTCGAAGCATGCATTCAATAAAAAAGTAACTTGCAATCATTGTACAATAATACAAGGTAGGGCAGCTTGAATAACAAAAAAGCAACTATGTACGTGTGGCTTCTTCTGCCAAAAATAAAATAAATATTCACAACAAGTGTTTGGTTTATTTGACATTTTTTCAACACAAAACTAAAAACGCGAAAAATTAATGAAAGGTTAGGATTTCTTGTCACAATCCAGTAGGGAATATCATAAAATGTTTGTTTCATCCATAACAAAGTAATTACTTCCAGACGAACGTGTTAAAAACAATTTTCATTTCAATTAATCTTGAATATATTATAATTTATTTTGAATTTATTTGACATAGTATTCAAAACAATACATATACATACACAAAATATGTATTTTGATTTGATGCAAGGTGTATTTAATAAGGTGTAAGTGACAATCATATGGTTTTAAACTTTCTTTATTGTTTGTAAAGCAAATTGTCAAAAATATTTGTCAACGTTTCATTTCGATTTAAAATATTGTCTTTTATTTTCGGTTATTATTTTTTATTAATAAAAGTGCAATAATAATGCATCTGTAGGGACGGAATATTAGTTAATGCCCCAAGTGACGACAAGGAAACGTGGGCTTAAATCAGTTTTAAATCCGGCCGCTGATTTGTTCCATTTTTGCACCAAGTACAACTTGGGTTCCAGAATGCAAATACATATATATATATATATATATATGTGTGTGTGTGTGTTCTTATGATCGATTCAATCCCAAAAGGAGATTGTTTCGTACTCCGTGTTGAAATCTGCCCATAAATCCCCTGATTCCTTCAAAATCAAGGAAATTGTGTTACATAGCTTGTATTAGAATATGTCCATTAGTTTTCTAAAAACGCCTGGCTAAATACAATTTTTTATAATTAAAAATGAGATTCTGTTGCGTTGTTTATTGACAAATTGTATACGGGTTTGTGGTGTTTGACCGGACATTTATGTACTACAATTTTTCTTCGAAAAAAATATTGTAATTTAAAATATAAGAAAAATCCCCAAGGAGCCAAGCTTTACACTTTTCAAATTATTCGACCTGAAGAAATGTATAATTGTTTTTATGTACTTTTGTCAAAACCTATTTGTCAGCATGACAATTTAATTTCTATAACAACAGTCATGGTACAATTATAAAAGGTAACAGCAAATCCCAGCTGATTTGATTCCGATGTAATACTAGTGTCAATATGAATTTGACAAATTATGTTTTTAAATATCACCCAACAGGAAAATTGGGAACGCATATAATTTGAAATTGTTATTTATTAGGGTCGTACATAAATTCATGCCTATGCGTACGAATTCATTCACCTCAAAAGTTAAATACATGCATTTCAATGAATGTTACCCAAATACCCAAGATAGATATATAAGGTAGCCACGACGGCGAATTGGGAACATGATATGTCAAAATTGTTAACCAGGCGAATACAAATAATTTCGCCATGACATACAAAACTCAAAGCAAATTTAATTCAACCCAAGGTAGATATATGAGGCAGCCGCATCGGCGAATTGGGAACATGATATGTCAAAACGGCAGGCAAAGCGAATTTAAATTAATTCGCTCTGACATATCAATTTTGAAGCAAATTGTTTTCTACCAATCAGAACACAGAATTTTGAAGTATCAAAAATATTATTTTACTTTTAACTCTTTTTTGAAATTCTTCTCATTTGAGTAAATTATAATTTTATGAATGAAAGCCATCATAAAAATTAAAATCAGCATTTGTAAATGCAATAAAATGGCGGTGGAGTGATTTCAATATGTGGTCCACGCTGAAAATGTGTTTATAATGCCACAAAATGTTAGACATATACTCATCTTTTCGCATACTCGATTGGTCGTATCTCTACTAGCTGAATCAATCAGGCATGTGTGCCAGTCCGTCTGTTCATTACAATTTGAAATCATAATTGTTTCCGCAGTTATGAACCAATCATCCTGTTATTTCTCACAAATTATATCCCGAAATCTATAGAATGTTATTTAATTAATGATGGTCACTAAACATATGTTACATTTTGTTTGAATAATAACCAAAACATAAATTTATGGCGTACATATACATATCTAATATGTGGGTGTATTTGGTCCTATATGGTGTATATATATATATATGATATTGCATATGACGAATAATAGACTATAATTTTTTTTAACAAATTTAGTTATTTAGTTTAATGGCAGTCATAACAATTAAGTAAAAACGTGATTTTTTTGTTAGTTACGCCTTTTTGCATTTTGCAAATTAACCCACTTGTAGTTACGTCTTTTTGTTTTTTGTTAATAGAAGCTCCTTTTGTGACCGCAGACGTGTAAAACTTTGTCAACACATGTAGTTTATTGACATTCACAATATTCATTCAAAAAGTCAATTTTCAATTTTTTGTAGTTACGCCTTTTTGCATTTTAGCTGACGATATGTATGTATAACATATTTACATATTCAAATACTCAAATATTGTTAGTTCTGTTAGATAATCAAATATCAGACAATTGTCGCGGGATTTTTGCACAATTGCTTAAGCTCCATAGAACATTTATCACTAGTGGATATGTCCGAATATACCGCATTGCTTTCTAGTTGTTACATATTTCATAAAATTGATTTTAAAACAATTTTTGTTGTTTTTGTTTTGTATTTTCCTATGGCGAATCCAAATAACGAACATTTTATTTGACAAATAATGTTACCATCAGCTGCCTTGTTAAGGTTACCTTATTAATATACCTTGATTCAAGGTGTATTTAATAAGGTGTAAGTGACAATCATATGGTTTCAAACTTTTTTCTTTATTGTTTGTAAAGTAAATTGTCAAAAACATTTTCAATATTACATTTCGATTTCAAAAATGGGCTTAGGCTTTTAATAATAAACATTCAAGAAAACTACATTCATAGAGGCGGACGGAAAGGAAACCTAGGCTCAGTTATTAAATACACCTTGCCTTGATTCAACCAATCAGAATTTAGCATTTTGAAATATGAAATGGAAAAAAATTTTGAATATTGTAAATATTTGTGAAAACATGTGATTTGTGAATAAAAAGCAACACCAAAGGAGCGAAGTTGGAGTCATCGGATGTACGGAGTGATAACAAGATTTGGACTACTTTTTCTATAATGTTTTTATGTATTCATATGAAATGTGAAAAACAAATAAATACAACATAACTGAAGGCATAAAAAATAGTTTTGGTGTCAACATTGAACCGTTCCAAGAACCGCAAGTGTCACAACGGTTGAACGGTATATTTTTTGCAAAAAGTATCTTTTATCCTTTTATAAAATACCGAAATGACATAAAGAAGTTATAAAGAATACCAAGCAATCTTCTTTTAGAATACAAAAAAGATCCAATCGAACCTAGATGTTCTTTTCGATCTTAAAATCGTGTTTTCGACTCGATGGCCTACCGATATTCCTCTTTAATCCCTTTAATAATAATACAATCTTTTTTGAGCTTGCGGTTGAAAAATGTGAAAAGAGTAGTAAAGAGCTGCAGCAGAGTTGGTTAAAAAAAGTTGTAACGTCGAAATTTGAAAAAGTACAACATTTAACGTATGTGTTTACAACTATGTACTTCAAATGAGAATCGAATGAAACATATTTCAAAAAAAAAATATTTTGTTAAGAGAATTAAGTGGTGTGAACTTTCGGAAAATTTTGGTTCATAATTCGCGTCTTTACAATCGATTTGAAAGCTATGAATCAAGTGAGTTCTTACTGCTCTCATTTGAAATTGCTTCATGCGTCTATACAAGGCAACTCGGTTTCAAAACTATTTGTGAAATTGAAACAAAATGTCAACAACTAATTCGGCTAGAAAATTGCCGGTACGAGCAATTTTTTTCCATTTCTATTCCCCTTGCACATCTCTCCTATAAACTAGGACTTACAATAAGAACAATCGCCTAATCTAAATTGGGACTTAGTGAAAAAGCTGTACTTTTTCATTAACAAAAAAGTAAATATTATTATATTATATTATTACGAGCAATTCACACCAAATACATCTTCAATGATAATGATTTAAGCTTGCATTTTGTTGTCATGTATCACCGAATTCATATTTATTGAAATGAACCCAATATCAATATCATCTAAGTGTATATATACATTTATTGCAAGTTTTGACTTTCAGCCTGTTTCACTAAGACGATCGAAAAGTTTCTTTCACTTCCATTCAAAAAACAAAAAGAAAACATTTTGGGTTTCCTTAACCTTTTCTGGACGAAAATGTATTAAAACGAAAGTTTAATGAAGGAAAATGTACTTGAATTCATTATAACTAAATGGACATGCATTTGTATCGATTGTAAAGGAATATTTGTTATTGTTCCAAATTATGACAAGGAAACGTAGTTTTAAGTCCGACCGCCTATTTGATACACATATTTGCGCAAGTTGGATTCCAGATTATTAAAATATATGTATATGTGTGTTCTAGTGATCGAAGCAACCCAAAAATAAGGTACGAAACCATGTCGATTTAAATCTGTGCATAAATCGCCAGCTTCCCCAAATTCATGGAGATTATTTTACGTAGCCTGTATTAGAAAATATTTGCAATTGCGTTGTCTCTCGACAGATTGCATACGGGTTTGTGGTGTTTCACCAGGAATTTATGTAACACAACTATTCTACTAAGAAGAAATTTGGAGCCACATATTCAAAACATATATTATAATTTACATTATAAGAATAAGAGCTATAATTAGGAAAACTCTTTTAAATTATTCGCGACCGGATCGCCAATACCCCAAGAATTATTTAATAACAATTCTTTAAAGAATATTCGTTGACATAGCTAAACGAACAATTGTTTTTGTTTATAACAACAATGTTGTTTTTGTAAAATTTATGGTGTTGTATCTGATGCATACATCCTATTAAATACACCTTGGTAAAAACATGAATAAAAAAAAATAAAAACACAAACGACTCATGTAAAATACATTTAAAAATGTTTATTTTGTTAAGATAATTGTGTGGTGTGAATTTTCGGAAAATTTAGGTCCATAATTCGAAAGCTATGAAACAAGTAGGAGATTTTGACATTTTCGTTCGTATAATGACAACCGAATTCGTTCCAAATCTGTTCTCTCAATTCACTCTCTTTTACTAGATTTTGCGTAAACGAACAACATCCAATAGTTATTGAACCAATGTATAAAAGCAAACATCAGCTGAATCACCAGTCTTTTGTATCAAAGAACGTCTCAGTTTGTCAACGATCAATTTTTAGCAAAACTGAAACGCTCAACAACAAAAGACGGGTAGTCATTCCATTATTATTATTATTTATTTTTTGTAATTTTACATTAACAGATAAGTTCAATTACACTGTGCGACACGAAAATTTTTCAGGGGTTCTAATGTACCAATTCGGTTTAGTTGGAGTCGCTGGACCACGAATATACCTTTGGTTTTTCTGGGTCACTTCCAAAATTAGTTTTATAACGGTAAATGTAGAGAGAAACGTGGTTCCATAGATTTTCACTTTGAAACGCGTATAACTTCATTCTTTCTAACGGATTTATATTATACTTTTTTTCTTACGAGGAGTAGAATTTTTTCTTTCAAACAAGATATATGTTTGGTAAATCGGTTGGGAATTGGCTGAGTTACAGTGGTTGAAATGTAAAAAAATACGCATAAAATGACAAAATTTATTTTTCTTCGGACTGTACGAAGAAATTATGATATCAAGCCGTATAAGTTTTGTTATATTACGGGGAAGACAAAGTAATAAGCTTTCGAAAATTAGAAAAATCAAAAAAATCGGTTAAAAAATGCAGGACTTATACACATTTTTGTATTGATTCTATGCATATTCTCTAAAGGAAATATGGGTCGATCTCATTTTCTTTTGTCTGTTACAAACATAATGTGGAAACGAGATAGACCCATATTTCCTTTAGAGAAAAGGAAAAAAGAATAAATTAAATCCGTTAGAAAGAAAAGTGAAAATCTATGAAACCACGTTTTTCTCTACATTTACCGTTATAAAACTAATTTTCGAAGTGACCCAGAAAAACCAAAGGTATATTCGTGGTCCAGGGACGCCAACTAAACGGAATTGGTACATTACAACCCCTGAAAAATTTTTTTGTTTTGTTTTGTATCACAGTGTTATCATAACAACATATTCACGGTCATGTTTTGTCCCGCCAAGGGGTAAATGTACTTTATTAGCACAAATTGTATGTATATGTGTGTCTATAAAAAATTGTAAAGATACGAAGTGTCGTTGGCATTAGAATTGGGTTGGATGACTGTATATTTAGAATATTCGTTTTAAACATTATATGTGTATGTATTTAGCTTATAACATCGAAATACACATTTTTTTCTGATATGTTTTGACCTTAAAGTGTTCTTAATGCCGAACACACTTATCGATTAAATGCCCTTGGCTTTGAACTTGTAGATGTGTTCGATTTTTATTTATTTTATTTTTTATTATAGATTAATCCAGAAAACACCAGCAATTTTTAATAAAACAAAAACAATATATATATATATATATATATATATTTAATAGTAAAAAATTAAATATTTATACCCTTCACCACACTGTGGTACAGGGTATTATGTCTTTGTGCATATGTTTGTAACATGCAAAAATAATCGAGATAGACCCATGGTTCCTTTTGAGAATATGCATAGAATCAGTTTCTGAGCCGATTTATGCACGTCCGTCCGTCCGTCTGTAGATGTTAAATTGTAAACAAAGTACAGGTCGCATTTATGATCCGAATTGGATGAAATTTGGCACAGCTCATTTGTTTGGCCCAAGGACGAACCCTATTGAAATTGGGAAAATTCGGTTCAGATTTAGATATAGCTCCCATATATATTTTCGTCCGATTTAATGTAAACGGTCCCTATATATCTTTCGATTTGCACGAAAATTGGCACAGCGTAATGAATTAGGTCTAGAATGATGTGTGTAAAATTTCATAAAAATCGGTTCAGATTTAGATATAGCTCCCATATATATCTTCGTCCGATTTAAGGTAAATTGTGTACCAAAGCCCCTATATATCTTTCGATTTGCACGAAATTTGGCACAGCGTAATGAATAAAGTCTAGAATGATGTGTGCAAAGTTTCGCGAAAATCGGTTCAGATTTAGATATAGCTCCCATATATATCTTCGTCCGATTTAAGGTAAATTGTGTACCAAAGTCCCTATATATCTTTCGATTTGCACGAAATTTGGCACAGCGTAATGAATAAGGTCTAGAATGATGTATGCCAAGTTTCGTGAATATCGGTTCAGATTTAGATATAGCTCACATATATATATAGCTCCCATATATAGCTTCGCCCGATTTTAGGTAAATAGTCCACTAAAGTCCCTGGAAATCGTTTGGTATAGCGTACTGAATTAAGTCTAGAATGATGTGTGCAAAGTTTCGTGACAATCGGTTCAGATTTAGATATAGCTCCCATATATATTTTCATACGATTTAAGGTATTTGGTGTACCAAAGACCCTATATATCTTTCGATTTGCACGAAATTGGGCATAGCGTACTGGCATTTGGGTCTATAATAATTTGTGCTAAGTTTCATGAAAATCGGTTCAGATTTAGATATAGCTCCCATATATATTTTTGCCCGATTGTAGGTAATTGGTGCACCAAAGTCCCGGGAAATCTTTTCATTTGCACGAATTTTGGCATAGCGTACTGAATTAAGTCTAGAATGATGTGGCAAAGTTTCGTAAAAATCGGTTCAGATTTAGATATAGCTCCCATATATATTTTCGTCCGATTTTATGTAATTGGTGCACCAAAGTCCCTATATATCTTTCGATTTGCACGAATTTTGGTATAGGGTACGTTGGTCAGCTAAGTACTTCGCTTTGTTACAAGAGACATTTGGGTTTGAAAGGTTTTTTGTATAGAAGCAATAGCTTCTGGGGAGAATATCCCAACAAAAAACTAAGGGAACTTATGAGGATCAGTGGCGTGATCCGAAACTATAGTCTTCCCTGCCTTACCCCTCGGCAATCAATGCCATACATTCCCCACTAATAGATAGTTGTTTTTTATAAAAACAAAATACAAATGGTATCCCAAATAAACCGCCAAAACTACTGAAGTACTGAATTAAGTCTAAAATGATGTTGCTAAGCTGCGTGAAAAGATCCATAGCAAGGCCGAATGACACAACGTACTAAAGTAATATAAATTAGTCTCTGGCAATTTTCCCTGAAATCGGTTCAGATATAGATATATAACAAAATCGCGTCGCCTGTTGGGATACATATGTAGAATATACCCAAAGTGGTGAAGGGTATCATATAGTCGGCCCAGCCCGACTTTACTACTTTCCTTACTGGTTTTTTACATATAAAATATATAGAGGCGCAATAAAGTTAAAAAAAAATATTTCTTCTTATTATTTTTTACTAAATTGTCCAGTCGCATTGAGTTCGTTAAAACTATATGGGCTATGCAACTAAAAAGTAAATATTGAGAAAAAATCGAGATGTTGACAATTTGTGATGGGGGATGCACTTTTATATATATATTTCGAAAACCAATGTATGATTTTTAAAATATTAAAGTTTTAAATATATGTATATAGTTTGAAATGAGTTAAATTAGCTTACTCCGTAAATCTAGTGTTAAGGTATACAAACCCATGTAAGTAAGTTCCAAAAAATCACATTTTAAGTCGTAAATTCCGTTATTTTTTATTTCGTCACAATTTTAATATAGGTATACTAAAAAATTTTTACTTTGAAAAATAAATAAAATTCACCAAATTGAAAGGGTATCATTTTCAAAATGAAAACTATTTTGATATTCTTCAAGCATTGTGTGTGTCACACATACATAAATAAACTTTCAAAAAAGTACACATACTATAATAAATGCTGTACGGCATGATGGGAATATGTTATATTGTGGGTTGAAGCATACATTTTCTTTTCTGTCTGTATATTTATTACTTTTGACTGATTTTGATCTGACTCTAAGCAAGTTTTGGAAATTTGGACAAACTTTGAAGTTGTTATCTTTGAAGTCTATATGTAAACTATATATGTTTAATAATGACTGTAGGCAAGGAATTAACCAGTTCTCTTATCTTTATGTGGCTTCCAACCCAATTATTTTGAACACATTATACGAAACCGTTAAGCAAGAGTTTCTTTGTAATATAATTATTTTGTGATTTAGCGTAAAACCCCATAATCTTATTATATTTTTGCGGGAAGCTTACATATACGCTAAAACGGCAGACATGGATAATTTTAAAATTAAACAATTAGGTAGGAAAAGTAGAATTCGGAAGTTTTCCAACCCAATTATTTTGAACACATTATACGAAACCGTTAAGCAAGAGTTTCTTTGTAATATACTTATTTTATGATTTAGCGTAAAACCCCATAATCTTATTACATTTTTGCGGGAAGCTTACATATACGCTAAAACGGCAGAAATGGATAATTTTAAAATTAAACAATTAGGTAGGAAAAGTCGAATTCGGAAGTTTTCCAAATGTGTATACTGTAATAATTTCCTTGTACCATCAGCTGATATTTAATAAGCTGTTTTGTTATGATTTGTAAACAAACAACTGAATTGTTCTCTAATTGATTGTTTTGTGAATGCTATAGTGATTTTGTATCGTTAAACATTAATGTGGATGAAGAAAACGCAAGTATTTATGAAGAAATGCAAAGAAATTATCGATTTTTAAATATGTTTTCTATCACAATTGATTGATTTTTTACGGTTACACCGATCATTGAATGGATAGAGCAGCATCCGGCAAACCCCGCACGCATGTTCTCTTTGAGAGTTGTGTGTAAAGTGTACAGTGTAAACATTCACAACATACGACTCTCTGCCAACATACTGAATACGAATAAACTTTTATGAATGCTGATGGGCATTCATTGTACGAGTACCTTCATGCAGACGTTTACTGCGTAATAACACATTTACGCTCTTCGTTCTAACCCCATTCAAATTTGTCTGCTAAAAATTAAGCAAATCCACGTAAAAGGGTAGAAACAAAATGTGCGTATTAAACCTTCTATACGGAATTGTCCATGTACGTCATTGATGAACACTAGTCAAATTTAAACAGAATACAATTTTCCTATGTAGTTTTTAACATGTTGCTAAAAAGTTTCATGAAAACACTTTTGTAATTAAAATGCCGCATGACTTTGAGGCATTGCAAACCAATTTTGATATTTTTACTGGTTTCCCCATTTCCAAACTTTTCGAATTATTTTGTATTCTGAAACAAGTATGCACATGAACTTGGAAATCATTTAATGAACACAATTTAAAAATATAATTTGGGTTCCAAAATATCTGTACTATTTTTGAAAGTAAAGATTTTTCTTGCTCCGCATACTGTCAAAAATAGCATTTAAATTCAAGAGACTAATAAACATTAATTATTTCCTTATAGTAGATATGTTCGTTTACTCAATAATTTGTACAAATTGTTACTGGATGTTGTTCGTTTAAGCAAAAGATAGAGAACGTTTCACAGTTGTATTACTGAGTATTTGCAAATTCTAACTGCGGAATTTACCCAGTAAAGATTTTCCAGTAACATCAGCTGTTTTATCATAACTTGTAAACAAACAAAACAATTTGTTTACCAGCAACTTGTATCTTGGTAATATTTTTTTTGTTTATGTATCATTAAGTATTAAGTAAGAAAAAGAAAACGCAAATATAAATAGAAATAATACAAATAACAGATTTTCTTTTGTTATTCATTTTTCTTATACAATTTACTTATTTTGATTCGTGCCAAGCTTTTTGTTGTTGTAATAAGCTGTATCGATACAACATTTTCACTGGGTGTTGCTCGTTTACTTTTGCAAATTTCTCTCTTTTTCGTTTTTACTCTCAGTAAATGTTACAGTAAACGAATGTACCTATTTACTGCTTCAATCCAGCCTATTAAAAAGTTTTTTGAGCACTCCTGTCCAAGAACTTCATTACCAAACGCCAGAAATGTACGGGCAGACTAATACAAATTATACTATCCAAGTAGCATTTGTATAATCATGCTTAATTATCTATATATATATATATAGTGTGATGTTGTAGAAATTAATTTGTTATTTGTTACACACGCGTTGACGTTGACATTATAAGACTTATACATAAAATATATGTATGTATTTATATACGCATTTAAAATGTCGCGTAAAGTAAGATCATTCTGAAAATATAGTTTTTTTATAATTTCCATACATTCCATGCCTGTTTTTCTTTCGCAAATAGTAAACATGTTTCATATTAGGGTGTATCGTGATATCGCACGTTTTCAATGTATCTTTAATGGAAATACAATATTTTATTTACTATTGGTTAAAAAAGTATTGAATGAGTACTAGTTGTAGTCAATGGCAATTGTCATTATACACTTTATCAAAAGAGATATAAACAGTTACTTAAGCGGCATCTAAAATTCGGCACACACTATTCACTGTTTCGCAGACGTACATATAAAAATTTTATTGCATATGTCCATATATCAAAAGCAAATCATACAATAACAGCTTTGCGTGAAAACATTATAAAGAGAATATTTTCAGCAACTGATTGTTCTTCAATTGATATAAAAGGTAGAACACATCCCTCGACCATGGGCTGTTGAGCGACAGAAAACTTGAGATATGGTTTCTCTTTCACTCTCCAGTTAAGTGGTTAGATGTTTTAAGAATACTAATCTTTGTACAGAACGTAGGAAATATTTTCATTCAGTCTGCTGGGAGCTTCCCAATTGGTAGTAACTAATAGTTGAGTCGCAATTTACCTCAAAATAAGAGTGGGAATAATATTCTTACTGCATTTACTGATCTGGTCTTATTACAGATACTTGGCACACGACCTACAGAAATATGTCATCCAGCGGGAAGAAAAAACAATTAGTTTCCGTTGAGGAATCCAGGCGTTTTATGATCGACTGTTTTAAGGCGGTAAATGTTCCTCAAGATCATGCTGAACAAATGGCAGAACTACTTGTTGCGGCTGACTATCGCGGTCATTTCAGCCATGGCATGAATCGTTTGGAAATGTATTTAAATGATTTGTCCATTAATTCTACGGATGGCAGTGCTGTTCCCAAAATTTTGAAAGAAACTCCCGCTACTGCCTGGGTCGATGGTTGCAACGGATTGGGCGCTGTGGTAGGCAACTTTTGTATGGATTTGGCTATTAAGAAAGCAAAACAGGTAGGTGTTGGCTGGGTCTGTGCTAAAGGTTCCAATCACTACGGTATTGCTGGGTGGTATCCCATGAGGGCCATGAAAGAGGGATTAGTTGGCATGTCCATGACAAATACTTCACCTTTGATGGCTCCAACACGTTCAAAAGAAGCTGCCTTGGGCACCAATCCATTGTCTTTGGGAGTACCTGCCAAGGATGATAAATTCTTATTGGATATGGCTACAACGGCTGTCGCTGTAGGCAAAATCGAAATACAACGTCGTAAAGGAGCTCCATTACCCGATGGATGGGCTCAAGATCCTGAAGGTAGAGTGACCAATGACGCTGATTTGGCTTTCCAAACTGGTTGTTTGATGCCATTAGGCGGCCCAGAAATTAATTCCGGCTATAAAGGCTATGGTATGATTAACAATTGCATACACATTTATTTTGAATTCCAATGAATATTTTGTGTGTTTAAGGTCTTGGTGGTTTAGTCGATATTTTATCAGGGGTAATGGCTGGGGCTAATTATTCCACAAAAGTTCGTAAATGGACTCATACCGGCGCAAATACTGCTGCAGATCTTGGACAGGTATTCATCGCCGTAGATCCCAATTGCTTTGCACCCAACTTTGAAGACAGAATGTGTGATTTCAATGCCAGATTACGTAGTTGCACACCTGTGAGTAAATAGATTATTGATTGTATTGAAAAAAATAGTTTGACAATCTCTTTCTCTCGCTCTCTCTTTCTTTCCTCTAGACTGACCCTGAGAAGCCCGTGCTTGTTGCTGGCGATAAAGAGACAATGAACATGAAGTCTGTGGATGAAGCTGGAGGTATTGAGTACTTGCCAAATCAACTAAAAACATGTGAAGCTCTATCTCAACGTTTTAACGTAAAGCCTATCAGCTTTATTTGAAATGAATTTTTATGATTGGCACATGAAATAATATTTTATTTGTAAATTTACTTGCATTTTATATTTATACCATTTTAAGACATTTTACAATACACTATTATATATATTTTTTTATGTTCACATACAGTACACTATAATAGTGTAAATTAAAATTCACGTTATTACTCAGATTAAAGCTTTAATACATCAATAAAGTTATTTTAACAAAAACCATCTGCATTAAATTGAGTTAATTTTCCGTCTGAAAAGAGACATCACAAGAGAGAAACATTGTATTAGGGCTGTACCATTAATCTACTTCTTGTTATCCTACTTATCATGTGTCGTATTAAGCAGTTAGTGTGCATAATACGGCACAGTGTACGCTTGCAACACTCGACACAGGGTATGTATTATTATGTATTTATTTGTACATTTGTATATCAGAGGTTTAAGGGAACAAGTTAGTTGGAGCAGAATTTAAAATGCTAACGCCAAAATAGCAAAAACGCCGAAAATTACCGCATTGCTTGCTAAATTCATCCTCAAAATATGCACAGACAAGCACAACTGCAACAAATAGCAACACATTATAAAAAATTTTAGCAAGCAAAACTAATGGGTCGATTACGGATGGTAACCATAGTTTAGTTTCCAGTTGCCGAATTTGAATTGTGGATGGCAACTGTTGTCAATTTCAGTTGCTTCAAAAATAATTTTTCGGCAACCATTTATTTTTGCTTGCTGTTTAGTCGTGTTTATCAATAAGAACTGAATTTTGTAGGCTTCCCATAATAGTTAATATTACTACTAAACGTTTAAACTAATGTAGCCTTTCCAAATTAAATACAAATGGCGAACATCTTTTTGGCCCATGAATAGTATTCATCCGACAACACCCCGGAACTTTGTTTTTGGATAAAAAAATGTTTATTGTTCCCTTTTTCCTCCTCTGTTAATTTGGAAACGATCCAAATTTTACATAGTTTTTCCTCTATTATCCGGACAAATTAGGTCAAAATCACCGACATTGTTGGTTAAGCTATGCCAAGGTTGAAGTCATTGCCATGGGACTTTTGAAAACTTCCCTCCGCAAAAAACCCCAGAGCTGCACACACTTTTAAGAGGGGCTGTTACCATCTGACTTTTCGGAAATCAGTGTTTAATGCTTCAAATAAGTATTCAACGGCATCTTTTGGTAGCCGAAAATACGCCTTATAGCTAAAATGAGCAGTTGATTGAACATTTCTCTAATCATAAACATCTACTCACAATACAGATGGTAGTTCTAATGGATTTTTTTATCATCGAAAACTAGTTCCACTGAGCTTATCATCACTTAAAATTAGTTTGTTTTATTTCGGTCGTTCCCACGCCACTCTTACCCGCCCCAGCCGACTGAGGGGGCCTCCACCCCATAACGTAGGGAGAACGTACACCCCATAATCCGGATTATGGAGGGTTAGTAATGTTGGGAAACCCCGGCTACAGTAAACATCAGCCGGTTATACAATTTAAAGTTAATTAAACACAACAATAATGACAAACATAAACATATGGCAACTGCTTGCACTCTACAGTTCTAAATATAGAATAGAATTTTTAATTACATGTATTGGATCAGATAAAGAGATGCGATTATACAGGTTGTTATATGTTTCACATAGTGATGTAAAGGGATTACATAACTCATAATTAGATCCCACTAAAGGAAGATAAAGCGGTATATAGTTACGAGTAAGACGTGAGGTACATTAAACTTGATTTCAACGATTAACAATTTCGAGTCAATTTGACCGCGTAAAAGTTTTATTAAAAATATAGATCTTAGCATTAAACGTCTTCGTTCTAGTGTTGGAAAATTAATAAGGTTTAAACGATTTTCATAAGGGGGGAGTGCTTTAACTGTACTCCAAGGCAAACCTCTAAGAGCAAATAAGAAAAATTGTGTTTGGACAGATTCTATTTTTTAGAATAACAACTGTAAAACGGGCTCCACAATACACATCCATATTCTAATGTAGGCCGAACTAGACTAACAAATAAACATTTTGTCACATAAGGGTCGTCAAACTCTTTAGACCATCGTTTATGAATCCTAGTAAAGAAGGGAGTCAACATTGTCTAATTTGTAAGATCCTATAAAATAATCGGTAGGATTATTTTATATCATAATTTTTTACATTTTTTTAAATTTAGTGACATACCGTTAATACTGAACCAGTATTTAAGAGAGTGCAAATCATTTTGTAGAGTAAGGCTTTGATTTTGTGAGTCTAAATTTCTGAAAAGTTTTACATCATCACCACACATCAACACTTTAGAAAATTGAATCACTGATGAAAGATCATTAAGGTATAACACAAGTAATAATGGACCTAAATGGCTACCTTGAGGGACTCCAGAATGAACATCAATATTTCTAGAGAAAATATCATTATAAGACACACTTTGAGTACGGTTTTGCAAGTAGGATGAAATCCAGGACAAAATTTTGAATGGAAAACCCATGGCGTCCAACTTAAATAATAAAAGTTTGTGCAACTCCGTATCAAACGCTTTACTAACATCAGTGTATATTACATCTATTTGTTGCTTTGTAGAAAATACATGGTGTGCATGACATGTTAATTCCATCAGATTAGTTAAAGTTGATCTCCCTTTTATGAAACCATGTTGACAAGGTGAAATTATTGGCGAAACGAAATGAATTATTCTACGTGATTCTAGAAGTTCGAAATGTTTTGGAA
The DNA here is from genome assembly GCF_032173495.1 of Musca vetustissima. Classification (NCBI taxonomy): domain Eukaryota; kingdom Metazoa; phylum Arthropoda; class Insecta; order Diptera; family Muscidae; genus Musca; species Musca vetustissima. Next base: position 82,186 of record NW_026881770.1, read on the forward strand.
TGGCGCTTAATTTTGCAATACCCCTATAATTTTCAATAACATTTCTGCTACCAGATCTCCAGAATAGAGGAAAATATCCTGTAGATAGCGAATGATTAAAAATGAAATTTTTTATTCAATTTCTTGTTTGTTTACAATATTTCTAGTTGCAAAAGTGTCAAAACAGTATTATCGACGGCAACTGAGAAAAGTTGATATTCATAATGTTAAGTTTTATTTCAGTGGTGTTGCCAGTTGAAATCGCAACTGGAGTTTGGTTGGTTTCCATAATCGGCCCATAAAGCTTTTTGATATTGTAAATATTACTTAATATATTTGTTTTGGCGGAATCTCACAATTAGTTTTTATATTTTCTTATTCTGACCACATACGATTTATAAGTCCTTTGAATCGTTAAAATCGGTGTAGAGTTCTTGAGTTATAAACAATATAACTAACACAACGTTCGATTATTCCATTTTCCCGACTTGTTGATGTTTTTCTCAACATTTTCTTCGTAAAAAACTTCCCAACGGTACAGTCAATATACCATGCAAACTTTATTCACATCTTTAAAAATACATTTAAGGAACCATAAAGGCACATATGAGTTAGGCAAAAACAACATATAATGCGGAATTGCCACCATGTAGGATTCGAATTTAAATGTATTCTTCCCGAATATAAGAAAATGTTCAATAATACCTTCGTATTTTGTTGACGTATTTGTAATCGTATATAGCGAATTACTAACATCATTGAACTGTATTGAATACTCTGATAGACGTTTTAGTTTTTACTAAAACATAAAAATATATGTGTATGTATTGGCAATTTTCTCAAAAATATTCCTGATGGTGTTTCCTATAAAGACATGATCAAGTTTCGGTCAGTGGCCCAGATATCACATGGGATATGTGTTCTATTTATAAGTTCAAAACAATTTATTCCATTATTGTACGCTTTTAAGCATCCTTATTTTAAAGTACTTGGAAAGTAGTAACAAAATATTAATTAAATTGCCTTTAATTCGGTATTCCCCATAGAGTAAGATAGTTTTTAGTATAGGCTCCACATAATGGACTCGCTAATCTTTACATTAATGTCTTACTGTATTTTATTTGAGAAAAATTTTACAACCTATATATACCATGCAAATTTCATCACATAACAGAACTTGTATTTTCAAACTAAATAGATCTTGATCTTATGGAAAATGTGAGCAAATAATGATAGCGATTAATCTTACTCTCTCTTTACGATTTCTTATTATTACATTTAACTCTAATGAAAATGTAAATTTATTTTCATATACAATAGTTTTTTCAAGGTAATGACAATCCAATTAATTGTAGAAAATTAACATATTTTGACAATTTTCCATAATTAATAATTACTTAAAGATATACGCTGTCCATTTTCTCCCAAAATATGTTCAAAAAGAACTACGAAGAGATGAAACCATAAAGGTTCTATATAAAATGTCTGGAAATGCTAATATCTTTCAAAATATATTTTGCAAAATTTTCGCGTATTTTTCTCAAAATGTTCTTTCGTTAAAATCTTTCCACTTCAATTACAGACTTCTAACAGAAAATTTAAGTCAAATCGGTCCAGCCGATTCTTTATAATAATTTTTGCAAGATTTTCGCGGATTATTCTCAAAATTTTCTTTCATAAAAACCTTCCCACTGTAATTACCGGCAAATGAAAGAATCAAATCGGTCCAGCCGTTCTCAATTGATGCGTTAGTATACATTTTTCTTGCGAGAGAATTAAAAATCGCGATTATGATAATTTCATTTTATCGAAGAAAGACAATTAGTAATACTTGCTAAAGGTTTTTTATTTAATATATAATTTAGTAATTCTAGTACTATTATTGACAGTTTTTGATTATGATTTGACCATGATGCAATAATACGGTGATGTATTAAAACAAAAATTTTTGTTTTTGTGTCGATCATCTGTCAAATTTTGCACATCGAATTCAAGTGGAAATTATGCACTTTGACAGTTAATCGATACATCAGCTGCGCTAAATGGACTCCATATTTATTGTGCCATGGATTTGACAAGTTTAAATTAAATAGCAACACACAAAATGAAATGCCTTTTTTCTAATTTCTGCGTTGGCAACACACAAACATAAAAACAACCCTCGGCTGATTATTCGTCGGCAACGAAATATTATATGAATATGTAGTCGTACTGCCGATTAGTCATAACACAGATGCTACGAACTAAAAAAGCAAGCGGTTTGCTTATTTAGTCATAATGTCAATATTTTTAGCAGTAGCTGTATAAAGCTAATGCTATTTTTTTATGCTGCATTTTAAACCCTGAGTTGGAGTCATTGATAATTTTAGAGCACTAGGCACTGGTACTCAGAAAAAATATATGTTTTAATGGTAATTGTTGGGCATGCAAAAAACTTTTCTCTATTAGTAACACCACACAAGAACAAATTACATCTTTTCTTCGCCTCGAGCATTCGACTACCTCCTTTGGTAATCGTTACAGATTTGTTTGTAAATGTTACGACGCAACCATTGTTTACTTCCCTGTAGGACTTTCATCAACTAGTTTACAAAATGTTTAGTTATAAAGAAATTATTAATCAACTGATTATAAATTAGCTAGAAAGTCATCTAAGACTCAACCACATTGAAATCAAAAATATGTTCATGTCATCAAAAACATAACAAACGCAAAACAAGAAATCGTTAGAATTGCATTCCACACAACAACAACGAATGCAAAGATGAAGAAAAATCATTCTGTTTGATACTTCGGAGAGTGAAGACGTGTAAATCGTAACTAATTGTAATTGTGCTATTTAAGTGTGAAATTAAAAATAAATTGGTAAGTGTTTTAATAATATAATTGAAATGTCGTGACCGAAAACTTAATGAGGCAAGATGCGGAGCACAAAAATGTAAGGAACTATTTCCCCGTCAAAACGGTTGAAGATTTATCAACCCTCAATAACTTTATAGATGAAGACAATCGACTACATACGTAAGTATTAATTTTCCCCTTTTTAAACGTTGTTATTTTTATTAATTTTTAATTCAATTAATTTGTAATTTATTCACAGGTAAATTCAATGAAGTGGTGAACTAAAGTCAAATTAGAAAAGACGCTGATGGAAATATTTGCAATAGAAATAATAATTTATTTTAACGTGGATGGAACCCATGGAAAAACGTCTAAAAGATTTCCAAAATGTTTTCGAGTGTCTTATGGACGCCCTGCGAATCACTTCCAGTGGATCCAGAGAAAGAGCTCCGAAAAGCATTGCATATTATTAAAAAACGCCAATTCCACGACATATGCATAAAAAAACAACAATATTGGTATTATTACAAATTAGCCAAGTTAAGTTAGTAAATAGTTATCTTAACATATACCAACTAATAGTCATTTCGAAAATTCTACATACAAATTAATCTCTTTTAGACCGATGACTATCTGCATTTTTTTAATCTAACTGTAAATGCGTCAAAAATAACTAGTTTGTAACCAGTTGAAAAGTTACTGACTACTACCGCGATCATCGCCATGTAAAAAAAGTCAGTTGGCCCAAAGAAAAAAAATCGATAAATGGACTAGTAGTGACTATTTTAAAATTAGTTTAAAGTTAGTTTTAAATTGGTTCATTCCCTACAGGGTTCCTTACCAACCGAAATGAAATTACATTGCCTGTCGATTGAATGCTGTTGTTACCTGCCAGCAAAATCTCTTCTGTGTGCTCATCGAACTTTGTGAACATGCTTCTGTCGCAGCACAAATGGGCAGACGCACCACTATCCACACACCAAACACTTCTGTTGATTGTGCTCTCAGTCGACATCGAAAATGCTTTGTGTGGCTCTCTTTTACTCTCTGCTTTAGAATTTCTCTTCCTACATTGTGCTGCGTAGCGACCAAGGCGTCCACAATTGAAACAATGGAAATTGCGTTGTTTTCGCTGGGTACCGCTACCTCCGTTATTTTTGGCGTCATTGTTGTTTTTGTTCTTATAATTGCCCTTTTTGTCTTTGTTTGTGCGTGTCATAAAGATTTTAACATCACTTTCCTCGTTGTTTGTGTTGTTGTTGCATACTTTTCTGCGATCACATTCCTCGCCCAATTTCATTTTTATGGTGCTTAACTTTGGCAGCTCATCTCTTGCTCCTAGTGCAACCACTAAATTGTCGTATGACCTCGGCAGGCTCGCTAAGAGCATTACAACGTAGAGCTCCTCCTGTAGGGCTATTCCCGTCTCTGCCAGCTTTTCCACAATAGACACAAATTTGCATATGTACTACTGTACATCCTCATCGTCTGCCATGCGCATTTGTATCAATTGCTTAAACAATGTTATTTTTCTTACAGGTCCCTTTGGTCGGTGCACATCTTTCAGAGTTTCCCATGTTTCTTTGGCTTTTGTACAGTTCTTGATGTGCGCAATCTGTACCGGTGTTGCACTTAATATTATGGTCGCTGTGGCTTTCTCATCCTTTATCTTCCAGATCAAAATCTAATCTTCATCATCAAAATCTAATCCAAGGCCTAAATCGGACAGTAAGCACAGGTGAGTATAAAGTTTGCTGTCAAAACATATTTTGAAACCTATACATACAAACAAAATTATATTAGACGTCAAAACGAAAATAATATTTTGTCAACATTCAATTCAATTTTAATTATATTGTCTTTGTGAAGCATATTTGGACTATTTCAAGAGTTTAACAAAGATTTTCAAGTAAAATATTCTACAAATTATAAATTGTGTTTTGGCTGTGTTTTTTATTTAAAGTCGAAACAATTAGTTTTCGCCTCGGCAAAAATAATTGACGTTAAACTTAAGTTTTCTCTATGCATTCGCTTACTGTTCGACCTTATATAGGCCTTTATCTAATCCATTCAAAATTTCGTTTCGTTTTTTTTTTTTTTTGGATTTTAGAGCATGGTACAATTATAAAAGGAAACAGCAAAACCCTGCTGATTTGATTCAAACGTAAGACTATTGTCAATATGAATATGGCAATTTCCAGCATTTTAATATGGGTTACATATATAACTGCTAATGACTAAATTAGAGAGGGATTAGAAGAAAGATGTAGAAACGATAAAAATAAAATTTTGATAGATTTTCATTCATGTTTTCAATTTTATTTTGAGGATTCGAAAAAAAATTGAAATAAATAAAATGTCTTTGATTGTTTACATATTTCTGTCAAATGAGGTTGATACTACACCTTTTTCAAATGTTATTCAAAACATTTCAATTGCAATTCGACAATTTCATTTGTAAATCGAGAACTCTATTTGCAATTCATAACATTTCACTTGTAATTCTACACCTTTTTCACATGTTATTCAAAACATATCAAATGTAATTCGAAAATTCCATTTGTTATTCACAACATACAATTTGCAATTCGAGATTTCCATTTGCAATTCATAACATATCAGTTGTAATTCGAGAATTTCATTTGTAATTCATAGAACACCTTTCGAAATTCGCAGAATTCCATTTGAAATTCGTAAAATGCCATTGGAAATTCATAAAACTCCATTTGAAATTACTAAAATTTCATTTGAAATTTATAAAATTCCATTCAACTTTCAAATAAACTCAATTGAAATTCGTAATATTTCATTTGAAATTAATATCATTTCATTTTAAATTGGAAAAATGTTATGGGAAACACCCAAAATATGTGTAACACATTAAGGTGGGTAATAATGTATGTACATATTAACACTAGAACGCCGAGGGCAGTCATTTTGACCGCTTTCCAATTTCAAGTACAAAAGCAACTGTGCATTTAATGACACTTTTTTTTAAAATATGGTGACTTTTTGTACCTCACAGAATTACGTTTATTATAAAAAATTCAGTAAATTTAAAAAAAGTGTCATTAAATGCACAGTTCCTTTTGTACTTGAAATTGGAAAGCGGTCAAAATGACTGCCTTCGGCGTTCTAGTGTTAATGTAATATACTTTATAATTTTATATACTTTATACTTTTTTGCATCATGATCTTTAATGTATGTATTTAAATTTAATTTATATACATTATTGACAGACCTTAATGTTGATTTTTATTCATTCTTTTAAAAACCGCATATATATATCTTTTATGAATTTCTCATGTTTATATATATATATGTTAGTTTATTTTTTTAATACTATTTTTCGCTACATAAAAAAATTTTACACCACTTATTGTTCAATATATTTATTTTATTCGAATTTAAAATGAAATGTTAAGAATTTGAAATGAATTTTTACGAATTACAACTGAAATATTATGATTCACAAGTAAAATTTTATGAATTTCAAGTTGAATTCATTGAATTTCAAATAAAAATATACAAATGAAATTCTTAAAAATTTAGATGGAATTTTTTTGAATTACATATGGAAAGTTTAAAATTACAAATGAATTGTTGTGAATTGCCGATTAAATACTCGAATTACAACTGAAATGTTATGAATTGCAAATTGAATTTCATTTGTAATTCGAAAACTCAATTTGCAATTCATAACATTTCACTTAGTAAGCACAGGTGAGTATAAAGTTTGCTGTCAAAACATATTTTGAAACCTATACATACAAACAAAATTATATTAGACGTCAAAACGAAAATAATATTTTGTCAACATTCAATTCAATTTTAATTATATTGTCTTTGTGAAGCATATTTGGACTATTTCAAGAGTTTAACAAAGATTTTCAAGTAAAATATTCTACAAATTATAAATTGTGTTTTGGCTGTGTTTTTTATTTAAAGTCGAAACAATTAGTTTTCGCCTCGGCAAAAATAATTGACGTTAAACTTAAGTTTTCTCTATGCATTCGCTTACTGTTCGACCTTATATAGGCCTTTATCTAATCCATTCAAAATTTCGTTTCGTTTTTTTTTTTTTTTTTTTTGGATTTTAGAGCATGGTACAATTATAAAAGGAAACAGCAAAACCCTGCTGATTTGATTCAAACGTAAGACTATTGTCAATATGAATATGGCAATTTCCAGCATTTTAATATGGGTTACATATATAACTGCTAATGACTAAATTAGAGAGGGATTAGAAGAAAGATGTAGAAACGATAAAAATAAAATTTTGATAGATTTTCATTCCTGTTTTCAATTTTATTTTGAGGATTCGAAAAAAATTGAAATAAATAAAATGTCTTTGATTGTTTACATATTTCTGTCAAATGAGGTTGATACTACACCTTTTTCAAATGTTATTCAAAACATTTCAATTGCAATTCGAGAATTTCATTTGTAAATCGAGAACTCTATTTGCAATGCATAACATTTCACTTGTAATTCTACACCTTTTTCACATGTTATTCAAAACATATCAAATGTAATTCGAAAATTCCATTTGTTATTCACAACATACAATTTGCAATTCGAGATTTCCATTTGCAATTCATAACATATCAGTTGTAATTCGAGAATTTCATTTGTAATTCATAGAACACCTTTCGAAATTCGCAGAATTCCATTTGAAATTCGTAAAATGCCATTGGAAATTCATAAAACTCCATTTGAAATTACTAAAATTTCATTTGAAATTTATAAAATTCCATTCAACTTTCAAATAAACTCAATTGAAATTCGTAATATTTCATTTGAAATTAATATCATTTCATTTTAAATTGGAAAAATGTTATGGGAAACACCCAAAATATGTGTAACACATTAAGGTGGGTAATAATGTATGTACATATTAACACTAGAACGCCGCAGGCAGTCATTTTGACCGCTTTCCAATTTCAAGTACAAAAGCAACTGTGCATTTAATGACACTTTTTTTTAAAATATGGTGACTTTTTGTACCTCACAGAATTACGTTTATTATAAAAAATTCAGTAAATTTAAAAAAAGTGTCATTAAATGCACAGTTCCTTTTGTACTTGAAATTGGAAAGCGGTCAAAATGACTGCCTTCGGCGTTCTAGTGTTAATGTAATATACTTTATAATTTTATATACTTTATACTTTTTTGCATCATGATCTTTAATGTATGTATTTAAATTTAATTTATATACATTATTGACAGACCTTAATGTTGATTTTTATTCATTCTTTTAAAAACCGCATATATATATATATATCTTTTATCAATTTCTCATATATATATATATGTTAGTTTATTTTTTAATACTATTTTTCGCTACATAAAAAAATTTTACACCACTTATTGTTCAATATATTTATTTTATTCGAATTTAAAATGAAATGTTAAGAATTTGAAATGAATTTTTACGAATTACAACTGAAATATTATGATTTACAAGTAAAATTTTATGAATTTCAAGTTGAATTCATTGAATTTCAAATAAAAATATACAAATGAAATTCTTAAAAATTTAGATGGAATTTTTTTGAATTACATATGGAAAGTTTAAAATTACAAATGAATTGTTGTGAATTGCCGATTAAATAATCGAATTACAACTGAAATGTTATGAATTGCAAATTGAATTTCATTTGTAATTCGAAAACTCAATTTGCAATTCATAACATTTCACTTGTAATTCGAGTATGTAATTTGTAATTCACAACATTTCATTTGTAATTTTAAACTTTTCGTATGACATTCAAAAAATTACATTTGAAATTTAAAAAATTTCATTCGTAATTCGAATATTTCAATTTGAATTTCGTAGAGTTTCATTTGAAATTCAAAGAAATCCATTTGAAGTTCAAAGAATCCAATTTGAAATTCATTACATTTCACTTGTAATTCATAAAATTTCAGTTGTAATTCATAACAATTCATTTCAAATTCATACATATTCCTTTTGTGTTACAATAATATTTTTCGTATTTAAAATTAAATGATATGAAAAACAAATGGAATGTTATGTATTTCAAATCAAATGTTAAGAATTTCAAATGGAATTATTTAAATTTCAAATGGAATTTTATTAATTTCAAGTGGAACTTTATGAATTTCAAACGCAAATACTTGGAATTTCAAATGGAAGTTTATGAATTTCAAATGGAATTCTATGAATTTCGAAAGGTATTCTAGGAATTACAAATGAAATTCTCGAATTACAGCTGATATGTTTTGAATAATATGTGAAAAAGGTGTAGTGTGCAATTGGTAATTCACAACATTTCATTTGTAATTTTAAACATTTCATATGAAATTCAAAAAAATCTATTTGAAATTAAAAGAAATTCATTTGTAATTGGTATAATTCCATTTGAAATTTGTAGAGTTTCATTTGAAATTCAAAGAAATCGATTTAAAATTCAAAAAAGTCAACTTGGAATTTATAACATTTCACTTGTAATTCAAAATATTTCAGTTGTAATTCGTAAAAATTCATTTCAAATTGATACATATTCCTTGTGTGTTACCATTAATATTTTTCGAATTTAAAATTAAATGTTATGAAAAACAAATGAAATTTTATATGCATATAACAAATGAAATTTTATATGTATGTATAAAATGTTAAGAATTTCAATTGGAATTATTTAAATTTCAAATGGAATTTTAAGAATTTCAAATGCAATACTTGGAATTTCAAATGGAAGTTTATGAATTTCAAATGGAATTCTATGAATTTCGGACGGTGTTCTATTAATTACAAATGAAATTCTCGAATTACAACTGATATGTTATGAATTGCAAATGGAATTATCGAATTGCAGATTGTATGTTGTGAAATACAAATGAAATTCTCGAATTACATTTGATATGTTTTGAATAACATGTGAAAAAGGTGTAGTATTACTTACAACAAATTTCCATGTGGTTGTTGTATAGTTTGTTGTACAATATAATAATCCTACTTCAGTTACGTATATTAAAAAAACAATAATTGCTATTGCGCATGTCGCTAAAATATCGGTTTTTGTACTAATACATTCCACTACGCCTGGTTCAACAGTATAGAATGGGTTGAGGGTTTGTTTACAATAAAACAACCCTCAGCATTTTCATTTTTATGTTTTAGAAGTTTTGTTTTGATACTCTATTCCGTAGGTATTCAGCGATGCCTCATTCACATTGCCAGCATAATGCCAACACAGCCGTACAAAAGCTTTAAGAGAGGATTTAAATCACACTGTGTACGATGTGAAATCAGTGTCTCATCTGCTTCATTGTGTCAAAGGACTATGAAAGGAATACGGTATACACATTTCCATGATTTGTTTACTGCCCTTTGATGAGTGGCGTATACAAACAGAAAAATAAATATAAACCATTTGAATCCAAGCAAAGGCCAATATACTAAGTTATGGGTGAATCTGGAGATAGGCATTATCAGAAATTGCCACCAGGATGGGATTGTAAATATGACCAAGCCACCGGAAATTGGTAAGTACAGAGCAATAATGTGTCGCACAAAAGAATATGACAGAAAAATCGGCATTTACAATCTTAGCGTAATTCTTCAAATTTCATTTATACTGTATTTTTTGGAGTACCTAGATTGTGTAATTATTAAAATATTTGCTCTAAATTTAAGAAGTACTTCATATAAATTCTGCAACATTCATACATATATTTGTGCATATTAACATATTAGTGTTGTGTGCTTTTGATGTTCTCGTACAAAAAGGAAGCCAAGTAATTTAATTGTGTGTGTTTGTGTACTAGGGTGGCAATTATCATTTGATTATATTGCTGTAGAGTTATGACGATTCATAATAGTAGGAATGAATGAACTTTTGCCTAAAATAAATAAATAAAATAATATTATTCTTCTTAATTATGTAAAAACGTTCCGTCACTTTTTAATAATGTTTTTATGCAAAAATTAATTCTTATTATTTAATTATATATATACAAAAACAGTAAGGAATGTTCAAAAGTCGGACGGGGCCGAATATATGATACTATGGGTACAATATCCTTTAGATTGAGTAGACATAGCATCTTTGTACGTCCATTGAAATGGAATCGGACGAAATTAACTGCGTGAAGACCAAAGATTTTTGAACTAAATTAAAACAAACGAAATAATAGACATTTGAACTAAATTAAATCAATGTCAATTATCGAGCAAAAGATTTTTAAGATCTATATATAAATGGAAATATTTGAGCAACCGTGGCATACACCAGTTGGCATGTGCAACACCGTGCGTTATCCAAAATTTAGCTCGACACGAAATCCAATACACGTTTTTCTAGTCTCGATTTGGTACGTTGTGCACTAATTCGTCCTAAGTGGGCGAATGCACAATGGACTGAGGTGACAGACGTTGGCCGAGTAAGATTTGGTACGTTGTGCACTAATTCGTCATAAGTGGGCGAATGCACAATGGACTGAGGTGACAGACGTTGGCCGAGTAAGACTCGGGTCTTTTGGGATGGTAGACCACTCTGTCGTGGAAACGTACTTGGTACATCATTTGGATGAAATCGGATGAAAATATATACGGAAGCTATATTTAAACCTGAAACGTCCTCAATCCACTACGCTATGCTATATTTCATGTAAAGCGAAAAGATATACGCTCCCCCATTTGCATAAAATCGGACAAAAATATATGAGGGAGCTATATCTACATCTGAACAGATTTCAACAACAAAATATCGTGCAAATAGAACAGGATATATGGTGCACCATTTACATGAAATGGGACTAAAGTATGTGAATCTGAAACGATTTCGAACTTAACCAACGCATTCAAACTAAAGTCCATACCCGCTGCTAAATTTCGTGAATATAGAAGAAACATAGACTCCTCGGTGCGCGTTTTCAATAAAATCGGACGATAATATATATGGGAGCTAAATCTGAACCTATCTCTACAAAACCTCACGGATGTCAACCTGTAGTAACTTCAATACGGTATACAAAATCTTGTCTCAAAAGGAACCATGGGTCTACCTCGATTCCTTTTGCCTGTAACAAACATATGCACAAAGGCATAATACCCTGTACCACTGTGTGGTGACGGATATAAAAATTAAAAATAGGGAGGTAACCCCCCTCGGTCAGCAGGGCGGGTGTGAAAGGCGTGGGAACGAACGAAAAAAATTTCTAGATTCCAAAAAAACACATGACTTTTTAATTAAATGGGACATTGACTATAGATAGGATGCTGAAATCTTTTATGATTTTCATATTTAAAGATATTTCATGGGAAAGCTTGTGGTTAATTATATATGTGTTTAGAATGACTAAAAAGAATTTTCTAAAATTCTTATAAATTCACATAAATAAAAAAGTTCAAATGATTTTGTGGTTGAGCTGTTTTTATCTAATCTTATTAGAAGTAAATTAGAAAAAAAATAAGTAAAATGTAACTATTCTACCTGACTCAGTTAACCCCTTATAACATTTCCATAGATCTTTCATAGATTTTTGTAAAAAAACGACGAATTAGTGAAAAATAAACATAAGGACTTCATATAACATTAGTTTTCTTATGTAATTATAATAATACTAAACTTCAAAAGCGTGCAACGCATCATTATCATGGTTGGGAAAAATTTTAGTGACACATTAGTTCGCAGTGAGTTCATGTTTTTAATTCACTTCAACCACCTGTAATTTAGGATTTTAGAATAGAAATTTATATCTGAATATTCTATTCAAAACCAAGATTTATTTATTAAGGTAAGGCAACCTAAAGTCTTCATTGATTTTTTCAATTTCGTCTTTATAAAGTCGAAAGCGTTTACCAGTTTACCAAATTGACTGACATTTAAATACATATCGTCAGCTAAAATGCAAAAAGGCGTAACTAAAAAAAATTGAAAATTGACTTTTTGAATGAATATTAGAATGTCAATAAACTACATGTGTTGACAAAGTTTTACACGTCTGCGGTCAAAGAAGATGCTTCTATTAACAAAAAACAAAAAGGCGTAATTAAAAAAAATCAAATTTTTACTTAATTGTTATGACTGCCATTAAACTAAATAACTAAATTTGTTAAAACCAGTAAGGAAAGTAGTAAAGTCGGACGGGGCTGACTATATGATACCCTTCACCACTATGGATATATCAAACAGGACTATTAACATGAAATTGGATGAAATAAAATATGTGATATTTATCTAAATGTGAATCTACCTATATATCCATAAGTTATATAAATCGACTTCAATCAAATATAAATAGGTTATCTGTTGGGCTATCTGTTGGGCTTCTAGAAAACGCAACTACGTAATTCTATGCTCAATTTTGTACGTTGTGCAAAATTTGATGTCAACCTGACTAGCATGAAGAGTTTGATGTCCAATTTACTTAAAATCGGGCGAAAATATATATGGAAGCTCTATCCAAATATATCGAAGGATATATAGGGACTTTGGTGCACCATTTACATGAAATCGGACGAAACTATATCTGAATCTGGGCCGATTTTCTCGAAACTGGGCAGACATCATTCTAGGCTCAATTCAGTACGTTATGCCAAATTTCCTGCAAATCGAAAGATATATAGGGACTTTGGGGCACCATTAACATGAAATCGGACGAAACTATATATGGGAGCTATATCTAAATCTGGACCGATTTTCGCGAAACTGGGCAGACATCATTCTAGCCTCAATTCAGTACGATATGCCAAATTTCATGCAAATCGAAAGATATATAAGGACTTTGGTACACCATTTACCTTAAATCGGAGGAAGATATATACGGGAGCTATATCTAAATCTGAACCGATTTTCACGAAACTTTGCACACATCATTCTAGACTTAATTCAGTGCGCTATGCCAAATTTCGTGCAAATCGAAAGATATATAGGGACTTTGGTATGCCATTTACCAAAAATCGGCCGAAACTATATATGGGAGCTATATCTAAATCTGAACCGATTTTCACGAAACTTGGCACACATCTTTCGTGGCTCAATTCAGTACGCTATGCCAAATTTCGTGCAAATCGAAAGATTTTCAGGGTCTAAAGTCCGTAAATCGGGCGAAACTATATATGGGAGCTATATATAAATCTGAACCGATTTTCACGAAACTTGGCACACATCTTTCGTGGCTCAATTCAGTACGCTATGCCAAATTTCGTGCAAATCGAAAGATTTTCAGGGTCTAAAGTCCGTAAATCGGGCAAAAATATATATGGGAGCTATATCTAAATCTGAACCGATTTTCCCAATTTCAATAGGGTTCGTCCTTGGGCCAAACAAATGAGCTGTGCCAAATTTCATCCAAATCGGATCATAAATGCGACCTGTACTTTGTTTACAATTTAACATGGACAGACGGACAGACGGACGGACGGACATGCATAAATCGATTCAGAAAGTGATTCTATGCATATTCTCAAAAGGAACCATGGGTCTATCTCGATTATTTTTGCCTGTTACAAACATATGCACAAAGACATAATACCCTGTACCACAGTGTGGTGAAGGGTATAAAAATTATAGTCTATTATTCGTCATATGCAATATCTATTATTCGTATGCCCGGCAGCATACTTTTTTTGACATGTTTATAGTTTTCATTCAAAACAGTTTTTTGCTTCTCCTACACAATTATGCTTTTGTTAGTTACGCTTTTTTGCATTTTAGATAACGATATACAAAATTAAAATTCTATACAATACACCCATTATTCTTCTCAAGCAACTTGGTAATGAATAATAATACCCTGTACCACAGTGTGGTGAAGGGTATAAAAATTATAGTCTATTATTCGTCATATGCAATATCTATTATTCGTATGCCCGGCAGCATACTTTTTTTGACATGTTTATAGTTTTCATTCAAAACAGTTTTTTGCTTCTCCTACACAATTATGCTTTTGTTAGTTACGCTTTTTTGCATTTTAGCTAACGATATACAAAATTAAAATTCTATACAATACACCCATTATTCTTCTCAAGCAACTTGGTAATGAAACACATTTTAGCTATTCCTCTATAAAATATCTGGCGTTATATGGGTTAAAAATTCGATAATGACGTTTTTATTCCATTTATTTTTTTTCAGCTATTATATAAATTACATCACGAAAGTAATGCAACTACATGATCCACGTTATAGAACTTTACAAAATGAAAGATGCTCATCCGAATCAATTGCCATGCAGGTTAGTATGCTTTTTTTAATTGGAAAGCTTTATCACGCATATCCAACGAACACAGATATGCGAAAGTCAAGCTTTAAATGAAAAGCCGAACTGAAAACTTACACTCATTATATTAATATGTTCACATTAAAATTTTCACAAACCCAAATTGAGAATACAGTTAAAATATTACAATCGAATGAGGAAATGTCGCGGTAATTCTGTTGGTTCTGGCTCATCGGCCAATTCCACAACTTCCAAAAATATTCTTTATTGACTGTACGACGATTGGTCAGATCTAAAAAAATGAAGCTAAAATGCGATTAAGAATATAAAATCTGCAAAAGAATTCATCCGTCTTTTTAGTTTGTAATATTATTAAAAAACAAAAAGGCTTTTTCACTTTTTTATGCATTTCGAACAATATATATAATAATTAACATAATAACATCTTCTTACACTTTTTTATAAAACAAATATATTATTTCATTATACCCAGTATACAAATTTGGAAAACGTTTCGTTATACCCGCAATTCGTTAAACTGAGTATTCTCTATACCGAGCGTTGACTGTATATAGAATTTAAAAACAGTAGATTCTTCCACATTCCAAAATATAGCATATAATACTTTTATGTAATAAAATACATGTGCTAATTACAACTTTGAAATATAGAAATGTATTTCAAATAAACTATCGGCAATAATTTAAATCATGATTTCTTCTTCTAATATATTTAGTCTTTGCACGGATCCGGGGGATCCCCATATCATGTTTACCCAAGCAACAACATGACAGCTATACGGGCTTTCCAAACACCAAACTCCAGTCTTCAACATATGTCTACCAGCCCATTATTGACATCTTCCAGAACACATTTGATCAACGTAAGTGTGCCTCGAATACTAACCAGTGGCTTATTGTGTAAATATCATATATTTTCAGGACATGTCCCCTTTACCGGTACAAAAATCTCAAATTCAACAGGCACCTCGTACTGTAAATTTATCACGACGTTCTACCATACAGGAAACATCGTTTACAAATCAAATTGACACCGATGCTGTTGTACGAAAAATTCAAAATATGTTTCCCACCGCAAGTGAAAACCACATACGTTTACTTCTGAAAAAGTGAGTACAATTTAATTTTTGAAGAATAACAACAGAAACAATATAAACGCAACATTATCAAAAATATGCTGGATATTTTTTCCATAGAATGCATAATATTTGCGTGTCAAAAATATATTGGATAGTCTCATTTGAGATGACAGTTCTTAACGCAGTAATGGCAATTCTTAACGCTTTTGAAAAATCATTTTTTATCATATAAACTTTTTGAGGTCCGATTTTCCGTACAACTATTTTCTATATACTGAATCATTTCAATTGTTTTAGAAAATTTGTAGTTCATCGTTGACGAAAAATTCAATTAAAATAATTCTTTAGGGCCTTCGAATCGAAATAGATTTTGATGACAAGACTTATGCAATCAGATTACAAACACATTTCAATAACGTGCTGCGCGTAGAAATTCGTACGCACACATGTATGCCGTCAAATAGTTATTAAAAATCGCATAGCTTGGGCTATAATATGTGTTTTGCAGATTCACACATAAAATCAACAATTTGTATTTTGCATTTTTATTACAGGTACAATTTACTCAGTAAAGTTTTGTATAAGCAAAAAACAACAAGTTTTAAAATTTGTACAAAATGTTGTTTTTGTTTCCTCTTTGTAATTTTATTGTTCGAAGAAGAAGTATCGCTCTTACTCTCTCATACTAGAATAGTATAAAGAGAAACCTATAATAAACATGGCAAAGAATTAAGTAACACTTCTTTGACAACTGATACCTGCAACTTTTGTGAGCAATTCTGCTGCAACTCTGCCGAGTTCTCAGGAGAGGGAGGTAAAAGAATAGTAAAGTGATTAGAAATTCAAAAGAGAATCATAAAGAACAGCAGCAGAGTAGCGTACAAAGGTAGAATATGTTAACACCGAACTTATAAAGAAGTATTAAAAATAAGTTAAGGGGACCCCCCCCATTCTCGGGGTCAAAATTTTTGTTGATATAATTCGAATCTACACTGATTAAAGAATGTCTCTACAAAATTTCAAGTGAAAATCTCAAGAACTCTTGAAGATATAGCCGATTTATTGTATCAGCATCAAATGACGGATGAAGGGCTTCTCAAACTTTAAACGCGTTTTTCTCTAAACATTTTTTTGCGAATGGCGGGCAGGATAACTCAAAAACTAATAACCCAATCGGTTCCAAATTTTACAACGTTTCTCTGGGAGTGTATAGCTCTCGTATGAACTAGGATAAAGCAAATCGGTGAAGATCTTCCTTATTTTTTAACTTGGTTTTTGGTAAAAAATCGGCGATTTTTCAAAAATATTTTTTCAAAGGTCCACCATTTTGATAATTTTAGAGCGAAGTCAATAATCCTAGTTCATACGAGAGCCAGACATGTACTCTTTCTAACACCGTTGGAATTTTCGGATTCCGATGTTCCAGTGAGGAGTTATCATGCCCGCCATCAAAAATAAGGACTTTTCTTTAATTACAAAAAACAACAACAAAACAATAACAAAATTTTTTTGTAAATTATTTTTCTTCTTCTTTAAACCTTCAATTATATATGTGCAATGTTACAAACCTTAACAAGCATTGGTATTGATTTACCAGCCCATTGAAAATCTTGAAAAAATAAAATCGAGAATGGGGGGGGTTCCCTTAAGCAATAATTCTTAATATCAAAAGAATTATCTATATTGGTAAACGTAGATCATAAAGCTTGCATATTTAAATATATTTATTTCCATCTTATCTTTCACATGCTGCATTGTTATTTATATATGGATTTCTTCAAATTTGGCAAAACTCGTATATACATATAGATATTATAATCGAGAAGCTGTTGTTATTAGTGCTTTACAGGTGGAGAAGCATCCCGTTACAATGCCAGGACCTCATGTTACACCACCAGGACAAAGGCATTTATTTCACAGTAATTCCACCATTCATATGACACCACCAGCTCGGCGCTTTGATCCTGGCTCACATCTGCGAGGCCTAGAAATGGGCAACAGTTACTCGCGTACAGCAAGTCCTGTGCCACCTGGTCGCCTTTGTAATGCAATGAGTATTAATAGCGGCAACATAGGTCCATTGGTATTGTCACCCTTTCACGGATCGCCATTCTTAGGCGAACAAGTAAGAAATTCACCAAAACCACATTCGTCTCCCAAAATGAAGTTAAGGTATGTAAACTTATTCCAATACAAGGCGTATTTATATAAAGTGTATTTTTTTATTAAATAAGTTAGGATTAAGATCTCCTACCTACAAGAATGTACGAGTTTGGGATTTGCATTTGACATGTTACTCAAAATAATGACAATACTTATTAATGTGGATCATCCATAAAAATATGACTATATCTGAACCATGTCATAAAACTGTATTTCCATTAGAACTTATTCTCGGGTTAACCTCCCCTATTAGGATATATAATATATATGTTAAATATAATGAAATTGATAATTTAGATATACTGTATTTAAGTGTACATAGATGTAGTAAGTGTGTAATGATAATAGGTATGTTTATTCTTTCAATAATTTGTATAAATAATTATTGGATGTTTTTTGTTTATGCAATCCAGTAAGAGTATATCCGACAGGTAGTAAGTGTTAAAAAAATTAAATGTTAAAGAAATCTTACAAATTAAGTTAACCTTTTGTAGATATTTTGCATTTTATATTATTTAGCAATATTTTTTCTCGAGAGAGCATAAGATTTTAGGTAATGTAACTGGACCAATTAACACACCTAATTCCAATAATTATTTTTTTTTTAATTTATATGTAAAAATTAAAAATATATATGGGCAATATTACCAATTTTTCAACATAGCTGAAGCGGAATTATTAAGTATATGAAAAAAGTGAATAGTTTTAGGTTAATTGAACTGTCGTTGCAAACTGTTCATGATATTGACCTCCAAACTTTATTTTGGTGGAAGCTGTGTCTACTTTAATGTAAAAAAATGTGTAAAAACAGGTTGAGGCGAAGCAGTTTTTTTATGTTCTCTATAGATTTGTGATTAAGCCACTCATTTCACGGTCTTTGTATCAAAGTAAAACTAGAAGCCAACAAAATAGGGACTACGCCCCTTATGTATAAATTTTTCAAAATTTTAACTGCTTCTACCTTTAAATGATGCTGTAATTTTGAAGCTCGATTTTCATTGTTTTTTGAATTTTACTTCTGAGTAATTTGATATATATTTTGTGTATGTATAATGCACAGCTTCAGAGTAATACTCATCCGAAGGTTTTTTACGTTTCGAATGATATAAAATATTTTTCGTGAAAATCCATATACTAGAACGGCGGGAACTGGCCTTCCAAAAAACAAGTAATTTGGCAAAAAATATTTTTGAAAATATCGCAGATTTATTTGCGTTGTCTGTGGATAATGGTTAATAAATGACCTGTTACGGATTTTTACTTTTGCGAAAAGACAGCATTAATCAGTATAGATCGATGTATTTTTTTAGGGTGCACACCGAAATCGGATGCGCGTTAAGGCATATGGAGTTTTCGGAAATTATTCGCGTTTTACGAGTTTTTGGGTACTTCAATGCAACATGTAGTACATCTTAGCCGTCAAATGAAATTTCGCAAAATATATATATATATATATATATATATATGGATTAGAAGATAAACTTCAGTACTTCCTGGGAACCGCATGCGCATCAAATGATTTAATAGTATTATTTTATTTCATAATATTTCATATAATTCATATAATATTTCATAATATTATTTTATTTTAAGATTTATTCCTATTTATAGAACCCAAAGATTTATCAGAAGGGTCTTGATATAATCCACAAGGCGTATACTTATAAACAAAAAGTGATTATTTTTATATATGTAAATTTTTCGGAGAAATTCGGGTAAAATATCATAATAACTCCTACATTTTTTCCGAAATTTCTTGTATAAAATTAAAAATAAATATGATGACATTTTTTGTTGTTTGTTTTGTTTTGTTGTCGCTGTAATGTACATACCGCTACACGGACTTGTTTGATTTTGATATAATTTGATTCATCATGGTGTTTAGATTATGTAGATATTTGTAAATTAATTTTTAGGTGCGTGTATGTCATTAATGTAATGAAAATATTGACGTAATCTCCTATATATTTATTATTTTTATCATATTTCGCGAAGATGTGCACCTTTTTCCCGATTATTATAATATATTCATATTCTTATTCTACGAGGGAAAATATATATCAACGTTTTTGGTCAATATAATAAACGGCGTAATTTTAAGATTTTTTTCTTATGCCCAAAATTAAAACCTCGATAACTTTGGCGCGCATCAACCAAAAAATTGATCGGTTTCGGAGTCAGAACATTTTTCTCTATATGTGTACCAAAAATCATTGATGTACCATAAAAACAAAAAAGCTGATTTTCTGAAAATGGAATATTAAAAAATTGGCAATATTGCCCATATATATCTGATATCTAGATTTTTTTTCAAAATATTTTTAATTGAAAAAAAATAACCGTAGTTAAGGCATGGAAAAAATTCAATTTGTTTAAAAATTATCTTTAAATAAACAAAATGGTTTTTCAGATGTGGTGAAAAGCAGTTTTTTATTAAATTAAACACAGTACTGTATAAAAACTCTGTTGTGTGCGTTCAAAAAGTGCAAAATAAATCGAAAATTTTCAAAGATACAACAACAACATTTGGCAGAAAATGTAGAAATGTATTTCCTAAAATTCGCCTTCTGAATGACCTGATATTTGGGCCATGGTCCATAGCAAACACAAAATCCAATCAGAAGTTAAGGTTGTAACACATAACATGCCCCGTCCGTGTTCTCCCCTGTAGCATTCTTAGTTACATCTCCTCGAGTAAGCAATTTTAAATAGAACGTTATTTTTGTCTGTATTCTCATAAATTTTCGCTGAATGTTGTTATAGTTTTGAGTGTACAGGAACGGGTTTTAAGTAAAAAGTTGGACATTTTGTAAAAGCTTCAGATTCATTAGGGTTCTGGAACGAAACTATTACAATAAACATTTTTTTATTTTATAATTTGTATTGATTTTTCACAGATACATGAAAATGATTTTTCCAAAGGCTGATGAAACATTGCTCTTAGATGTATTAGCCAATGCCGATAACAACGTCCAAAAGGCATCAGAAAAGGTAATATCCTTGGGATATACCAAAAAGGATTTTCTTCCAACCCAAAAACCACCACAGCATTTTGAAAATCAGCACGAATTTGATGATGGATGTCACACCGTTCAAAATGTTACCACGATACCATTGCTTCCAAATAAGTACACAGAAGATAAAAAAATTGCAAGTAAGTCTGCATCACTTACTCCTCTTTATATGGGGTGGGTGTTAACAATTTTCGATAGACATATTTAATGGAACTATCCTCGAATACCAAATACATACAATATTGACGGAAAATTACATTATTTGTTATGGTCTTTTTTACAAAAATAAAAAAAGTATATTCCAAACTGATTTAAATAATTTGTAATTGTAAAGGATCGATCCTTGTTATCAAAGTTTTTTCGTAATTGCTGTTCTTGAAATGAAAAACTAAAAAAATGTGAAAGAAAGTGGGAACACTTTCTTATTTTGAGTTTATTGTATACATATTCAGCATGAATTCTATTAATTTAATTAAAAAAATCAAATGCATTTGCCCTGTATAATTAAACTACGAAACCTAATGAAAATCCAAAATATTAAAATATTGCTGTGCTTTTCAATCTATGTGTACAGTACAATTGTGTATACAGTCCAAATTATTTAAATCGTTCAGTATTCAGATTTCATAAATTTTACTTTTATTTTTCCCGATTTTTGTAAAAAAATCGTAACTATATCTCCCTATTGGAATGTAATTTGGTTCATATTGCAAAAAAACAGTTTTATAAAATGGCAATGGTTGGATTTTACTTATATGCAGCTTTCTCTTTGCTTGTTTTTATAAAAATTACAGAAATGTAAATTTTTTTATTTTTAGTAACGCAACGTCTTCAAAAGAAATATCCGCACATTGTGGAACACGTAATTCGTATGGCTCTTGAGTCTGTAAACTATGTAGAAGATCGGGCGATTCAAATACTCCAAATCGTTCACGACGAAGAGCAAGAGCGCGCTATGAATAGAATTTGTCCTTCTCACGGTTTGATTGGTGTCGATAACACAACTACTTCCAATATATATGCTAGAGATAGCGTTGGCATTCCACGTGTGTCCGGGTAAGTTCATCCAAAATAATAACGAGCTTGTTGTAAGGAATCATCATTTCATAATCATCTTCATAATTCTGCTGTATCCCTTATTCTTCCGCTACTCACTTTTTTACTTGCTAATTTTATTTATATGTGAACATTTTGAAACGCTTTGCATTCAAATACAAAAACTAATAACGAAACTATAGCCGAACAACGAATGTTGAAACTGCCGGTATGTTGCCAACGTCAAAGGATACACCAAATACAGGGGTGACAAATGCCGCAAAGACTGAAGTGAATGGATCAAATGATGCTAATTTATTATTAAGTCTCAACTTAAAACTGTCTTCAGTTACCATGGAAACAACAAGTATTTTAGATCGATATCGTATAAATTCCAGCAATAGTTCCAAACATTACATTCGTGGAACATGCGCATCAACAACATTTTGGCATAAATTGTCCCCACAATCACGAGATAAATCCAATTCTTTAAAGTATGATATACACTTTCTAACATATATACGTATGATTGATTACAATTTTGTTGTATTATTTATAGTATATGTATTGAGACTATGGTCTTAGAGTCCATAGCTGTAGTTAGACATACAATCCTTCATTCCATTTTTATAATGTCAGTCAATCGCAAGAATTTTTACAAAATTTAAAATTTTATACAAATTATAATTACACTGTGATACAGAACAACAAAAAAATTATTCAGGGTTTCTAATACACCAATTCTTGTTAGATGGAGTCCCTACACCACGAAAATACCTTTGGTTTTTAGGACACTTCGTTAAATTTTATGTTAAAAGATAAATATTTCACTTATTTTAGAATATTTCTAAATAAGGAACTAATAAGTTAAAATACAAAAATGTGTATAAGACATCCATTTTTAACCGATTTTTTTGATTTTGCTCATTTTCAAATCTTATTTAATTTTCTTCTCCGTTATATAATAAAACTTGTACGGCTTGATATAAGAAATTCATCGTACAGTCCGATAAAAAATAAATTTTGTCTTTTTATACTTTTCAACCACTGTAACTCAGCCTATTTACCAAATATCAGGGACCGAAAATAACAGTTATTTTTGAAAATGTAAACAAAAAACTCTTCATGTTAGAGACAAGGGACACCTACAGTGTCATATACCAATAGATTCGTATTGACGGGCCCATTAAGGATACTGGGTGATCTTGAGAAAACATTCTCACTTTCCATGTGAAGACTTATTATTTAACGAAAGAAATAAACGTTGATTTTTAACTGTAAAAAATTATCTTTGTTCCGCCAAAAATAAAACTCTTTTAGGAATTGCTATTTTTCCGTCAAAAATAAAATTTATTTGGGGAGTTTTTTTTCCATCAAAAATAAAAATCATTTTGGGAGTTTTATTTTTTCCGTCAGAAAATAAAAAAAACGTAAATAACATATAATACCAGTTATATAACCTTTGACCTTATAGTCAAGGGTATTATACTTTAACTAATATTCTTGATTTCATACACTAAACTACTATTTAAAATTTTTTTTACAAATATTTTTTACCTTTGATCCTAATCACTTATGTGTACACTAGGGCGGGCCAATTTGTATGGGGCCAAAAAATTCGATTAAAACCAGCCCCTAGGATGATTCTATGGACAATTCTAAGCAACTTTGATGAAGGAACCATAGGTCTATATAGATTTTCGAGTCTCCCATTTTTCAAAAAATTATTTTTTCCTAACATCATTTTGATTTAAAATTCGAATCAAAATTATGTTATAACAATCATATTTAACATTTAACAGTCAACGCTTATTTTTCTGTTAAAAAATAAATAATTTAAATTGGATTTTTTTATTTAGGCCACAACTGATAACTGATTTCATATTACTTATAACCGTTACGGTCCCTGCCAAATATATCTCTTGTTTGAAAGGAAAAATTTTACTCTTCGAAAGAATAATAATAAAAAGAATAATAATAAAATACGTTAGAAAGAAAATAAGTTATTCCCGTTTGAAATTGAAAATCTATGAAACCACGCGTTTCTCTAAATTTAACGTTATAAAATAAATTTAGGAAGTGACCCAAAAAACCAAAGGTATTTTCGGTGCATTAGAACCCCTGCATAATTTTCGTGTCGCACAGTGTTAATGTCCTTTTCAGTGATTTTTTAATAGTAAATCTAGTAAATGGGAAAAATATCAAAACTAGAAAACTAGTAATAATGCCAAAAGCAAATGGCAATACCTCAAAATCAACACAACAGCCAATCATAAGATGGAATTCCTGGTTACCAGTTTTACTCGGCCAAATTTCTCTATTAAAAATTTTACAGAGAACGCTATTTTATTCTGTGTTCTTTTAAGGTGACCCAACCCATTCTCGGTTTCAAAACTTTTAATTTTTTATTTTGATTTAATTTAAACCTATAATAATTCAAGAATGTCCCTATAAATTTTCAAGTGAAAATCTCAACAAATTTTGAAGGCATAGCCGATTTATTGTGTTGATATCAGGTGACAGCAAGAGGGCTTCTCATACTTTAAACGCGTTTTTCTCCAAACAGCGTTTTTGCGAATGGCGGGCACGATAACTCATGGCGTTTCTCTGTGAGAGTATAGCTATCGTATGAACTAGGATAAAGCCAATCGGTGATGTTCTTCCCTATTTTTTTTAACTTAGTTTGTGGTCAAAAATAGGCGATTTTTCAAAAAAAATTTTTTTTCAAAGTTCCGCCATTTTGTTAATTGTTGTGCGAAGTCAATAATCCTAGTTCATACGAGATCCAGACATGAACTCTTTCTAACACCGTTGGAATTTTCGGATTCCGATGTTCCAGTGAGGAGTTATCATGCCCGCCATCAAAAATGACATTTTTTTGATAACAAAAAACAACAACAAAAATTTTTTGTAAATTATTTTTCTTCCTTTTTAAATCTTCAAATATATATGTGCAAAGTGGTATTCATTTACCAGCTCATTTAAAATCTTAAAAATAAAAAATCGAGAATGGGGGGTTCCCTTAAATTTGTTTGAAAGTTTCACTAGTTTTGTGGAGTCAGGAAAGATTTCTGAATAAAAAAAATCCAAAACTTTTGAGATTAGTAGACTCTTGCAGATTTTAGAACAGAACTTTTTTAAGATGTAAATTTTATTTCAACATCTGGAAATTTTATTTCTGTTACCGTAGTCAATATCTGGTACAATATTTTAAATTTATAAAGAAAAATCGAAAATTATTTCGATAATATAAAGATTGCAGGTTCTGGAACGGAGTATTTATGTGTTATTTTATGAAAATATAAGGAACAACTCTCGAACTGACCTAGATATTAGGCTGTGATGTGTTATACATATTTTTTTATAAAATCATGGGTTTTATTCAGGTATCATGGACAATGTAAGGTCCTATCTCTATGAGGATAATGGTATTCTCTTTTCTTCGGAAATTTCACTATTTGCAAACAAAATTTTGATTTGAAATCATAACCGTTTACATACGATGTATGACAAATTTTTAAGGTTTCAACAATCGAAAAGTTGTATAAAATGTAGTAAAAGTAGTAAACATTTATTTATTTCAATATTTGCAAATATATGCAGTTATTTTCAAGAATATATTCTGACTTATTTCTTTCTAGAGAAGAACATTTTGAAATTTGATATTGGTATTTTTTGACCGTATATTTAGTAATTTTATATTAATATATATATATATATATATATTATATTTTATATTTATATTTTACTTAATTAGCCCTGTGAAAACACCTTAAAATAAGATATTTGTTCCATTGAAGCATATTTCATTCCCGTATTCACTAATTGATATAACTCCTTTGTCAAAACCCTAATGATTTTGATATGTTTCGATATACAATTCCGACGTATATTACCTTATGTCATTTACGTCTTTGATTTTGACGGGCCATATCTAATTGTTTATAAAGAAATCAACCCATAGAAGTAAAACTTATTACGAACTCTCTAAGGAAATACTTTGGCTATTTCTAATTTCCTGTAACTTTCAAATATATTATGTGTATTGTAGTGACATTAACGTTTCATCTACTTCATATTATTCCATTTGTGAATTACTTAACACATTTCCTTTGTAGTTTAAAATACAATACATCAACTCATAAAAGAGTTTTAAGTTATGAAGAATTTTTATATTTTGAATTATGCATTCCAATTAGTTATATTCAAACTAAATGTCGGATGACCGCCAAGTCTGCACTATGTCAGTAGTTTCCTACATTTAACACGATTGATTTAATCAACCATATATTCCATATTATACTGCCGATAAGTAGCAATTTATAAAATCTTTTTAAAACAAGAACTAAAAAAGTAAATAATAGCAAAGGACTATATCTTTTATCGGCACCGACTCCAAAAAATTGCTCACTCGTCATGGAAAACCCTAGTTTTAAAATCATACAAAATAGAGATTGTGGAATAGTGATTTTAGTACTTTTCCATCGATCTGTGGTAAGAAGTGTTTATATTATGTTCAGATTATTATGCATGCTGACACATCGCATTCCATTAATCCATTTTATAATCTAAAAAGTAGTTGTAATATTGTTAAATAATTTTACTATTTTCATATATATAATACTATTAACAAACATAATTTTATCAAAGACATTCACATCGTGATTGCATTGACTCGACGGAAGAGAACTTGTGCAAAGAGTTTAAATCTTTAATGGGACGCATTCAAACTAATGGACCTAATAGTAGCCTGGCTAAAGGCGCTGACGAGGGCTTACTTTTGTAAGTATAACTCTTAATGTTAAAAATTATTGTTGATCTTTGGACTTTCTTTGTTATATTAATAAAAAATTGTTTTTTTTTAACATAAAAAACTTTTGCATTTATTTCACAAAAAAATTTACATTTTTATAACTTCCATAACTTACGAACAAAATGAGATATTCGTCATGAAATACCAATGAAAATTTGATGTTTTTATTTACAATTCAGTATATGTACCCTATTTAAAATGGATTGCATTCCATTGTATGGGACGCTGAAATCTTTTTTTTTTTTTTTTTTTGTTGGACTAAAGCTTGTATTTTGCCTCGACTCGACGACTCAAAGTCATAACTAGACCTCGGATTTTTGCATATTTTTTATGCTTTATCCGATTGGACTCAAATTTTGTATTTAGGCGTTTCATGCTTTAATTGATCGATATTTGGGGTCATGTCAAAAATATGCAAAAAAACATGCAAAAACTATGCAAAAAATATGCAAAATATACAAAAAATGTGCAAAATATGCAAAAAATATGCAAAATATGCAAAAAATATGCAAAATATGCAAAAAATATGCAAAAATATGCAAAATATGCAAAAAATATGCACGGTATGCTAGGTCGATATGCGATAAATATATGCAAAAAATATACAAAATATGCATTGTCGATATGCAAAATATGCAAAAATATGCTAAATATGCTAAAATATTCAAAAATATGCAAAAAATATGCAAAATATGCAAAATATGCAAAATATATGCAAAATATGCCAACATATGCAAAATATGCAAAATATATGCAAACATATGCAAAATATACAAAATATATGCAAAATATGCAAAATATGCAAACATATGCAAAAAATGCAAAAATATGCAAAATATATGCAAACATATGCAAAATATGCAAAATATATGCAAACATATGCAAAATATGCAAAAATATGCAAAATATGCAAAAATATGCAAAATATGCAAAAATATGCAAAAATATGCAAAATATGCAAAAATATGCAAAATATGCAAAATATGCAAAAATATGCAAAATATGCAAAAATATGCAAAAAATATGCACGGTATGCTAGGTCGCAATATTAAAGATAGAACTTTGAAATTTTGCACATATATTATTATTACTCCTAGGATGTTTGGTATTGGAAATGGGATATATCGGTCCACGTTTTAGTATATCGCCATATAACGGTTATATATGTTTGCATGTTTTATACATATATTTAGCAAATTTTTCATAATGCCCCAAAAATCTAACAGTTGAACCATGAAACGCATACATACACAATTAGATTTCTATAGGTTATGCAAAATATGCAAAAATATGCAAAATATGCAAAAATATGCAAATTATGCAAAAATATGCAAAATATGCAAAAATATGCAAAATATGCAAAAATATGCAAAATATGCAAAAATATGCAAAAATATGCACGGTATGCTAGGTCGCAATATTAAAGATAGAACTTTGAAATTTTGCACATATATTATTATTACTCCTAGGATGCTTGGTATTGGAAATGGGATATATCGGTCCACGTTTTAGTATATCGCCATATAACGGTTATATATGTTTGCATGTTTTATACATATATTTAGCAAATTTTTCATAATGCCCCAAAAATCTAACAGTTGAACCATGAAACGCAAACATACACAATTAGATTTCTATAGGTTAAAATTTTTTTTAAAAATTTTGAATTTTTTTTTTTTTTTTTTTGATTAAAATGATTGCATATGTGAAATATGTTGCTCATATTTGCACATATTTTGCATATTTTTTGCATATCTCGTGCATATGCAAAATATGCAAAAAAATAAAAAATATGAACCCTTCAAATAATTCTAAATCCTTTGAAACGAATTTGTGTCCAATCAGAATTTCGATATCTTCAGTATTAAAAAATATGCAAATATGCAAAATCCGAGGTCTAGTCATAACATAACAAACATTTAATTGAAAAAATAAACTCACATTCGTATTTCGCGCTTTTGTAGTATATTATTTATATAATAAATCTAATAAATACAGTATTTTTCGGTTAATTGCACATCAAAATTTGCACAAATTTTTTTCAATTAACCGAGGACCACTTTTTACCGAGCCCGCTTACTATGAAATGTAATATTTTTGACCCATCATGTGGTTCAATTAAGCGTGGAAACCAATTAACCTGGGTCAATTAACCGAAAAATACTGTAGTTGCAAATTTATTTATTTATTTTGGCATAACCTTGTATTATTGTACAATTGATATTATTTACTTTCTAGAATATATTACCAAAAACATATTTAATGTTTACATATATTTTTTCTAGAGCCGATTACGTAACTTGGAATGGTGCAAATCCAGAGTTTTACAAAGGCCAAAATAATCTTGCTATTGGACCTGATGCATCCTTGCTTAGTGAACATAAATATAAGCCATTTGGACCAAATCCAGAGCTGTGCAAAGGACCGCAAGTAACATTAGCAAAAGGAAGCATATATAATCAGAAGAACGCTAACAATACCAAAGCAATGAACATAAAATGCAATTAAGAAAAGAAAACAGCTTCCCATTCTCATTAAAACGCGTGTGCCAAATATCAACATATTATTCAATATTATTTGTAAACATATAAAGCGATAACAATTAATAAATATAAAACATTTCATTCCCGAAATCCGTTCTCGAATGCTACAATATTGAATAACATTATGCGCAATAGGGGTTTAGACCAGTTTTGCCAATTTAGCACTTTTAGTGCAAGATTTAGCACTTTTTTAACTTGCTTACTTAGCACCAAAAAAGATCTAGCACCTAACATTTTTATTCTCTTTCTGGATATTTTTTTAATTGTCCATATTTTTTATTGCATCTCAAACAAATTTGCCGTTTTTCAATTTCACATTGGCGCATTTTAACATTTACCCTATATTTTCCAATGTTAAAAAATTGTAAGTTAATCTGTAAACAAGTAAAAAGCCCGGCCCGGCCACACATTTTATACTCGGCACCATGTAGTGTGTATTATTTTTTTTTAATGGTGCTTTGATATTGTCTGCTAGTTGATTGTTTATTTGGGAAAATGGAACCCCAAATTTACCGGGGACTTTGTATGGGAGCGATGTAAAAATCATGAATATAAATTGGAAACGTTGCTATAAAAAGGTTTTTAATTAACGGGGAATACAGAATGTCAAATTATAACAATGTAGCTACTGGTATTAATCTTTTTAGTGGGAAGATTTGACACCTCATAAAATCAAAATTTCAAATTATAGTCAATAGTCAAAAAACGTACCCGACGTCCTCAAAATGCCGAATAATATGGGGTAACGCTTTGTTGGGGCGAATCCGAAACATGAACCAATATTTATAATTCTTGGTAGAGAGATTTACTACTCAATGAGATTTAAAAATATTATATAAAAGTGCGTTTACATTGTACCGGATTTGGTTAACCCAGTGGGTTTAAGTTGTCTATTCCTTTGAATGTATGCCAAATAAATCCTCATAAAGTAGGTTAACCCGGTAAAAAGTTCTAATGTAAATGCCGTATGAAATGAAGGCACTTCGGTTAAAAACGTGCCTAATGTTACCAAAAAACCAATAATGGGGGGTGTTTCTCCGACATTTCGTCCCATATTGATAATTCTTGATAGAGAGATTCTGTACCAAATGAAAATCCAAAATATCAAATTAGAGCAAATTCGGCTGTAAAACATAGCTCCATATAAAAAATTTATATGGAGCTACCCAAACATTATAGTAGTACTAGTACGTGCACATTTTCAAATCTCAGTGTTCAATATTGTGAGCTGTATCGACAGACGTACATGACTAAATAGGTATAGAATTTTATTCTGATTTAGAATAAATGGGGTCTCAGGTAAATATATCCTTATTCCACCTTGAGAGTATAATGAATTTTTAAGAAATACAGATCTCACTATTAACTATAAGCAAATTTCTTTCTATACATTTTTAGCACTTTTATTTGACAGTATTAAAAATTTGTAGCACTTTCAAGACCCACAATTGACCCACAATACCAACAGTATTCTGGTCGTAACAAAGTAAAAGTACAATTGTTCCGACACAATCCGCAAATATTAACACATACCTTAGATGTAACTACGAAAAATATATAAGTCGTCGTCACCTAAAATTGAAATTTTGAAATCCGCCTGTACCATTGTAAGCTTGTATCATGAATGAGGGCTTTGCCAAAATCAGGACTTTATAACGAGTGGTTTTAACTAAGGCTGAAGTAAGCTCAGTCGCTGCCAGGGTTAACCTAAGGACCCACAAACCTTAAGTAAAAAACACGAAGGATTACAATTTCAATCTTTATTATAATACTCTGGTGTTTACAATATGAATAATAGTTTGGATGTGAGATAAGCTTTTATGTTGGAATCTTCTAATCGGTAATGGTAGCTGGGTATGAAGATCGGATCGTGAATAGCCGGCTGGTTACAGTCGGCTCGGGGGTGTTTAAGTGATGTCGGATCGTAACTAATCGGCTGCTGTCGGTACTTTGGAGATCGGTTGGCTACAGTCGGCTCGAAGATACTCGGCTAGCTGATGTCGGCTCGTTGAAAATCGGCTAGCTGATGTCGGCTCGTTGAAAATCGGCTAGCTGATGTGGGCTCGTTGGTGATCGGCTGGCTACAGTCGGCTCAAAGATACTCGGCTAGCTGATGTCGGCTCGTCGGTGATCGGCTGGCTACAGTCGGCTCGAAGATACTCGGCTAACTGATGTCGGCTCGTTGGGGATCGGCTGGCTACAGTCGGCTCGAAGATACTCGGCTAACTGATGTCGGCTCGTTTAAGGTCGGCTGGCTACCGTCGGCTCGTTGGTGATCGGCAGGATACAATCGGCTCGTACATACTCGGCTAGCTGATGTCGGCTCGTTGGTGATCGGCTGGCTACAGTCGGCTCGAAGATACTCGGCTAGCTGATGTCGGCTCGTTGAAGGTCGGCTGGCTACCGTCGGCTCGTTGGTGATCGGCAGGATACAGTCGGCTCGAAGATACTCGGCTAGCTGATGTCAGCTCGTTGAAGATCGGCTGGCTACCGTCGGCTCGTTTGTGATCGGCAGGATACAGTCGGCTCGTTGTTGGTCCGCAGGATGGGGTTTTCAGGGTTCGGGTTTTGTCAGTGTTCGTTTAGTAGTTAGTGGTTATTAATATGGAGCTAGCTATGAGCGGGGAGCTGGCAAAGAGCGTGGAGCTGGCTATGAGCGAGGAGCTGACAAAGAGCGAGGAACTGGCTAAGAGCGAGGAGCTGGCAAAGAGCGGTTTCGCGGTATTTCGCGCTTTTGTAGTATATTATTTATATAATAAATCTAATAAATACAGTATTTTTCGGTTAATTGCACATCAAAATTTGCACAAATTTTTTTCAATTAACCGAGGAACCAATTATCCGAGCCCGCTTACTATGAAATGTAATATTTTTGACCCATCATGTGGTTCAATTAAGCGTGGAAACCAATTAACCGTAGGGTCAATTAACCGAAAAATACTGTAGTTGCAAATTTATTTATTTATTTTGGCATAACCTTGTATTATTGTACAATTGATATTATTTACTTTCTAGAATATATTACCAAAAACATATTTAATGTTTACATATATTTTTTCTAGAGCCGATTACGTAACTTGGAATGGTGCAAATCCAGAGTTTTACAAAGGCCAAAATAATCTTGCTATTGGACCTGATGCATCCTTGCTTAGTGAACATAAATATAAGCCATTTGGACCAAATCCAGAGCTGTGCAAAGGACCGCAAGTAACATTAGCAAAAGGAAGCATATATAATCAGAAGAACGCTAACAATACCAAAGCAATGAACATAAAATGCAATTAAGAAAAGAAAACAGCTTCCCATTCTCATTAAACCGCGTGTGCCAAATATCAACATATTATTCAATATTATTTGTAAACATATAAAGCGATAACAATTAATAAATATAAAACATTTCATTCCCGAAATCCGTTCTCGAATGCTACAATATTGAATAACATTATGCGCAATAGGGGTTTAGACCAGTTTTGCCAATTTAGCACTTTTAGTGCAAGATTTAGCACTTTTTTAACTTGCTTACTTAGCACCAAAAAAGATCTAGCACCTAACATTTTTATTCTCTTTCTGGATATTTTTTTAATTGTCCATATTTTTTATTGCATCTCAAACAAATTTGCCGTTTTTCAATTTCACATTGGCGCATTTTAACATTTACCCTATATTTTCCAATGTTAAAAAATTGTAAGTTAATCTGTAAACAAGTAAAAAGCCCGGCCCGGCCACACATTTTATACTCGGCACCATGTAGTGTGTATTATTTTTTTTTAATGGTGCTTTGATATTGTCTGCTAGTTGATTGTTTATTTGGGAAAATGGAACCCCAAATTTACCGGGGACTTTGTATGGGAGCGATGTAAAAATCATGAATATAAATTGGAAACGTTGCTATAAAAAGGTTTTTAATTAACGGGGAATACAGAATGTCAAATTATAACAATGTAGCTACTGGTATTAATCTTTTTAGTGGGAAGATTTGACACCTCATAAAATCAAAATTTCAAATTATAGTCAATAGTCAAAAAACGTACCCGACGTCCTCAAAATGCCGAATAATATGGGGTAACGCTTTGTTGGGGCGAATCCGAAACATGAACCAATATTTATAATTCTTGGTAGAGAGATTTACTACTCAATGAGATTTAAAAATATTATATAAAAGTGCGTTTACATTGTACCGGATTTGGTTAACCCAGTGGGTTTAAGTTGTCTATTCCTTTGAATGTATGCCAAATAAATCCTCATAAAGTAGGTTAACCCGGTAAAAAGTTCTAATGTAAATGCCGTATGAAATGAAGGCACTTCGGTTAAAAACGTGCCTAATGTTACCAAAAAACCAATAATGGGGGGTGTTTCTCCGACATTTCGTCCCATATTGATAATTCTTGATAGAGAGATTCTGTACCAAATGAAAATCCAAAATATCAAATTAGAGCAAATTCGGCTGTAAAACATAGCTCCATATAAAAAATTTATATGGAGCTACCCAAACATTATAGTAGTACTAGTACGTGCACATTTTCAAATCTCAGTGTTCAATATTGTGAGCTGTATCGACAGACGTACATGACTAAATAGGTATAGAATTTTATTCTGATTTAGAATAAATGGGGTCTCAGGTAAATATATCCTTATTCCACCTTGAGAGTATAATGAATTTTTAAGAAATACAGATCTCACTATTAACTATAAGCAAATTTCTTTCTATACATTTTTAGCACTTTTATTTGACAGTATTAAAAATTTGTAGCACTTTCAAGACCCACAATTGACCCACAATACCAACAGTATTCTGGTCGTAACAAAGTAAAAGTACAATTGTTCCGACACAATCCGCAAATATTAACACATACCTTAGATGTAACTACGAAAAATATATAAGTCGTCGTCACCTAAAATTGAAATTTTGAAATCCGCCTGTACCATTGTAAGCTTGTATCATGAATGAGGGCTTTGCCAAAATCAGGACTTTATAACGAGTGGTTTTAACTAAGGCTGAAGTAAGCTCAGTCGCTGCCAGGGTTAACCTAAGGACCCACAAACCTTAAGTAAAAAACACGAAGGATTACAATTTCAATCTTTATTATAATACTCTGGTGTTTACAATATGAATAATAGTTTGGATGTGAGATAAGCTTTTATGTTGGAATCTTCTAATCGGTAATGGTAGCTGGGTATGAAGATCGGATCGTGAATAGCCGGCTGGTTACAGTCGGCTCGGGGGTGTTTAAGTGATGTCGGATCGTAACTAATCGGCTGCTGTCGGTACTTTGGAGATCGGTTGGCTACAGTCGGCTCGAAGATACTCGGCTAGCTGATGTCGGCTCGTTGAAAATCGGCTAGCTGATGTCGGCTCGTTGAAAATCGGCTAGCTGATGTGGGCTCGTTGGTGATCGGCTGGCTACAGTCGGCTCAAAGATACTCGGCTAGCTGATGTCGGCTTGTTGGTGATCCGTTGGCTGCAGTCGGCTCGAAGATACTCGGCTACCTGCTGTCGGTACGTTGAAGATCGGCTGGCTACCGTAGGCTCGTTGGTGATCCGTTGGCTACAGTCGGCTCGAAGATACTCGGCTAGCTGCTGTCGGCTCGTTTAAGGTCGGCTGGCTACCGTCGGCTCGTTGGTGATCGGCAGGATACAATCGGCTCGTACATACTCGGCTAGCTGATGTCGGCTCGTTGGTGATCGGCTGGCTACAGTCGGCTCGAAGATACTCGGCTAGCTGATGTCGGCTCGTTGAAGGTCGGCTGGCTACCGTCGGCTCGTTGGTGATCGGCAGGATACAGTCGGCTCGAAGATACTCGGCTAGCTGATGTCAGCTCGTTGAAGATCGGCTGGCTACCGTCGGCTCGTTTGTGATCGGCAGGATACAGTCGGCTCGTTGTTGGTCCGCAGGATGGGGTTTTCAGGGTTCGGGTTTTGTCAGTGTTCGGTTAGTAGTTAGTGGTTATTAATATGGAGCTAGCTATGAGCGTACCGGATTTGGTTAACCCAGTGGGTTTAAGTTGTCTATTCCTTTGAATGTATGCCAAATAAATCCTCATAAAGTAGGTTAACCCGGTAAAAAGTTCTAATGTAAATGCCGTATGAAATGAAGGCACTTCGGTTAAAAACGTGCCTAATGTTACCAAAAAACCAATAATGGGGGGTGTTTCTCCGACATTTCGTCCCATATTGATAATTCTTGATAGAGAGATTCTGTACCAAATGAAAATCCAAAATATCAAATTAGAGCAAATTCGGCTGTAAAACATAGCTCCATATAAAAAATTTATATGGAGCTACCCAAACATTATAGTAGTACTAGTACGTGCACATTTTCAAATCTCAG
The DNA here is from genome assembly GCF_032173495.1 of Musca vetustissima. Taxonomy (NCBI): domain Eukaryota; kingdom Metazoa; phylum Arthropoda; class Insecta; order Diptera; family Muscidae; genus Musca; species Musca vetustissima. The sequence continues at coordinate 118,192 of NW_026881770.1, forward strand.
TGTTCAATATTGTGAGCTGTATCGACAGACGTACATGACTAAATAGGTATAGAATTTTATTCTGATTTAGAATAAATGGGGTCTCAGGTAAATATATCCTTATTCCACCTTGAGAGTATAATGAATTTTTAAGAAATACAGATCTCACTATTAACTACAAGCAAATTTCTTTCTATACATTTTTAGCACTTTTATTTGACAGTATTAAAAATTTGTAGCACTTTCAAGACCCACAATTGACCCACAATACCAACAGTATTCTGGTCGTAACAAAGTAAAAGTACAATTGTTCCGACACAATCCGCAAATATTAACACATACCTTAGATGTAACTACGAAAAATATATAAGTCGTCGTCACCTAAAATTGAAATTTTGAAATCCGCCTGTACCATTGTAAGCTTGTATCATGAATGAGGGCTTTGCCAAAATCAGGACTTTATAACGAGTGGTTTTAACTAAGGCTGAAGTAAGCTCAGTCGCTGCCAGGGTTAACCTAAGGACCCACAAACCTTAAGTAAAAAACACGAAGGATTACAATTTCAATCTTTATTATAATACTCTGGTGTTTACAATATGAATAATAGTTTGGATGTGAGATAAGCTTTTATGTTGGAATCTTCTAATCGGTAATGGTAGCTGGGTATGAAGATCGGATCGTGAATAGCCGGCTGGTTACAGTCGGCTCGGGGGTGTTTAAGTGATGTCGGATCGTAACTAATCGGCTGCTGTCGGTACTTTGGAGATCGGTTGGCTACAGTCGGCTCGAAGATACTCGGCTAGCTGATGTCGGCTCGTTGAAAATCGGCTAGCTGATGTCGGCTCGTTGAAAATCGGCTAGCTGATGTGGGCTCGTTGGTGATCGGCTGGCTACAGTCGGCTCAAAGATACTCGGCTAGCTGATGTCGGCTCGTCGGTGATCGGCTGGCTACAGTCGGCTCGAAGATACTCGGCTAACTGATGTCGGCTCGTTGGGGATCGGCTGGCTACAGTCGGCTCGAAGATACTCGGCTAACTGATGTCGGCTCGTTTAAGGTCGGCTGGCTACCGTCGGCTCGTTGGTGATCGGCAGGATACAATCGGCTCGTACATACTCGGCTAGCTGATGTCGGCTCGTTGGTGATCGGCTGGCTACAGTCGGCTCGAAGATACTCGGCTAGCTGATGTCGGCTCGTTGAAGGTCGGCTGGCTACCGTCGGCTCGTTGGTGATCGGCAGGATACAGTCGGCTCGAAGATACTCGGCTAGCTGATGTCAGCTCGTTGAAGATCGGCTGGCTACCGTCGGCTCGTTTGTGATCGGCAGGATACAGTCGGCTCGTTGTTGGTCCGCAGGATGGGGTTTTCAGGGTTCGGGTTTTGTCAGTGTTCGGTTAGTAGTTAGTGGTTATTAATATGGAGCTAGCTATGAGCGGGGAGCTGGCAAAGAGCGTGGAGCTGGCTATGAGCGAGGAGCTGACAAAGAGCGAGGAACTGGCTAAGAGCGAGGAGCTGGCAAAGAGCGGGGAGCTAGCTATGAGCGATGAGCTGGCTAAGAGCGAGGAGCTGGCAAAGAGCGGGGACCTGACTATGAGCGAGGCCGAACCGTCGTTAACATTCACCAGTATACGAGACTGCGGACAAGCCACACATCTTCGTCACTCGTAGTTCGCTAACGTCCGAGGTCGACCACTTCGGCATGGAATAGTGGAACATATATCCGTATCAGTGTTGCCGAAAGTGGGCATTTATGCCCAAAAATGGGCATAAAAAATTTAAAATTTTGGACTTGGGCGCATTTTGGGCATTTTTTCGTTTCCGGCACATTTAAATTTTTTTATATATTTGTTTACCCTACACAAATATGTTGTGAGAAATTTTATTGTCCCAAGAGTTTGTAAAACAGCGAAATATTGCTCCAAGACCACCGATATATTTCGACTAGCTGATTTGATTATAATTTGTATGGATTAATCGCCATTTGTATGTGGATCAGGTTCTATACAAAGACGACTCTTATATTTTCAAATGGATCTAAAACTTTATTTTTGTCTGTAATTCTGGTCGCTCTCGAGATCACAATTATGACCCGAACAAGACTAAACTTTACATGGGAAAAAATCATGGATGTTTATGTTTGATTCTAATCGCTCTATAGACCATGTGTATGATCTGAAAACCATGTAATTTAAACGGAAAGTGAATCTGGGCATCGAAGATCATGTCATTCTATGGTGGACATGTTTTCTCCACGAACATATGATAAAATAAATAATTTGTACTTTGAAATCATTTCAACTATATTTACGTGTGTAGTCGTATATACCAAAATGTTCATATGTAGACAAACTTGACTGAAAATGTATATCCAGGGTCTGTGTGTAGGGTATTGTATGGTCAGCCATGTCCGAATATTCCGTTCCGCTTCCTGGTTTTATTTTAGGTCATTCAGTCGGTTTTCGACATATATATATATATACCCGGAATCTAGGTTTTGAAATTACACTCTATATCCAAGGTGGAACTGTTTATTATATTGTGACCGATAATTGCACCAAAATGTATATTAAGTATAAGTATTAAGGTCTTTCATGTTTAGACCACACATTATTTACCATTCGCTTTATATAAGGTACATGTTTTTATCAAAGAGTTATGCCATAGAGGCCACATATTCATATTAAATGCAAATTTGGTGAAATATTACGATGTACACTCAATGCATCAAATCAATATTTACAACCTTTTTAAATGTTGACCTGAAGTAATGACCCTGAAGTAATGACCCGTGGGTTCGAACTTGATCTAGGTTTGGTAAAAGTAGGTGGAAAGTTTGAATCAGACATTCCGTTCATCTGATATAGGATGAAAAAAATTTCGACACAGAAGGTTTTCTCCATCTCCGAACTTGATTTAAATTTGGAAGAAATATGATGATGTGCTAAGTTTGGATGAGATCGGTTACTTCTTTCGAAAGACATCATGCGCACCGGATGACTGGACAGACAGACAGACGGTCATTTGTAAATGGAATGGAAATTGAAAAAAAATAGAACAAAAGGGACCCTTGCTTTTAATATTTAACGCACCGGATGACTGGACAGACAGACAGACGGTCATTTGTAAATGGAATGGAAATTGAAAAAAAAAAAAAAATGGAACAAAAAGAACCCTTGCTTTTAATATTTAACGTCAGTGTATACTTTTTGAATTTTTGGGCATAAATTTTTATTTTGGGCACTTTTTGGGGAAATTTTGGGCGGAAATAAAATTTTCAAACGGCAACACTGATCCGTATGGTACTATGAAGTGAATGAGAATTATTGTGTACTTCAAGGAAATTGTCTGTCGTTTAATACAATGAAGTTGAAAAACGCAGGTAATGATACCACTTAGGTTTAGAGTGAGAAGTTATTCACTACTAAATATTGAGGTGGGTTGACATTAACTTGATTCGTACATAATGTATGAAACGGTCACGTTACATCTCCCCCCTCACTTCGAGGAATAAAATGTACAGTGTTGATTTAGGGTTTGAGATCTTGGCCATTCACTCTCCTTTAGAGATTCTATCTCGAAGTCGTATTGCTGGCGTCGGTTTGAAGGAAGAATTGTCGCGTGAAGTCGGGGCATGTTAGCACGGGTGCCTCGGTCAGGTTTCGTTTCAGGTTTTCGAATGCTTCCGCTTGTGGTGGTCCCCATTTCCATTGTGCCGATTTCTTCTGAAGCTGATTTAGAGGGCTTACAACTTTTGTGAAGTTTGGTATAAATCGTCTATACCATGATGTCATTCCTAATATACGACGTAGTTCTTTCAAACTGTTCGGCTGTAAGAAAATCTCGAGATGTTATCGTATGAGCATAATCGATGATCGGTTCTTCCCTAGTTCGCACTATCATTTCTCCATCTAGACTCAACCTGCAACACCGTTTCGCGAGGAAGTCCATACCCAATATCAGTGGTTCGGCCAGAGTTGGAAGCACGGTGACGCAAAGGTTAGTAATCTTTCCTGAATACACGACATTTAACCGAAGATCCGATTCGCAACTCGTTAGCCTCTGGACGGCCAAAGGGAATGCTATAACATTCGGCGAGTTCTTCAAATCGCTCGAGGAAATCGATCAGATCGTGGTCACCCAAAAATTTGAGTGACCAACGGTGAATTATACTCATCAATTCGTTGTATGACATGGTACTCGTTGTACGATCTATTGTTGCAGGAACTTCCAAAGATATCTCTGGTAGAAATGCTGTCACCGAAGTTTTAACTTCCTTCCCTAATTCCCGTAATAGGTTTTCAGCCGATTCGCGTGTTCGTTTCTCTCTAATATGTTTGCTTAGTTGTTTCCGAAGGTGATCTACGGTGTAGCCCTCGGTATGAAGTCCAACCTTTTGTCTTTCTTCAATCAGCTGCTCTCGTTTCAACAAATATATTCAGCTAAGAAATTCCGGACTTAAGAAGTCGCTTACCTCCGAATGGTCGGCTCGGAGCTGTACGGTTGGTTACAGTCGGCTGCTGTCGGTACTTTAGAGATCGGTTGGCTACAGTCGGCTCGAAGATACTCGGCTAGCTGATGTCGGCTCGTTGAAGATCGGCTAGCTGCTGTCGGTACGTTGGAGATCGGCTGACTACAGTCGGCTCGAAGATACTCGTCTAGCTGATGTCGGCTCATGTGTGATCGGCTGGCTACCGTCGGCTCGTTGGTGATCGGCAGGATACAGTCGGCTGGAGGAGCTGGCTATGAGCGAGGTGCTGGCAAAGAGCGAGGCCTAACCGTCGTTAACATTCACCAGTATACGAGACTGCGGACAAGCCACACATCTTCGTCACTCGTAGTTCGTTAACGTCCGAGGTCGACCACTTCGGCATGGAATAGTGGAACATTTATGATACTATGAAGTGAATGAGAATTATTGTGTACTTCAAGGGAATTGTATGTCGTTTAATACAATGAATTTGAAAAACGCAGGTAATGATACCGGCTTAGGTTTAGAGTGAGACGTTATTCACTACTAAATATTGAGGTGGGTTGACATTAACTTGGGTCGTGCATAATGTATGAAACGGTCACGTTACAACTTTTTTAAAATAAAAACAAGATGTGTATTTTTAAAGAGGGTTATGGTCACATTGATTACTTTCGGGAAAAGCAAAAAACAAAATTATTTTAAAAATTTTTGAAAAATGTTTTTGCGATCACATTCATTATTCTTGGTACATAGTTTAAGAAAAATATGCTGATTCGAAATCTGTTCGCGTTCACAAATTCGGATGCTGCGCACGAAAGTTATAGCGATTTTAAATCTTGCATTTCAAATATAAATGAAATGAATTCCTATTTGTTGTAATTCGCGAATTTCTTCACAAATGGTTAAATACATTTGTTTTCTTTGTATACTTGTCAAATCACATTGAATTACGGTTAAATTGTCGCGAAAAACAAATAGAAGCATGAAGATATCTCAAAATAAAATAAAGATTAAGATTACATTTATTGAGTCTTTGAAACAAACAGTCAATTTTTACAGAGTTGTCATAATATTTAGAAATACTTAAGATTGTAATGTATGATCAAAATTTACAATAATTATGTGTACAGCACCATGCTTAAGAGTAAGATAGACACAAAAATAAATTCAGAGTGTTAATGTTATACAAAAATTCCTTGCTCCCGGGAATGCACTTATCTGGAGTGTTAATAAACTCAATTAAACTTATAATCTAAAAACAAAATAAAAACCAAAGGAAATCAAAAAATAATTTAAAAAACAAAAAAAAAACACAACAAACACGTATATTACCCCCTATGCGTACCAGGATAAGCTTTTCCGTAAAATGAACACCGAGTATTGACATTAATGTCAAAATTCGGTGGATTTTCATTAATAAAACCAATAGGCGACATGTAATTTGTATTCCTCCAAGAATATGATATTTGATTATTATAAACACCTGACACGTAACTGTTATCATGATTTTGCACCCTATGAATAAATTTTGATATCAAATCACAAACGTATAACCCAACAGGAGTAATTTTTGACTCACCATAAACCTCTCTGTTGGAAAAACGTTTGCAAGGTGATTTGAAATATTTACCAATACAGTGCCTCAAAACTTTTCGCTCCAATATTTCCATTTCCTTAATAACTATAGGGGATATAATGAACCATATTGGAAACGCATACAAGAACACTGGTCTTATGCTCGTTTTATACAGCAACAGTTTTGTCCGTACTGGAAGATCCTTATTCACCAAAATTTTAGAGAATGATCCTAAAATCCTATATGCCTTATTTAAAACTTCTCTTGCATGTTTGTTAAATTTAAGAAGATTATCAAAAGTAACACCAAGGTATTTTAAGGAATTTTCTATAGGAATGTCAACTTCATTAAAAGGTAATTTCAAATTTTTGCTTTCCGGAACAACAAATTTTTTACATTTTCCTGATGCATTCCTTATACATATAGCTTCGGTTTTAGATGGATTAATTTTGATACCCCAATGTTGGTAAAATTGTGATACCAATTCCAAGTGATGTTTTACGTTAGATAACGCTAAATTTGGTGATTCATCATGCGCATATAATAAGGAATCATCTGCATATAAAAGGCCGGTGGAATCTGAGACAGTATGAGGAAAATCGTGGATAAATATGCTATATAAATGGGGAGATAAAATCGATCCCTGGGGTACTCCACAATTAATTTCTCCTAGCTCCGATAATAAATTATGAAATTCTACACAAAAAGTTCTACCAGTGAAGAAACTGTGGAATAATTTAATAACACGTGGATAAAAATCCAATTTAATCATTTTATATAGAATTCCTAAATGGGATGCGTGATCAAAAGCTTTTTCTACATCAAGAGAAAGCGCAACCGTACACTTCCTTTCTCGCAAGTTACATACAATATCATTTTGAAATTTGAGTAAAGCGTCTGTCGTTGAGTGACCAGACTTGAATCCAAATTGAAGTTCCGGTATATACTTTGAATTTATTCCATAATCCATCTTAGAACGAATGACTCGCTCAAAAAGTTTTCCCAGATTAGAAAGCATTGATATCGGTCTTAAATTATTGATTTCGGAGTTATTTGGTTTTTTTATAACAGGTACGATTTTAGATATCTTCCATTTATTAGGAAAATATGCATTATTTAAACAATTATTAAATATTATCGTCAGAAATTCGAAGGCCTTAACTGGTAATTTCTTTATTATAAAGTTTGAAATTTTATCCAGGCTGCAAGATTTTTTATTGTTAATTTGCTTGCTGATGTTCACTATTTCGTCCATAGATGTAAGTCTTGGATTATTCAATGGGTTAAGAGGCGATTCAGAACTATTAAAAACTAGCAGATTTGAATCACTAGAAATGACTTCACGTACAACAGATTCTATTTCTTGTATGTCTCCATTTAAAGCATGATGGTTGTAAATATTGCCGAAGTATTGCTTTAGTCTATCACAAGCAACCAAATCATCGTGTATCACAACATTGTTCTCAGATAGTTTTTTAATATATGTCCTTTTCTTATAACCAATTATGTTGTAAATATTTTTATGGGCTCTTGGACCAGGTTTGATGTTCTGTAGCCTTTCAGAAAATAGTTTAGCCTGTTCAATTTCAATTTGACGCTTTATAAAAAAATCCGCGGAAATCTTGCAAAAATTATTTTAAAGAAACGGTTGGACCGATTTGACTTACAATTTTTGTTAGTAGCCTGTAATTGAAGTGGGAAGGTTTTAATAAAAGAAGATTTTGAGAAAAATCCGCGAAAATGTTGAATAATATATTTTGAAAGATATTAGAATTTCCACACATTTTATATCGAACACTTATGGTTTCATTTCTTCATAGTTCTTTTTGGACATATTTTGGGCGAAAATTGGCAGCGTATATCTTTAAGTAATTGTCAATTATAGAAAATTCTCAAAATATTTTAATTTTCTACAATTAATTGCACTTAAATAATTTGCATACAGCGAAAATAACATTTTTTGTTTGATTAGTCAAAAACCGCTCAACAGATTTTAGTGCGAATTTTACAGCACCTCATGCTACCTGATAGACAAATCATAGGCGGAGTTATAGCATCATAAGTAATCACAAATCTGAAATGACATAGGTATTCTATGTTTATTTCCTAAAGGGCGTTACAAATTCCCACTTTGGACGGAATTTACTCACAATTGAATTTAATATATCTATACATGGACACAAAAATCGCTGAATAGACTTTGTAGAAATTTTCGCAGTCAGAAATGCCATCCCATGGAAGTAAAATATGCAAAATAAACTTTCAAAATTCCGCGATGACGAAGAGTTATAGCATCAACCGTAATCATACCTCTGAACTAATATTAATTGTCTATGCATATATCTGAATATCTTCAATAAATATGTTCATAAAAGTATGTATGATACTCAGATAAGTACACATCCAATCTTAAATGACCAGGAAGTAAAATATGGTCAAATCAGAAATTTTCGACTCATAATTTTTTGTCCTATTATCAGTAATTCAGTAATTCGGATAACGTCTACTGTTTTCCATCTCTCCATTGTCATATTCATACACATTGGAATAAAATTTGTGTAAAATGAAAAATTCTTGACATTATATTTTTACATTTTGTCATTTTGAAAAAAATATATATATTTCAGCTTTTGAACGTTTTTTTTTTAATTTTAATAATTTTACTACCATTGGAGAAAACGAACATGAATTCAATAAAAGTATGCATCAGCAATAATTGGGAGGTATCCAGAAGCGAAATGCGGATGATGGATTAAAAGTTATAATAATCTGAAATCTGTGGTGGGTTATCATCATAGCTGACCTAAAACAAAATGTGTACATTACTTGAGAAATTAAGTTTAGTTGATCAAACGGATATTACTAAAACTATTTATTTCAGTTAAGAACATTATACAAGGATGAATTAAGAAGAAAACTAAGTCTAAGTTCGTTAAAAATATTACAATGTGAAAGGATCCCAGCCATATAATGGGAAATCAGTTGAGAATACAGACATAAAGGTAGGTGGTAATGGGAATGAAGGATTTTATTGGTCTTTGAACGATTAATGCAAAACATGTGAATATTGTAGAAAATATATTAGTGTATAATCATATTGAGACAAGTCAAGCTCAAGCTTCAAATAACGTATACATTAACCAGCTGCTACGGAATTAGTACTGATACATTACACTTCGAAATATATATAGTCGAACAGTAATTGGGGCTACTATAATACCTATATCAATCAATCCTATTAATAAATAGTAGCATTTAAACTAAATAAAATAGTTTTCTACGTGAACTATCCTATGTTAATTACTTTAGTAGGGGCAGCGAAGCGCCACGGGTCCAGCTAGTATATGTATATAAATGAATTGCTGTTCGTTAGTCTCGCTAAAACTCGAGAACAGCTGAACGGATTTTTCTTATCTTCGTCTTGAAATGTTCGTGGAGGTCCAGAGAAGGTATAAAGGGTGAGAAAAAATCGAAAACCGCGAAAATGTTCCAAAAAATATTTTGACGAGTGTTTGCATTTCCACGAATTTAGTTTCGAACTATTTTGGTTGCAATACGTCGTAGTTGTAATTTTGAGATACTTTGGGTGAAAATTGGTAGAGTATCATTTCATTAAGTCTTCATTTGTCAATTATTGAAAATTTTCAAAATATTTTTTTTTTCATTTTTGGTCTGTTCCAGTACTTTTTTAATAGTAAAGCTAGTAAAAGAGAAACATTTCAAAATCGCTTTCAGAGTACAAAATAATTTAAAAAGTTCAGGAACGAAAATCTAGTAAATATGCCAAAATTAGATGGCAATACTTCAAAATCAACATAACAGCCAATCAGAAGTAGATTTTCCTGCTTACCATTTTTACTCGGCCAAATTTCTCGGGTAAAAAGTTTACAAAGAGAACGCCATTTTGTATTGTGCTCTCTTAAATTTAATTGAATGTTTTACCAGTTTTGTGGGGTCAGGAAAGCTGCAAAGTTGCAAAACTTGTAAAATGAGTAGATTCTTTTAGGTTCTGGAACGGAACTTTTATTTTTATTTTGACATTGTATTGGAAGTATTTTATGTTAAAATGGAAAAAATAATTGAGAAGTATGAGCGTACACGTTATCCATAGAATGCAGACATTCCGAATCGAGTTTGTGTCCATTCAAAGAATTCTGATTCTATTTGGTTTGAAAATAATAATAATAGATCCATATGAACATGTTGTTCCTTAAGGTAACTAAAATGTTCCTATGCCATGAGCAATATAAAATAATGTGGTACATTATATGATGGCTATGCCTATGGGTGGAGAATAGCTTTGAACTTATAATCTTAAAACTTAATGTGTGAGAGAAAACTAATATAAGAAGACATTTTGAATCGAGAATGGTCTCTGTCTTTCCTTTTCATTGCAAAATTCGATATTAAACTCGAATGAGAACTACTAACTATAAACCAGCAATATAGAAAATATATAAAGAGCTTTGACATTTTGCACATGCATTGCTTCTTCTAAGATGTTTGGTAGTGATGTAATGTTCCCAATTTGTTTAACAAATACCTCAACATGTCAATTACCGATATATAAAATAAAGACATCTAATAACAAGTAAAAACGTCGTTAAGATCGACTGGGCCAAACTGTTATTAATTAATATTAATTATTCCTTAATCCTTCGTTAACAATCCCATTTTCTTTACCAAACATCCAATCAAATCTCTATCTTATCTTATAAATTGTTACAAAAATTATATCTACGGAAATTTTAGAAGAGAAAACACCGTTTACCGGTTCAACAATAGCACCGCTTATAACTCAAGAACAAAAATCGTAAAATATCCTCACACATTTTTCAATTATAAATGAATTTATTTTCTATAGTAACAAGACTCGGTCATAAAAATCAAATAGTAGATACTATGAACCAAGGTTTATTCATAAGGTTAACAAAGAGGTGAATTCGATGTCTTCATTGACTTCAAATGTATTGTTTGAAGAATAAATAAACAAAAAATATTTAATTCGAACCAAAATATACGTGCACAATACTATAATAACGTTTTTGTGGAAAATATTTTGAGTTTTTATCCCCTTTTGGAGGGTATTTTGCGATTAAAAAGTTACAGCAAGAGAAGACTAAGGCGTTAATTCACCACCCGGTAGACCTTATTTAATAACCCACGCTCAGAACTGTAATGTTACTTTATTAGACCAAACCCAACTGAAACTCGACATTCTATACTGCAGAAATGATGCATAGATCAATATCGGTTTATGTGAAAAAATATAAAAAGGTTATCTATACCAATAATTTTCATGGATATTTCTTACACAAAAAATTGTTTACGCAAGTATGAATAGAAACAGAAAAACAAATCTAAAATACCGAAAATTATTCCTTAACAATATTAATTATATTAATATTATAAGGCAAGACATCGTTTGTCGGGTCTGCAAGTTCTAAATAAGTAAACAATAAGAAAAACAAATTGTATAACTTTGTTTTCATAAAAAATACTATTTTAAAAATTGTACTGAGTGTGTGCTTAGGGTTTGGCGATCTGTTTATATACGACCTATTTTTAGAGGACAAAAATCTATTTTAACTGCCTGCGGCCTACCTATTTAGCCCAAGAACGAATTCTTTTGCAATTGGAAAAAATCGGGTAAGATTTAGACATGGATCCCATATATAGGCTTGTCCGTTTCTACAATAGTTCGCCCAAGTCACTATGTTTGATCAGTAAATGAAAGCGAAAAGAGAGAGAGGGATGTTACTGGACAAATTTATTCTAGTAAGATTTATCCAGCACAATTCGATGTATTTCAATCAGCCGTTAATTTTAAACTTTGATAAAAGTCAAAAAAAGTTTTTATAATTTATTCTCTAATAAGTTTAAAAAGTAAATTTCAAGAATTTTAAGTGAATTTACGTGATATTTTGCAAAATCTGAAATATAACTTTCCTGTAGCAATTACACAGCTAGTGGAAAAGTAACCAGACACTATTATATTCGTCCGAGTTTATGGTAAATGTAGCTCTAAACTCCCATGGTTTGTCCGATTCAGACGAAATTTGGAATACCATACTGTATTGAGTCTAAATGATGTGTGGTAAGTTTCGTGGAAATCGGTTCAGATTTAGATATATATTTTCGTCCGATTTTATGTAAATACACACCAAAGTCCCTGTATTTCTTTTGCTTTGCACGGAATTTAGCACAACGTACTGAATTGAGTCTAGAATAATGCGTGCTAAGTTTCGTGAAAATCTGGTCAGATTTAGATATAGCTCCCATATGGGCATTTCTACTAAAAGGTAAACCAAAGTTGAAGATTTAATTGTGCTTAAATACATGAAGTAGCTGCATAAAATACAAATATATCCCTTATTTGTCATTTTTTCTTGTTCTTAGCATAAATACGAATTTAATGACAATAACTGCAGACACTGCAGAAATAAAAACTGCAAAATCCAAAATGTGGCGTGAGTGACCGAGAAAAATTATCACACAATTTTGTACACTGTACTGAAGTTAGTATAGCCTAACATGTGGCAATTTTCGTTGAAATCTGTGCAGATTGATATATAGCTCCTATATAGTTTCATCCGATTTTAAGTAAAGTCCGAAACTTTTGCACAATATTTTTCTACTATATTCCTTTGTATGCCTTTCGTTTGCCTTATTAGGATGTAGAATTCGGTTCAGATTTTGATATACGAAGCAGTTCGGAAACTTCTTAGCCTAGCACAAAAAGCGCGCTATAAAAAGGAAAAAGTTAAGTGTTTTGGAAACTTCCATCTCTGTTATGAACACATGTTAACTTTTGTTTCGATCTGGAAACAGGTGTTATTTTTACAATGGGGAAATTAGAAATGCGTGCTGTCATTAAATATTTACATAAAATAGATTTATCGGGACATGAAATTCATAATGATATGGTGAATGTGTAGGAGGTTCCTTCATATGCAACAGTAAAAAATTGTGTTGCTAAATTTAAACGTGGTCGTGCGAGCATTGAATATGAACCACGTAGTGGCCGTCCAAAAACAGCAACAACAACAAAAATTGTAACCTAAGTGCATGGTATTAAATGATCGATGAATAAAAGTGAGTGAAATTGCTAATTCATGGGTATCTCAAATGATCGAGTCCATTGCTTTTGCCTGATGAACTACAGATGAAAAAGCTTTCTGCCGCATTTGTTAACAGTCGATCAAAAACCTATAAGAACGAACATTTCTAAAGCTTGTTTGGAGAGACGTGGATCCACTATACTCCAGAAATAAAAGAACAATTCAAACAATGGACTGAAACTTTCTCCAGCCCCAAATTGATTATTGATTGACTATCTGCAAAAGGGTAAAAATAAATAATTAAAATAAATTCAGAGTACTATTGCAACTTTTTGGATCAATTAAATGTACAAATTCGTGAAAAACGTCCTGGCATAAAACCCAAAAAAAAAAAAATAATTTTTCATGAAGGGTTTTAACAATGGCTTAAATCAACGAATTCAAGTACGAGTTTTTTGACCACCAACCTTATTCTCCTGATTTAGCTCCTAGTGACTTTTACTTGTACCCAAATCTAAAAAACCTTGCTGGCAAACGTTTTACCTCAAATGAAGATGCATTTACAGTTGTAACCCACTATTTTGAAGACCTTGAGGAAAACTATTTTAATCAAGGGATAGAATTGCTAGAAATGCATTGGACTAAGTGTATTGAAGTTTCAGGAGATTATATTGAAAATAAAAATATTTTTGAAAAACTTGCTATTGTCTTTCATAGATAGGCTAAGAAGTTTCCGAACCGCCCTCGTAGCTCCCATATATATTTTCGTGTGATTTTAAATAACTGGTATCAAATTTCGACTAAAATGACGTTATTGAGTTTTGTTGAACTGTGTGTAGAGGCACATGTAGCTTTCTTATCTAATTTCAACCGATACCATGTTAATTGTGCATCAAATTATCAAAGGTGAGATAAAATTCTCGATTTTAAAATTACAAGATTTTCAAAGGGCTGGCAAATGAATATCAATGCTTGTTAAGGTTTTTAACTTTGCACATATATATCCGAAAATTATGAAGAAAAGAAAAATGATTTACAACGGTATAAGAAAGATTACATGTCTGGATCTCATATGAACTAGGATTATTTACTTCGCTCAAAAAATAACCAATTGGCGGACGCTTGAAGTTAATAAAGACAATTTGAAGTTAATAAAGCGACACTCCAAAATGACACTGTTTTGTTACCTTAAATATTATCGCCTTAGTTACTTTCAACTTTCACTAAGAAGATAGGTTTAAGATGTGACGAATGCGTGTTTCATTTCTTCAATAACCGTATTTGTTAAAATACGATATCGCCTGGTAGTGAGTTTTTGATACCCAAAGTAAAATACTTGTATGAATAATGAGTAATTGCAATAACAATAATGAATAACCTATATTTTGCAAAAAAAAAAATGTCAACATTTAACGCCAAACAAACATAATATTGATGTTAAGGTTAATACTAAGTAAAACTAAAAATATATTTAGTTAAATTATAATAATAGTTACATTTTCAAAAATTTTATTGATTTACATTACATTTCTTTTTCTAAGGAAGTGAGCATTATGACAGTCTTTTTACCCATAATGAGTATATGATCCCCCTAAAATACTACGAATGTATACTTCGTTTGGAGTTCCTTTTTATGTCCTGCAGTCTTTAGGTACATTGATTCCTTCTCTTAACATGACCAAGAACATATTATGCGTTATGATTTACATAAATTTGGATTGCCCATTCCGTTAATTTTTTCGAAATATTATTTTTTTAAGTTGAGCATTCAGTTTTATCTTCGCTGTCATATTCACTTTCACTATTTTCCGAACTGTCATTCACATTAAAATCATCAAGCTCAAAAACACTTATATCATTGCCTTCTGATGATCTAATTTGCTCAATACGCATTACCTTTTGCGCTGGATGTTGCATTCTGTTGACTTTGAGAAAAAGGTTGAAAATAATCCAGATGCCTCCCTCTTGCTTCTCAATTCAATTGCCTTTTTTATGTAGAGCTCATTATACCATGGAATCAAATCAAATCAAAAAATAAAATTATTTTTTTTCAAACTAAGAATGGGTGGGGTCCCCTTTCTATTATTATATGATGATGCCAGGCCAGAATCCTCGTATGTTTTTACCCCTTTAGTGTCTTCAACCAAATTGTGAAGTGATTATCCATTAGTGGTCATTAATTTTAAATTTTGGCCAAATTCATTATGATTTTTTTTCCTTAATAAGTCCAAACAGTACATTTTAAGTGAAATTACGTGATATTTTGAAAAATCTCACTAGATGTTGTCTGTATTATTGCAAAAGAGAATATAAACGTACTACTCTCTGAAATAGAACTTACTGAGTAAATGTTACTGGAAAAGTAACTAGACATCATCTTAAAAACTTAAATAAATTACATATCCGAGATAAAGCGGGTTTTAAACATGGATTGGGAGGAAGATCCGCGATATCATCCACTTTGGGCTATAAAAATTCAATATACAAAATTCGTATTCGTACACGTACTAAAAATTAAGAATTTACAAATATTCTCCAATATCCATATTTTTCAAAATTTCTATAGATTTATTATTTTTATGGAATAAAACAAACATATGTATACATAAATCATTTTTCTGCGCTAAATGGCGGAGTTTACATATTATACATGACAAAAAAACGCATTTGTACAGGGTAACAAAAGCAAAAAAAAAAAAAAAAAATGAAGATATGTATATTCTAATAACAGTTAATATTTTAGTGCACATCCTTTTTGTTTTATGGCCGCACTTATACGTCTAGGAATGGATTCGACTAGTTTGGAAGTAAACTCGGTGTTATTTTTCCGTGTTAAAGCTATTTTCAGGTCCCTCACGTTTCTGATGATATAATGTTTCATATTTTTATTCAAAACTGATCACTAATTCTCAATAGGATTAAGATTTGGGACAGTTATACAAGATCCATCGTCTGAATTCTAGCGCAGCATGGAAACATAATCCTGTTGAAAGATAAAGTCCCGCGAGATCCCCATTTTGATTGAACTTTGCTTCAAGTTTTACTTTCAAATGTTTATGTAGCCCTGTGCTGCAATGATGCCATCAACATCACTCGCCAAATTTTTACGCATCCATCCGATATTTTTCATCCTTGAAAGCAACTCGTTTCTTTTGGAAAAACAATTCGTTGTTGCTTAATATAGTCCCTAATTAAATGGTAGCATTCCGACTTCTAAATCCAAGTTTTCTGGCGTAATTTGAGGTGTAACACGAATTCCAAAGTTTCTAAACATACAGCCGGTTGTACGCCACTTACAGAACAACCGATACGGATTTGACGATGTAGAAATGATTGACCACTTTTGTGTAACTGGATACGATCTATTTCAATCTTTCATTGTTCGTATGAAAGTTCGTCTGAAATTTCATTCTACCCACATCGAGTTTCCAGCGTCATGTACTTTAAAAGCAAATTTACAAACAATAGTTTTCTATTGGCAGGATTTAGGGCTGTTGCGTCATCTCATTGCTAAAACCGACACAATTTTTCGTCATTTACCAATGAAAAATAAACGATTTCAGCGTCATTTATTTTAAACAGCGCACTAAAACTCCATACCTAAACAATCCTGTTTTTGTGCCATACATTACTAAAAGTTGAAACTGTTCTCATTAAATGCTTCGCTCGGTGTATATAGATTTACTACACTGTTAGAAAAATATTAAATTTCAAATATTATAACAAAATATGAAGTATTAGCACTTCATGTATGCGTATGTACTATAAATGATGTGGATTTACGAAATCCTAAAAATAAATTACGGTTATTTACACTGGCTTTGAGATCACTTCAAATGACTGTCAGCTGGTACTTGTTTATAAATACACATACACGTAATTATACAAGGTAGACTCATGCAGTCACATGTCTCCAATTTTTTTATAAATTTGACATTTGACAACATTCAGTTTTCAAAATTTAAATGAAAATACTATGGTACAATTATAAAAAGTAACAGCAAGGCCTAGCTGATTTGATTCCAACGTAATACTAGTGTCAATATGAATTTGACAAATTGTGTTTTTAAAAATCACCCAACAGGAAAATTGGGAACGCATACAATTCGAAATTGTTCTTTATTAAATGTCCTCCCGTATTCATTTTACTCAATCTGCCTGCTGGAAAAGTTTGAGGAAGCAAATCTTTCTTCATTGAATAACTCGCAATTCCCTGCATCTTCAAATGTGCTACACAGGGCTGCCATATTTTTTTTTGGGAAAATCGTCAAAATGACGATTGTTTTTATCAAAAATCGTCAAAAATTTAAATACGCACATTTAGATATATTTAAGGGAACTGATGAGGATCAGTGGCGTGATCCGAAACTATAGTCTTCCCTGCCTTACCCCTCGGCAAACAATGCCATACATTCCCCACTAATAAATAGTTGTTTTTTATAAAAACAACAAACTGGGATTCAGCCTGACTATTTTGCAAAAACAAAATACAAATGGTATCCCAAATAAACCGCCAACACTACTGAAGTTGTAGACGCAGGCACGGTTGAACTGTTTGGTTTGTTGCTGTATACTAGCAACACCAACAAAGTCGTTGTGTGCATTTGTCGCGATGTGACAACACACAACAGTGGGAAAGGTGTGGTATTGTTTGTAAATGCCTTGTTAACCTCGAAGTGAGGCTCCAGCGAAATTCTCATGCAGTTTATGTCGTTGGTCAGCTAAGTACTTCGCTTTGTTACAAGAGACATTTGGGTATGAAAGGTTTTTTCTATAGAAGCAATAGCTTCTGGGGAGAATATCCCAACAAAAAACTAAGGGAACTGATGAGGATCAGTGGCGTGATCCGAAACTATAGTCTTCCCTGCCTTACCCCTCGGCAAACAATGCCATACATTCCCCACTAATAAATAGTTGTTTTTTATAAAAACAACAAACTGGGATTCAGCCTGACTATTTTGCAAAAACAAAATACAAATGGTATCCCAAATAAACCGCCAACACTACTGAAGTTGTAGACGCAGGCACGGTTGAACTGTTTGGTTTGTTGCTGTATACTAGCAACACCAACAAATTCGTTGTGTGCATTTGTCGCGATGTGACAACACACAACAGTGGGAAAGGTGTGGTATTGTTTGTAAATGCCTTGTTAACCTCGAAGTGAGGCTCCAGCGAAATTCTCATGCAGTTTATGTCGTTGGTCAGCTAAGTACTTCGCTTTGTTACAAGAGACATTTGGGTATGAAAGGTTTTTTCTATAGAAGCAATAGCTTCTGGGGAGAATATCCCAACAAAAAACTAAGGGAACTGATGAGGATCAGTGGCGTGATCCGAAACTATAGTCTTCCCTGCCTTACCCCTCGGCAAACAATGCCATACATTCCCCACTAATAAATAGTTGTTTTTTATAAAAACAACAAACTGGGATTCAGCCTGACTATTTTGCAAAAACAAAATACAAATGGTATCCCAAATAAACCGCCAACACTACTGAAGTTGTAGACGCAGGCACGGTTGAACTGTTTGGTTTGTTGCTGTATACTAGCAACACCAACAAAGTCGTTGTGTGCATTTGTCGCGATGTGACAACACACAACAGTGGGAAAGGTGTGGTATTGTTTGTAAATGCCTTGTTAACCTCGAAGTGAGGCTCCAGCGAAATTCTCATGCAGTTTATGTCGTTGGTCAGCTAAGTACTTCGCTTTGTTACAAGAGACATTTGGGTATGAAAGGTTTTTTCTATAGAAGCAATAGCTTCTGGGGAGAATATCCCAACAAAAAACTAAGGGAACTGATGAGGATCAGTGGCGTGATCCGAAACTATAGTCTTCCCTGCCTTACCCCTCGGCAAACAATGCCATACATTCCCCACTAATAAATAGTTGTTTTTTTTTATAAAAACAACAAACTGGGATTCAGCCTGACTATTTTGCAAAAACAAAATATATTTAAATATATTTTTTTTATTAAAAGGAACATAAAAGAGGTATTCAATTTATTAAACACGTTTTTTAAAGCTAATCAAGAAATTCATTTATTTTATAAATAAATATTTGAATAGTCATTTCGACTTTAATAAAGTCATTCATTTTGAAAAGAAATATTTGTGTTAATCATTTTCAACATATCGGTTTTAATTAACGTATCATAACAATTTGATTTGTTAATTTTTAAATAATCTTTGGTATAAATTTTTCCATTGAATCCTTATTGGGGGAATTTCGACTTTTCGTTTTATTAAGATTTACTTGGCTGAAAACACGCTCAACATTTGCTGAGGAATGGGGTAATACCATTACCTTCCGTACAAATTTAGTTATTATAGGAAAAACATATGAACCATCACCACGTTTCAAATCAAATATTGCATTCCAAAAACGAAATAAATCGGTTTCATAATTTTCACAAATCAAACAACCTTAGTTCGCGAAATTCTGAATCCAATTTTTGTTTTTCACAACTTTTCCGTTCACCAATTTTCTTCTATTTGCCCGTGTCAAAAAACAACAACAAACTTTTTCTTTCGCTTTATACATTTTTGATGTTGCCATAACAAAAAGAATCCAAATATTGCAATATTACTAAAATGACCAAAAATCGTCATTTTTTGGGCAAAAATCGTGAAATCGTCATTTTTCAATTTTTGACCAAAAAAATTGTCAAAATGACGATAAATCGTCAAATCTGGCAGCCCTGGCTAAACATATAAGTGGCAATAGCTCAATTATAAGAAAGATGTGGAAGCGATAGAAATATAAATCTGATAGATTTTCATTCATGTTTTTCAAATTTTATTGTGAGGGTTCGAAAATATTTTATTTTCAATTTATTCATTTGTTTACATTTTTCTGTCAAATGACGTTGACACTAGTATAACTTACAAAAACAAATTTCCATGTGGTTGTTGTATCGTTGTACAACAACACTTGCTGTCACCTTCTATTATTATACCATGTGAAAATACCTTCCTACGAAATGTACACATATTATGTGTTCAGTCGCAAAAATTGCTAAATCAAATTTTGAAGTTCCCTGCCTATAAAACTTAAAAAAAAAAGTTGTAACAACCATGGTTAAATTATAAGCGCAATGTTCAGCTTTAGAAAATATATTTTATTGAATTTATTGAAAATATGCCAATCGACATATGTACATAAAATTTTATGGAATTTTTTTTATCATTTTATTTGAAATTGATATGAAAATTCCATATTAAAATTCGCTCGCAAATGAATTAAAATACATTCTTTTCATTTGTGCTCATTTTACGAATGGATTTATGGCGATAAATTTTTACCAAACGAGCATTCGCCAAAGAATGTTCGCGCAAACATAACAAACGAGTGAGAGCACACAACAAATATCGTTCGTTTCGTTTAGTGCAAGGTATATTTAATAAGGTGGACGCATCGGCCCAGCTGTTGGTGCAAATAAATGTCAAAAATGTTGTTGTAATGTTGAACCTAAAAATTAAAAAATAAAATTATAAATGAAAATCTCCGAAATTCGAAGAGCTTTTTTGGCAATGCTTTTATTAACATTTTCTACAAGAATTTGCGTAAAAAAATCTTGTCAATCTGTTTGTTTTGGCAAAATATTTTTGACATATCAAAATACAACAACCGATGTTTGTTGTAGAAATTCGCCGATGCGGCTACCATGTATATCTACCTTGGTTTTGTGGTTGAAATTCTTTCTGACATTCTCTCACGAATGAAAACAAACATTCCCGAATTCTCGCGAATGCTAAAAAATGCAACAAGAATAACAACAAACGTTTGTGAACTCAATAGTTGTTGGGCATGGGTTTGGTTATTCCACACACTTTCTGCTACTCACACATTCATTCGTTGTGTGTGTTTACTTTTCTATACCCTACACCCCCCAGTATTTTGGGGAGTTTTTATCGTATTCTTCCACCGAATTGCCTGTAATTTAGTATTTTGAGTTCCTAGTAGGTACCAAATCTCTCCACAAAAAATTATGAATATAAGGGTACCCAAATTTTCGGTATTTTGGGGTTCTTGAGCGCGTTTTCAACCGAATTCGCCGCAATGTGGTATTTTGTAGTCGTATATGATAACAAATCTCCCTACCAAAAATTATTAATATTCACCCTCTTTTTGGGGTAGTCCTCATATAACGCCCTTTTTTATATTTAAATAGTTATCTGATTTGTTCCGCGTTTTGGGTTTAGTTCTAAGACTCTCTTGTAATCATTTCACCTGCGGAGCATATCGAGATAAATAACTAGAACGTATGTTTCGATAATGAACTATAGCCAGCATTTAGGCCTAGCTCCTGTGTGGGAGGTTCCAGAAGGAGTGGGCCGATATTGTCCATCTTCGAACTTGAACTAAGTTTGGAAGAAGTAATAAGATGGGTAAAGTTTGGATGAAACAAAAAATTTCTGAAACGGATTTGGTCCAAAGAAACATGGGGTCTAAAACCAATATTTCGATGAGGCACATTTTCACCTTGCCATTCAGTGCAGTTTTAACCTCCTGAATGAGTTTTCAATCACTCCTGGAAAAGGGGACCGAAAAGACCCCTTTAATGAGTCGGTTGAGGGTTAAAGTTGCATACCAAAATATTCCTCGATATTTTGTCAGTAATATTGCCGAAGACACTATATATCTAAAATGCAAGGATTTCAAGAAATCATAATTCGAAAATTATCAAAATTCTAGAAAAGGGGGAATATTGTTCCCCCCTTTTTAGGTTATCTCCCGACGTAAACTTTCAAAACCCCGATACACGTGTCTTCTTTTTATAGCCCCTCTTTCATAATCTGTTGGAATTTCCCGGTAATTATTTTTTGTGTTGCACAGTGTTATGTAATATACACACTCAAATTTGTTTACCAAAAGAAAAAAAAATTGTTACCACGAATTTTAAAATAAAAAGAATTGACATTTATAATTGTTTTATTTCCCCAAATACTTATTTTCGGGTTTCTTCTAAATGAAAATCATCTGAAAGAGAGTAAATCAGCCGCTCAGTGCACAAATCGGTTAACTCCATAAAAATAAAAGTAGAGAAATCTGATGATATATGTTATTTTTAAAATTACTTCAATAATATGAATTCAACTATAAAATCATGGTATAATAGGTGTGTCTGGTTACTTTTCCAGTAACATTTATTCAGTAAGTTCTAGTTCAGAGAATAAGCAGTTTTTACTCTCTTTTGCGATAATATTGAAAAAATTAAACATAAAACATTTAGTAAGATTTAGCAAATAAACAGCTGATTCAAGAAAACATTTGATTTGCGCCAAAATAAACAACAAACAAAGGACGAACACAATTTTTTGTATTGCATTTAATATTAAAAATAAATGAATAATAAAAGAAAATTTGATTTGGTATTTTCCCAGGGAACATTTAAGCTTCCTGCATCAATACATTGCCCTCTATCTGGAACATGCTTAAAAATATATAAGGAATTAGTTTCTATTTTAATTAATCTTGCGAATTTCCTTCCATTTTCTGTAATTTAACTTGAAATTGAACTTTGCAAATTAAAAAAATGTTTTGAATAATTGTTGTATTTGGTCATAAAACAGCTGATCCGAAATTGACTGAGTTTGCAAAATCTTACTGCATAAAATTCATTCAGTAAACTCCAGTAAGTTTGTTGTTGTTGAACTGTCAAACTTGCTCTCTCACTTGACTCTCTTTTACTGGATTTTTGGGTAAACAGACAACATTTAATAACATTTGGTAACAATTGTTACCAAATATCGAGTAAACAGACAGAGCTAATAATAGAAGGTAACAGCAAGTGTTGTTGTACAACAAACTATACAACAACCACATGGAAATTTGTTGTTGTAAGTTACACTAGTGTCAACTTCATTTGACAAAAAAAAGTAAACAAATTATATTTATTTTGAAAATGAAATTTGAATAACATGGATGAAAGTCTATCAATTGCCGTTGCCGCTTATATGTGTAACACATATAAAAATGCAGGAAATTGCGAGTTATTCCATGAAGAAAGATTTGCTTCCTCAAACTTTCCCAGCAGGCAGATTGAGTATCATGGTACAATTATAAAAGGTAACAGCAAAACCCAGCTGATTTGATTCCAACGTAATACTGGTGTCAATATGAATTTGACAAATTATGTTTTTAAAAATCACCCAACAGGAAAATTGGGATCGCATACAATTTGAAATTGTTCATTATTAAATGTGCTCCCGTATTCAATTTACTCAATCTGCCTGCTGGGAATGTTTGAGGAAGCAAATCTTTCTTCATTGAATAACTCGCTATTCCCAGCATTTTCATATGTGTTACACATATATGTGGCAATGGCTCAATTATAGGAAAGATGTGGAAGCGATAGAAATATAAATTTGAAAGATTTTCATTCATTTTTTCAATTTTTATTTTGAGGATTCGAAAATATTTCATTTTCAAATTAAAAATAATTTGATGATAATTTGTTTGTTTACATTTTGCTGTCAAATGAGGTGACACTAGAAGAACTTACAACAACAAATTTCCATGTGGTTGTTGTATCGTTTTTGTACAACAACACTTGCTGTTACCTTCTATTATTATACCATGATTGAGTATATTGAATACGGGAGCACATTTACAGCCTGTTTTTGTAAAATTCCAAACGAACGAATTCGAGTGACTTACGACCAAACTCCTTGGTTTTGAAAAATATGTCATTTATTTTTGTTTTGAATTAGAAAACCTTTATAAAAATAAGTAAAGGTTTGGTCGTAAGTCACTCGAATTCGTTCGTTTGGAATTTTACAAAAACAGGATATTAATAAAGACCAATTTCAGATTGTATGTGTTCCCAATTTTCCTGTTTGGTGATTTTTAAAAACATAATTTGTCAAATTCATATTGACACTAGTTTTACGTTGGAATCAAATCAGCTGTGATTTGCTGTTATCTTTTATAATTGCACCATGCTATATAATGAAAAATGCAACAACAATTGTTTAGCATTAGTTTGAAATGGTATCCCTGTAAAAATTAAGAAATATTAAAAAACACACATTTCTGGAGGCAAAGATATAATGACTCATGGTACAATTATTCATGGTGGGCCATAGCAACTTATAAATTACAATTTTTTTTTTATTTTGCGGCTTTTTATTCCCAATTTATATACAAAATATGTGACTGTGTGTGTAATGTATTGAAAAATATATATCAAAATATATTCGAAAATCGATTTGTTTGAAAATGTTAAAACATATGTCAAATAGGCAGAACAACTTGCTGCATTTGTTTTCATTCATTCTGACATTATTTCCCATAAGGTAGAGGTGTATTTTCTCCTCCAAAAGCTACTCTACCTTGCATAATTGTGCCTTGTAACATGATATAATTCAAGGTATATTTAATAAGGTAGCCGCATCGGGCCAGCTGTTGGACAAATAAATGTCAAAAATGTTGTTGTAATGTTGAACGAAAAAATTAAAAAACAAAATTATAAATGAAAATCTCCGAATTTCTAATAGCTTTTTTGGCAATACTTTTATTAACAGTTTCTACTAGAATTTGTGTAAAAAAATCTTGCCAATCTGTTTGTTTTGGCAAAATATTTTTGACATATCAAAATACAACAACCGATGTTTATTGTAGAAATTCGCCGATGCGGCTACCTTGTATATCTACCTTGGTATAATTATTACAAGGTAGGGCACAGCTACCAACTGACCAACTAAAAATACATATTTTGTGTATGTGTGTGTATTATTTTGAATACAATGTCAAATAAATTCAAAATAAATTGAAATATATTCATGTTTAATAGAAATGAAAATAAAATTTTTAACCCGTTCGTCTGAAAGTAACTACTTTGTTATGGATGAATCAAACATTTTATGGTATTCCCTACTGGATTTTGTGAAGAAATCATAACCTTTCATTCATTTTTTACGTTTTTATACCCTTCACCACACTGTGGTACAGGGTATTATGTCTTTGTGCATATGTTTGTAACAGGCAAAAGGAAACGAGATAGACCCATGGTTCCTTTTGAGAATATGCATAGAATCACTTTTTAAGTCGATTTATGCATGTCCGTCCGTCTGTCTGTCCATGTAATTTTGTGAGCAAAGTACAGGTCGCATTTATGATCCGATATGGATGAAAATTGGCACAGTTCATTTGTTTGGCCCAAGGACGAACCCTATTGAAATTGGGAAAAATCGGTTCAGATTTAGATATAGCTCTCATATATATATATTTAACCGATTTAATGGAAACGGTCCCTATATATCTTTCGATTTGCACGAAATTTAGTACAGCCTAATCAATTAGGCCTAGAATGATATCTGCCAAGTTTCGTGAAAATCGGTCCAGATTTAGATATAGCTCCCATATATAGTTTCGTCCGATTTCATGTAAATGGTGCCCCAAAGTCCCTATATATCTTTTGATTTGCACGAAATTCTGCATAACGTACTGAATTAAGCCTAGAGTGATGTCTGCCAAGTTTCGAGAAAATCGGCCCCGATTTAGATATAGCTCCCATATATAGTTTCGTCCGATTTTATGTAAATGGTGCCCCAAAGTCCCTATATATCTTTGGATTTGCACGAAATTTGGTACAGCCTAATCATTTGGGTCTAGAATGATGTCTGGCAAGTTTCGTGAAAATCGGTCCAGATTTAGATATAGCTCCCATATATAGTTTCGTCCGATTTCATGTAAATGGTGCCCCAAAGTCCCTATATATCTTTCGATTTGCCCGAAATTGTGCATAACGTACTGAATTGAGCCTAAAATGATATCTGCCAAGTTTCATGAAAATCGGTCCTGATTTAGATATAGCTCCCATATATAGTTTCGTCCGATTTAATGTAAATGGTGCCCCAAAGTCCCTATATATCTTTCGATTTGCACGAAATTTGGTACAGCCTAATCATTTGGGTCTAGAATGATGTCTGTCAAGTTTCGTGAAAATCGGACCAGATTTAGATATAGCTCCCATATATAGTTTCGTCCGATTTCATGTAAATGGTGCACCAAAATCCACATATATCTTTCGATTTGCACGAAATTTGGCGTACTGAATTTAGTACAGAATGATGTGTGCCAAGTTTTTGTGAAAATCGGTTGACATTTAGATAGAGCTTCCATATATTATAGATTGATTTTAAGAAATTGACGCACCAAGGGACCAATATATGGCTGATAGGAACAAAACTTACTGAAATTAGTGTAACCTAACCTGTGATTAGTTTCGTTGAAATCGGTTCATATTTGGATATAGCTTCCATATATATTTTCACCCGATTTTAAGTAAATTGGGCATCAAATTCCTCACGTTAGTCAGATTGGCATCAAATTTTGCACAACGTACAAAATTGAGCATAGAATTACGTAGTTGCGTTTTCTAGAAGTACAGACATAGCCCAACGGATGACCTAATGATATTTTTTTGAAGTCGATTTACATACTTTTGTCCCATTGTAACAAACGAATGACATGTTTATGGATAGATCTAAGTCGATTCACATTTAGATAAATATCACATATTTTATTTCATCCAATTTCATGTTATTAGCCCTGTTTAATATACTCATAGTGGTGAAGGGTATCATATAGTCGGCCCCGTCCGACTTTACTACTTTCCTTACTGGTTAGTTTTGTGTTAAAAAATGTCAAATAAACACAAACACTTGTTGCGTATATTTATTTTATTTTTGGCAGAAGAGGCCACACGTCCATAGTTGCTTTTTTGTTATTCACCTCAAGCTGCCCTACCTTGTATTATTGTACCATGCCATGTAATATTGTATGAATTTTATGCGAATATTGCGCCGAAGACTCTATGTTCAAAATTATACAAACCGATTTTTGGCCGGTTGCCCATGAAGTTGCAGATAGATTGCAAATTAATTTATAAATAATTTATGTATATATATATATAGATCACATAATAATTTCGTAATTAATTCGACCACAATCATTAGAGAAAGTCGTTTGTTATACTAATATATACTTATACCCATGGATGATGTAGTGGGGAACTGTTATGTTGGGTTTTGAGTGCTAAGATGCTTAAAACAACTTCTGAAAACATATTTGGTCTGTCTCCCTACTGCAAGAAACTAATAATTTTTACCATTTTTTCCGATATCATAAAGGGAAATTTGTTATCGTAGTTCAAAATAGTATATTTTTGAAGGTTCTGGAACAGACCAATTACCACTTCTTGGTATATACAACCCATTTAATAATACGTGACGTCTTCGATATTTTGGGTATAAGATCACTATTCATATGAAACACAATGAAGATGGGTCCACTTTCCAAAAATATATCCATTTATGGTATGTCCCCGTACTGCAAGAATCTCATATTTTTTACTATATATTTGTTTTTTTTTTTAATATCAAAAAGGAAAAATTGTTATCGTAGTAAAGATTGTAGATTATTGCAGTACGGGAACAACCCATTAAATGTATTTTCAATGCCCATTTAAATGCTGTAAATGGTTTAAAACAGGTATGGTCGATTTTTATCTCCTGAGTTACTACTGCTAACATGCCGGTCAACTTCGATCATTTCTCCGATTTTATCGACATTTTCGACGACCGGCCTACCTGTGCAAGGTGCATCTTTAATATCAAAAATTCCTGAACGGAATCTACAAAACCAAAATTGCACATAATTGACTTTTAAAGCTTGCATTTTCATCTGTGTCAATGAAAAACTGTAAAATGTACCGAATTTTCTCTTTCTTCACTTCCATTTTTAACACCCTGTAACTCACAACTGAATGCACCAAACAAAAAACAGCAAAATAATTTAATGCGAAATGCCACCCTTCCAACGAGCATAAATCTGAAATTGTCAAAAAAATAGACTGTTTGAGGGATTTTTTACCAAAATGGCCGATAACGAGATCTATTAATATAATATAATAATATAATATTATCTATTTATAGGCCATGGCCGATAATATTCGCCTCTTACTCGACCTGTTAACTGGACCATGATCGATACTTTACGGATTTCTTTTTCCCCAACCTAATATGTTCAATAGGTTTTTATGATGTACTCTACAAGCACAGTCGAGCCCGGTCATAGCGAACTCGATGGGACCACACAATTTAGTTCTTTATAGGCGTACTAAAAAATTTTGAAATCGCTTCAGTCTACCCTATGAAATCTGACTTGTACTTTACAGTCAAGAAACTGGGGTACAAAGCCTTCTGGCTTCGTCAACACAAAGCGCCTCCAAATTTTTACCGATTATTGAGTTTTCAGAATTTATAGATATATTTTAAATGAGTTACTTATACTCTTTCAAGTCAAGTTTTTCAATGAATAGGAAAGCCAGGAGAAGAACCTACGTACCCACAATTATGCCGTTGGTTTAGCAGCTCATCAGGCATATTGGGCTATGTGGCTTTACAGTGGTATTTATATATACTTTTATGGATCCTCATAACTTTTTTCCTATTTTCGCTAGCCCAACTTTACATATAAGGTCTAAAATAGCCGCTCGAAGACTTCCAACTTAGAAATTTTAAACTAAAAAAATATGTGTTTCGTAGATTCAATGATTCTTGCTAACAACAATAAATTTTATATTACCTACAAGTATACATAGGAAGATGGCCCAATATACATAAATCAATTTAGATTGTTAGGACTAATGGCCCCACTCATACATTATGCTGTCATGCTCATGAACCCCTTCGTGTGTGCGTCTATCAAACTCCCACACATTCATTCACAAAATGACATGTTTCCAAAAAAAAAACACTATAATTGCATTATAGTATCTACGAATTTCATAGTAACAACAAATGTAAATATTTCAAAAATAAAAAACGACATGATTTTAAAAAATTCTTTACAAGACTTTTTATTGTAAAATTATAGTTTCTTTAAAAACTATATAATGATTACTTCTTCTTGCTGGGATCTTCGTTTTCAGCATTTTCACGGGCTTGTTTGGCGCGGATACCAACAAGACGAGCATCAGAACGAGCCTGAAAATTTAAATAAATGTTAGTGATGAACAATTAAGTATATATTTGCGTTTATTACCTTGCGCAAAGTAGCGAAAGCCTTGAATTTCTTCTCATCCTTGGATACTTCACGGAATTCAACAACAGGTTGTTCCTTCTTAATGGGCATAACTTCACCCTTAAGTTGAGTGGCCAACTTGCATTCTTCAAGAGAAGATTCACCCTTGCGGATCTTCTTCTCGTTGATGGGGAAGAGAATCAATTTGCTCTTGTATTCCTTCAAACGTTGAATGTTGCGTTGGCGGGATTCAATAGACTTATTCTTGCGTCTACGATCAACAGCGATACCAACGGTCTTTGCGAAACCAGCTGGAATGCCGGCTCCCTATAACATTTGAAATAAACGACACTGCTTGAACAAATGCATCACGTAAATCACATTCAATTTTTGAACATACCTTCAATTCTTCCAAAGTAAAACCACGGCCAGCGCGTAGTTTGGTGTGGTAACGGATGGTGGGGCAACGGACAACTGGGCGTAGGGGACCGGCAGCGGGACGGGGGAACACAGCCTTGGCTTTCTTAATGCGATTTTGGCGTCTGCGGATTTTACGTGCAGGCTGGTTGAACCAGGTTTTCACATGTCGCTGCCACCACTTGTGGAAGTGAGCATTTGGAATCATATTATTTCCCTTACCCATCTTTGTTGTTTAGACTGAAAAATAAATTATTACTTATGAAAAGTTCTGCAGATTATCAGTACATAAACAAAATTTCACATCAGTCAATTCTCAATATAACCACAAATAAATAAAAAACATAGCATAGTAGAGGACCACGTGTTTCCGCATGTTAAAAATTGGATAAAATTTCACAATAGTATATTAAATCTCATTGGAATTCTGCATTAATTCACGGTTGCACATATTTATGGTTACAATTGAGCATTATTATTTCCAAAATAAATAAAATTCCGTTTAATCTTCACAAAATTCACGGCACAAAATTTTTTACGAACCTTTCCTTCCCAACAACGAATCAAAAAGGAAAAAGGGCAGCCAACATAAAAATATCGAAAAATATGTGGTTACTTTCGAAACGTGAACTATTTTCGTTAAAATACAACCCTGTGTCGAGTACCCACCACGCTAGTTGCCGATTAACCGCAATCATTCGATATAGATAAGTCGATGACGCGATTGTATAAAACTTCCGAGAAATATCAATAATTGATAGATTATTTTCAAAAAAATACGTAAACATTAAGTGAAAACAATAAGAGAATATCGATCATACCCCCTTGCCGGAGAAAAAGAAACAATCAACATGAGTGACCCGCTGCAGGAAAATCCGCAAATAACATCACTAAAATTCACCAAATTACACAGCCCAAAAATGAAAAGTGTGTATTGGCGTCACTTCGGGTTTCCCATGGGCGACGACGACTGCATCATAACGAAACAAAATGTTGTTTGCACTCTATGCCACCGGGTATTGACAAATCATGGTAACACCACGAATCTGCGGGCGCATTTACAGTATCGTCACAAAGAGATTTTTGATATGCTCGTGCAGGAGAATAACATTGCCGTGCCGCCGAGAAAAGCGCCTATCCCAAAACCATTAACCAAAATAAAGCGGGAACCCAAAAAGCCTAAGATCAAGATGGAATACTCTCCGCCAACAATGCATAGCACTATATCGAACGAATCAGCTTGTAACGATGAACACGACGAGCAGTCCATTCTCTATGAATCGGTGGTGCCGATGACATATGACGATGATGATGTTATTGATAGTAATCATTTTACAAAAATCGAAGTATCAAACGCCAATGATATCAAAACATCTCCATGCACAACCGATCTATTGACTGTCAATCGTAATGAGCGGAAGTATTGCATTACCACCACTTCCAATAACATTGAACATGAATTGGCCATTGACGATTACCAAATGTTGGAGGCCTTGGCCAATTTGGTGGTGAATGACATTAGGAACGTGGATACCTTATATGATGAAGGAATGACTAAATTTATTCGTACTATCTGCGGTAATATAACAATTCCCGCCTTAAAAAAAGTGAGTGTTTGAAGTGGATTTCAAATTATAGAATATGAAAATGTCTCTAGTTGATTTGTTCCATAGTGTAGTTTTAGAAATGCTATCAATCCAGCCGTCCCTATTCGTATCAATAGTTAGAAAGAACATTATCTAATATAGGGTTAATGTATCAGTAATCGACACTTGAGGGATCTGTGCATCCTTAATTTTACGCCCTTCTGAGTACATTATATTGAATGAAAGTAGAATTTTCCATAATTTGTTTTTTTTTTTAAGCATAAATCAATTTTTTATTAATTTGTGCAGCTTTTTTGTCAAAAGTCTAAAAAATTTCCAATTATCAGTCTAAATCTATATATATATATATATAAGGAAAAGTCTTTAGTTACACCTCTTGTAACCCAAGAACAGATGTACCTCCTAGTTCATACCAGAGCCAGACAGATGTAATCTTTCGAATTCCGTTGGAATTTTCGGATTCGGATGTTCCAGTGATCGGAAATTATGCCCGCCATCGAAAATGAATTTTCTTTAATTTCAAAAAACAACTACAAAGCAACCACAACAATTTTTTTCCTTTAAGTGATTATATGCAAAGTTTAAAGTCTTCCATTTGCTGAAAATCATCGAGAATGGTACCAATATTTTCTTCGCCAATATTAAACACAATAACATGAAAGTTTTTAAGGTTCGTTTTTGCTTCATAAAAAATAATATAAACTGAAATATTAAAACTTGCTTGCTATCTAATACTTAGTATACTTATGTTAAAGGCTTGATCATGTTGAGTTTAGCTCTTCATCTATGATTTTCTTGAAATTATTATTATTCTTTCTCTCTTAGACACAAACAACATGTAATGCGGAATTAAATCTATATATTCTTTCCGAATATAAGAAAATGTTCAATAATACCTTCGTATTTTGTTGACGTATTTGTAATCGTATATAGCGAATTACTAACATCATTGAACTGTATTGAATTCTTTCATAGGCGGTTTCGTTTGTTTGTTGTATTTATAAGTTCAAAACAATTTGTTCCATTATTGTACGCTTTAAAGCATCCATATCCTAAAGTACTGGGAAAATAGTATAAAATATCTATTTAATTGCCTTTTATTCGGTATTCCCCATAGGGTAAGAAACTTCCCTCATAATTTCGCAACCTATACATACCATGCAAATTTCTTCACATAACATAACTTATGTATTCAAAGTAAATAAATCTTGATTTTATGGAAAACATGAGCAAATAATGATAGCGATTAATCTTACTCTTCGATTTCTCATTATTAAATTTAACTCGAATGAAAATATAAATTTATTTTCATACACAATAGTTTTTTCAAGGTAATGACAATCCAATTAATTGTAGAAAATTAACATATTTTGATAATTTTCCATCGCCCAAAATATGTTCAAAAAGAACTACGAAGAAGGACATCATAAAGGTTCAATATAAAATGTGTTGAAATGCTAATATCTTTCAAAATATATTTTGCAACATTTTTGCGAATTTTTTTTAAATATTCTTTCATTAAAACCTTTCCACAGACTACTAACAGAAACTTTAAGTCAAATCGGTCCATAAAAACCTTCACACTGTAATTACCGACAACTGAAAGAAATTTTGAGTCAAATCGATCCAGCCATTCTTAATTGATACGTTAGTATACATTTTTCTTGCTCCATTTTTATATATATAAAGATAATTAGAAATTCTAATCTACTCTTATTTACATTTTTTGTCGTTATAAAAAAAAAATCGGATGAAAAAAATTTTAATATGCATTTTCTATAGTGTTGAAAAAAAAACATCATTGACAAAAGTCACGGTTTAATTTGTATAAAGAGGTAGATAACAATATTGTTGAAGATTATTTCAAATGGCTTTTCATATTTTGTGACAGATAAAATTAAATCCCATATTGATGCATTGACCGGTAAAGTATGGGGCACATTACGTAGGATTTATTCTTCTAATTTGTACTTAAATCATCGGATAAAGCAAATTCTAGCTAATTCCCTTTTAATGTCTCAGGTTTTATATGGACTTGAAGTATATTCTGGGACAATTGCTTTTAATATGGAAAGAGTAAAACGGATTGTAAATTCTATAACGCGGTTTGTCTATAATCTCAGGCGAGATAGTCATGTGTCACGATATGTTAAGCAGTTTCTAGGGTGTTCCTTTGACATGTTTGTTAAATATCGTTGCTTATTCCTTTTTTATAAAATAATTAAAAATGATTCCCCCGTATCCTTGAGAATTTTATTTTCTTTTTCAA
This sequence comes from Musca vetustissima, assembly GCF_032173495.1. Lineage (NCBI taxonomy): Eukaryota > Metazoa > Arthropoda > Insecta > Diptera > Muscidae > Musca > Musca vetustissima. Next base: position 151,594 of record NW_026881770.1, read on the forward strand.
TTTCTTCTAGAAACCCACAGGTCTGTATTCCTAGAATCTATAAAAATATCTTCGCAAGATCTTTTTTGGTTAGAGTTGCGAGATGTTGGAATACCCTTCCACTTGAATTACGTGTTTTTTCACATAGTAACAATGTTTTCCGTTTAAAAGTTCTATGTAATTTTGACAATTCCCTACAATAATGTGTGGATATTCTTATACATGTGCTGCTTATTGGATATATGTTAAAATCTATATTTTTATGGCTGGGGAGCCTTCATTCTATTTTTATCAAAGTAAAATTAGTTATATTTATTTAGGTTTAATATATAATGTATCTCAGGCTATGTATATTTGTCAGCTGATACGTATTAATGGCCTTAAGGCTTTGTATCATAAATGAATTTGAAAATAAATAAATAAAAATAAATAAATATTTCTAGTTATTTCAGTTAAAATATAGAAGATTTCAACTACTGATACATACCTACATTAAGACTTACTTATATACAAACTACATATTAACAAATAAAATGTGAAATAAAATTTGTATGATATTTGAAATGTACTTATACATATTTTTTTCTCATTTTAGATTGAAACCTATATTAAAGAGGTTCACAGCGATAAGCAAACAAGTTTGGCAGATCAAATTAAAGTACACTCCCAGATAAAGCCATTTTCGCTAGGCTTTGAAATTTGGGAGAATGTTGAACAGAAGCACTTTCTATCTATTTATTTCAACTATACTACAGATGCACCTGACTTCAATCTGATAACTCAAATTTACTGCACAATCGAATACAATAAGTTCACAGTTATTGACAATATCTTCGAAGATTTTAATTTGAATAACTGCACTGCAGCAATAATAAATTGTGATTATGATGAATACCTTAAACATTTCTTAAATGAGAAAAGTAAGTGATTGGAAATGAGTTTAATGTAATAAAATGTAATCTAATTGGCATTTATCTTTATTTTTGGTGATAGATATTCCCGTTATTTTATCATATGATACAGTTGTCAATCATTGTATTAAGAACGTTATAGCTATACCGGCTGTTGCCTCAATAATTGAAGAAGTGAAGGACACCTTAATGCGGTATCATTTAGAAATAAGTGCAAAGGTAAGTACAAAAAAGTAGCTCTATTATTACCTGATTCTACTATAAATTAATATATACTTCATAGGACGTGGAAATTCCCCAACTATCCAACGAATTTCCTTGGACATACTATGAGTTACTCAAGTTTTTCTCCGAAACTGTATCTTGGCCGGAAGATGTCGAGGCTTTAGTCACTTCTTCAAAAGTTATTTATGACATTCTAGGCAATTTAGCGGTATGTTAATAGAACCTTAGCTATCTGATATATATATATATATATATAAGTTAATTTCCATCGTGGACAAAAAGTCAACGTTTGTCGACTTTTTTAGCAAATCGATTCAATTTTCTTACACAGTTAGAGTAAACTGTTAGCTAGTCTGACTCTGTTAAAGGAAATGTTATCTCAATGTCATAATTGTTCAGACAACTTGTTTATCAATTGTTTTCGTTATGTTCTACAGGTTACTATTGAAACACTAAAAGGTGAAGAAATACCTTTGAGTAGCATGCTTTCACCAATTACCTCAAAAGTCTTGACAAAGAAACTTGTAATAACGGAAGGAGATGACCATTTCGCTGCAACTATAAAGGACACAATTAACACAACGCTTGATAAAATGTACGTGAAGCAAGATATTCTCCCTTAAATGTTATAATTTTTAACGTTATATATTTGCAGGGTTTTGTCAGATATACACTTGACAATATCAGCATTGCTGGATCCTCGGTTTCATCGACTAACGAACGTTACCAATTACAATGCGTGTGTCCAAATACTCACAGAAAAATATGACCGAATCGTTGAATCCCAGGGAATTTCCCCGATTAAACCATTAACGAGGACAAACAATAGTGGGGTTAAATCTTCATCCGGGTCCATAATTAAAAAATCAAGTATGTTTTATATTCTATCATTATCATTGAATTTTACCGTAACTTTATACATATATATTTTTTTCTTGTAGATTTAGAACTGTTCTTTGATTTGACTGAAGGTCCTGTTGAGCAGCCTGTAACTCAAGAGCCAAGCAATGTGGAGACAGATTTGAAACGTTATCGCTCAGATGTATATGTTTCGCTGGATGAATCGCCATTTTTGTGGTGGAACAAAATGAGCCATTTATATAGTACATTGAAGCATTTAGCAGTCCAGTACCAATGTCTCCCTTGTGTAGTTAACATGAATTATAAAAAATCGATCAAACAACAAATTTCGGAACATCAGAAACGGTTTATGCTGACCGGAAATTTAATAGATGCAATATTGTTTTTGCATTACAACTAAACAAGCCTACAGTAGAATTTAAATGGTTTGTTATTTAGCTGCATAGATTTTTGTTCACATTTCAGATTATGTTTTTAATTAGTAAGTCTACAAAATGGTAATTTTTTACCTTAATATAAACATTTTTATCTTAAAAATGTATTAAAATGCTTACGTCAACATTCAAATTTAATAAAACACATTTGAAGGGAACTTACTATTTTTGTTGCTGTTAAACGGAAAGTCGAATTCATTAATTTAGAAAGTCTATATTCATAAATTTAGTATTTGGTATATGGAGTCAAAACTGATTAATGAGTCTGAAATGAGTCATTCGTGTTAAAAAATCATTTATGCACCATCAACGTGAAGGCATCTATGAAAAACTATCCTGCAAGATATCCACCCTTATTACGGTAGGCGTAGTTGCAGTACGCCATCTCCCGTTAGCGTTGTCTTAGTCGTTTTTGGTTGGTATTATATAAAATTTACGACTACGCCAAATTTGGCAATAGATTTTCCTTTTACTGTGTTACACAATCAAAGCAAAAATAAATACGACAGTGCCAAATTTTTAACACGACTACGCCAACAAAGGCGATGATTGCAAAAAATATAACATATTTAATTTTGTATTTAATTTAATATAGGTATTTTACATTAGAATAACACGTTGTACTCTTTTATTTAGCTTTTGTGTCGTATTTCTCTCCAATTATTATAGGCAGACGATCACCCCATCTACTAGATCTTGCACATCTATACGCGTTCCTATAATAAGATTTTTAAATAAATCTATTTATGTATGAATTATAAGAAAACAACACTCACTTTCCGTGTTTAGACTGTGTGAAAATAATTTCAGTCAAATCTCCACTCGAAGTACACATCCTGCATATCGAATGCTTTGAGCGAACCAATGTCGGCCTAACTATTCGCGGCCAAGAACGCGTGGGATCGCTGGGAATGCCTTTTTTTATTACGACATAACTATACCTTGCTACAGGATCTTTGGAGACGTTACCAGCAAATCTTAATGGCTTATAATTTATTTGAAAATTACAAGGTGTATTATCTTCAGAATTTGATAAACGTGGGCAGGTGAAGTCATGGGGGCACTGAAAATGTAATTAATGAATAATCGTGTTAACTACAATTAACCAACATTAAATCCCATTGTACCGTTTAATTCAGACATCAGCATAAACATAAAGTCAATCATACTTTTAGTCGTCTGTGTTTGTCGGTACCTAGTCAAAAAGTTCACAATCCATGTTATAATACATTATAACTGAACTTACCGGAGCGAACACGTGCCCTACGAGGCTATGGTCTTCTTGAGAGAGTATTATGTCTCTAGCTTCGTTTACTAATTGACTCCCGCGCCTGGATCCTTCTTCCACAATGACAAGGTATCCATCACACTTTTTCCATAAATTCAATATAACTTCTCTACGACTCTGAGCATTTGCTAATTCAAAAAGCGAGTATGACGATACAACCAAATCATATTTCGTCTGAAAAAATTATATTATTATTATTACGCTTAACAATCATCACTTATAACATCCTACCTCAAGTGCAGGTAGAAACTGGCGATAGAATACATTTCTTAGTGTAATTTGTTGATTTTCGTTACCATCCTTCAAAATTAATTCCGATAGTTCATTCATGTCGCGAGAACTGTCAACATTATAGTACTCGTAGATAGAGTCCTTCCATAAATAGCTAACCGCCCACATACCAGAACCAATTCCAGAACCGAAATCTAAGTAGCTTTGCGGCTTAAAACCTGTATCACGTTCTGATATTTCCTGTAATATTCTTGTCAACACCGCAAACTCTAATGGACCCCTGCCCAAGGCATATACTATAGCCTCATAACGACCATATTTAATAGGTTTCCAAGCAAATGTCCGTTCTTTCATTCGTCTTTTTATAAGTTGCTCTTTGCGATGCTGCCACTTTCTTTTCTCATCTTCATTCATGGATAGACAATCGCTTGGCGGCATCAGGACGTCAAGCTCCTCCATTATATTCTTCATTCGATCTTTGATTTCATCCGGTTCTGCAGGAGGATGTCTGGATGCTATAAACTGATTTAGTTTCTTGCAATCATCACTTAATGTTTTTAGAGGATAGTCTCCCACAACTTTTTCTAAAGAGGTATGCAATTTTGCCGGCAGTTCAACTCGTTTACCTCTGAGAATTCCAGGATGCCGCCTTGGATGAATGGCTTCTGATTCAATTTGATTCCTTACATTTTCATCAATATCTACAGCTATTTTACTGGTGCTCCGTAGTATAGGTCTATAAAGGTGCCCTTTAAAATTATTAACAAGTAGCTTGAGAGAAATATTCATAGCTTTTCGAAAAATGCAACGACTTATAAATTATTTAACAGAAGTACGGCACGTTATTTCATAAACAAATAAAAAATCGGTTTTCGACTTTTTCGATAACGGATGAAATGTACGGAGCAAGGCATATTTAAAGCGGTGTACACACTAGCACTTATGAATGGCACTCTTGCTTATGCGGTGTACACACTTGGTCTGTTCCCGTACTGCAAGAATCTACTAGATTTTACTATTTTCTTCGATATCATAAAGGAAAATTCGTTATCGTAGTAAAAAATAGTAGATTCTTGTAGTACGGGAGCAGACCAACTATCATTTTTGAATGGCACTCTTGCCCAAATTTTGCTTGTTTGATAGTGTGGCCTCACATGTTTGTCATTCATCAGGCAACCACAAAAACATTCATGGTTGTTGGACAGTCAGTAATCGATAAAAAATTGACAGTCAAAAATGATAGTGTGTACACCGCTTTACATTTTCCTTGTTTCATACCATGGTATAATAATAGAAGGTAACAGCAAGTGTTGTTGTACAAAAAACGATACAACAACCACATGGAAATTTGTTGTTGTAAGTTCTACTAGTGTCAACTCATTTGACAGAAAAATGTAAACAAACAAACAAATTATCATCAAATTATTTTTATTTTGAAAATGAAATATTTTCGAATCCTCAAAATAAAAATTGAAAAACATGAATGAAAATCTATCAAATTTATATTTCTATCGCTTCCACATCTTTCCTATAACTGAGCCATTGCTATATATATGAGTAACACATATGAAAATGCTGGGAATAGCGAGTTATTCCTTGAAGAAAGATTTGCTTCCTCAAACTTTCCCAGCAGGCAGATTGAGTAAATTGAATACGGGAGCACATTTAATAAAGAACAATTGCGACGCATATTCGCCGTTGGTTAAGCGGCTCATCAGGCATATTGGGCTATGTGGCTTTACAAAGGTCGTACGTTGATAACTTGTATTTATTCCGCCCTGATGCGAAACTTGCATATGCTAATTAAATTCAAATTTGTCAAAGTTCGACATTTGTCTTCATTCTAGGAACAGTCCTTTTCAAAGCAGATTTTTGTTGTAGCGATGGATAATTAATCCACACACCTACAATTGCTTCCTGGTATACACATGTTTTTGCGCAACCGTTTTTGGAAGTGTTGATGGCTCAGAACGTTAAGCGGTCTTGGCAACATCTGTGTTGCTCTGAGGACCTAGGTTCGAGCCCTAGCCGTGCTCGGCTGAAATTAATTTTTGTTATTTGAATTTTTGTGACCATTTGAAAAGTGATTTTAAGTGATTATTTATACTCTTTCGAGTCGAGCTTGATGATCTAAATTTTGCAATGAAAAGGAAAGCCAGGAGAAGAACCTACGTACCCACCATTATGCGACGCGTTTCGCCGTTGGTTAAGCGGCTCATCAGGCATATTGGGCTATGTGGCTTTACATTTTTATTTTTTTGTTTCAAATATTTTTATTTATTTTTAAATAAATTTTTAATCATCTATTAACAAATCAATACGGACCTATGTGAGCGAAAAAAAAGAACGATGAAAGAGAGAGATTCAAAGGAACTATGTAGGAGTTGGAACTATGTGGAGCAAAGGAATTATAAATAGCAAAGGAACTATAAAGAGCAAAGGAACTGTATGGAGTAAAGGAACTATATGGAGCAAAGAAACTATGAAGTAAGAGTAAAGGAACTATATGGAGAAAATGAACTACATTAAGGAACTAGTTCCTTTAAAAAAAAAGGAACGAGAAAGATCGATCCGCTACGTGAACTAGATTGCCCAACTCTACTACGAGCCATCCGTCGCGTTATATGTTATCGAAAATACAACAACCACAAGGAAACGATAACACAAACGCATATCGCTTCCTTGTGGTTGTTGTATTTTCGACAACATATAACGCGACGGATGGCTCAACGCGTGCATTCTGCTTAGCCCTTTATTGGAGGAGTGTTGTTTGGCTTGTTATTTGTTTATTTATTGCTGTAGAAGCGGAGTAAGAAGAAGAAAATTAGCTAAATTGCCGCGCAATCATACTGCTGCTAATGTTATATGCTTACTGATGTATGTATGGTGAAGAAATTTTAATTGTGCTGTATGCTCTCTGCCTTAGCATATATTGTTGTTGAATTTATTGGTTCAACTTTGAAATTTGGAAACAGCTGCTGTGCGGTGTGTATTTGGTGTCTCTCAAACTTTGTACTGCTGTGTTGTTGTAACATCTCCAATATTTGTTGGTTATAACACAATTGTTGTTTTTGCGACCCTTTTGTTTATTGATCGTTTGTTGCTGCTTACTGATCAATCTTGTATCTGGATTTGGATGTTTATGTTTATATTACCAACAAAAAATGCCCTCTACAACAAAAACATATACGTGCCCTACGTGTGATAGCACTGTCAAAAGTAATCAAAACAGTGTTGGATGCTGTATATGTGGATTATTTTATCACATAAATTGTGTTAATGTTACGAAGGAGCAGCACAATTTCCCATATAAGAATAGGAAAAATATGATGTTTTTGTTTAAATGTCCATCATGTGTTAAGAGGCAAACTGATAGTGATAATCGTGACAGTGCTGCTACTGAAAGTAGTCCTATCGATAATGTACATCCTCATTATCGACATAGTGCTGACATTGGTATGCAGGCCATTGAGTCGATACAAATTCTACAAATTATGTTTAACACAGCAGTTTGAGAGTTTTATGTTGAAAATCAAAGATGTTGTTAAAACAATAAGAACAGATGTTGATATACGCATACATCGAATAGAAGAAAATTTCAGAGATTGTTGTGTGACGGTTAAGAAGTTTGAAAGAGAAATGCAGGAAGCTGAAATTGAAAATGACATACTTAGAAGACGTCTAAACCGATCCAATATAAAAATCAGTGGATTACCTGATGGAATTAAGAACTTGAGAGATCCTAAAAATTTCTGTCTTATGCGGTATTGAAATACATACCATTGTTGCTATGTATCAAAAGGAAAGTCGGTGCTAGTGAAATTTAACTCCGTTTATGTCAGAGATTGCATTATGGCAAATTATCAAAGGCGGCGGGATCCATTGATGCTTGTGTGAATGTTCGAAGTCGTATATACTTGAACGATCATCACAATCGAGCAGCATCAAAATTAATGTATATATGCCGCAAACTTTGGAGATGCAAAGAAATCAGAAAATTTAAGTTAATAAGTGCTGACACCCCTAAAGTTTTGATCATGTTTCCCGATGGAACCGAAAATGAATGTGATATTAATGTTTGTGCTAATATGCTGAAGGATGTTGAGAATGAAGTTTCTAACTTGCCGCATAATAGTGCTGCTGTCATTGAAATCATGCTGAATATTTCTGAGTAGTTGATAGTTTATTAGTTTTTTAATATTTCGGGAATTATTATTTGCAATTTATTTATTTAAATGTTTTCTACTATGTTAGGTGATATTGTCAGTGATAATTCTTTTTTGTCAACCCAGTTATGTAACTTTAAAAATAATCTTAACATTGGTCACATTAATGTGAAAAGTTTTAAATTGCAAAATAATACCTTTAAGATTCATGAGATTAGGAGTATGTTAGAAGGTAATCATTTGGATGTCTTTGGTGTCACTGAAACTTCGTTAAAGTCTTCGGTGCATTCTAATGCAGTCCATATTCCAGGATATGTATGTTACAGGAGTGATCGTACTGATGTAAGAGCAGGTGGTGTTGCATTGTTTATCTCCCAATCTATTAAACACAAGGTTATGTGTAGAGGTACTTCGTATGGTGTTGCGGAATATCTGTTTTGCGAGTTAACTTTTAATAATTGTACGTTTTTAGTTGGTGTTGTTTATCTCCCACATGGTGATATATATGTTATGGAGAATGAAGTTTCTGATATTGTTGTTAGATATGGCAATGTTGTTGTCATGGGAGATTTTAACAACAATTTGTTTGATGTATCTAAAAGTTTTATTGTTAGGAATGTGTGTTAGTCTGCTTTTCCACAGGCAGATTTTTATTTGGCAAATTTTTTGTTTTCTCTTTTGAAATTTTCGCTTGCTTTTCCATTAGCAAATTTTTCTTTGCCAAATTTGCGAATCAAAATACAAAAGAAAGAAAATAAAAGTCAAAAGTGTTTGCATTTTAAAGATTTTTTTTAATATTTTATTTATTTTTTATATATTTTATTATATAAATTGCAAAAATTAAAAATTAAATTTCACTTGCACAAATTAAAGCAACAGGTTTGTAAACAAAAGCCGGCTGTGTGTCAGTAAAGCGAATAGGTTCAAAAGGAAATGTGAACAAAATTGTTTTCAACGAACAGAGCAAAGCAGAATTTGCGTGTACGGCAAATTCTGAACAGGCAAATTTTTGTTTTTCTTCCTCGCACCCCTCTCGCCTGCAAACTCAGTATTTGCCAAATAAAAATTTGCCTGTGGAAAAGCAGACTACGCACTATGATGTTGCTCATGCTTCTACATCATTGTTAGACTACTTTCTCAGTTCTTGTTCAAATTTCTTAAAATTGAGCAACCAGTTATCTTGTCCTGGCGTGTCTGATCATGCTTTTATTTTTATGTCTCTTAATGTTTACGTTCCTCGTGAAAAAATGTATTATGACTTGTATTATGCACTTGACACTGCTGCTTTAGAAGGTATAGTTTCGCAGTGCAATTTTAATGAGATTTTAAGTACGGCTGATGTTGATGTTCAGTTAAGCTTGCTGAATACACATCTTCATTTCATTAATTCCGCTTTTCCAGTTAGAAGAAATATGGTCAGAATAAAAAGCGATGACTGGTACAAATCTCGTGAGATTCGGTATAGTTTGTCTGTAAGAGATCTTGCATATAAAGTATATTTGAGTGAAAGAAGTGAAGAGAGTTGGAAAATATTCTGCAGATTACGTAATAAAGCAAAAAATGTTGTGAGGAAATTTAAGAGACTAGCCCATAAAGATCTTTTTTTCAGTAAAACTTCGAAGCAAATTTGATCAGTCTTAAAAGAGAATGGAGTTTCTTATGATACTAAGGATGTAGTAGATAGTGATGATGTTGGGAGTCTTAATTGTAATTTTGTGCGTAATCAGTCCCGTGATAATATGCGTATGCCACATATACCTGAAGGTGTTATGGAAGGTTTTAGTTTCCGGTCTGTATGTAGTGAGGAGGTTATGGAAGCTTTACAGATAATTAAGTCAAATGCCGTTGGTTGTGACGGATTTCAATTAAAATTTTTTAAGACTAGTGTTTCCTTATATTTGTGATTATGTTGTCCATACTGTTAATACCATTGTCACTACGTCTGTATTCCCTGCAGAATGGAAGATAGCAAGAGTTGTACCGATTTCAAAGAGTAATGGTTCTAATGATCTGAGACCAATTTCTATAATGCCTATTCTGTCTAAGTTGGTGGAACATTTAATGAAGAGGCAAATGATTACATACTTGTATGAGTCCTCTCTTTTACATGAAAGCCAGTATGGATTTCGGTGTCATCGTAGCACAACATCGCTGCTTATTGGTCTGACCGACAACGTAAGGCAAAAAGTCAGTGATGGGGGTTGTTGCGTACTCTTGTCGATTGATCTTGGGAAGGCATTCGATAGGGTTAATCGCGCAAAATTAATTGAAGAGCTTTTTCAGTTTTTTTTTAAATTTTCGTCTTCTGCTTGCAAGCTTTTGTATTCGTATTTATGTGATAGGAAACAGTATGTTAGCAGCAATAATATTATGTCTAGTGTCTTGTCTGTGAGTAGTGGGGTACCGCAGGGTTCTGTATTGGGCCCATTGCTATTTATAATGTATGTTAATGACTTGTTTAGTATGGGTAGCTGCCGGAATTGTTTATCTTTTGCATTTGCTGATGACCTACAGCTTTTGTTTTTGGGTGATATTATGTTTTTAGATGTTCTTCAAAATACAATCGATTTTATTACAAATATATTGGTAGGCTGGATGAGTGAAAATAGCCTAAGTATTAATGCAAGAAAAACTAAAGTTATGTATTTTGGTAATTTACCCGTCAATGCAATTTCTGTTTCCATCTGTAATGAAGTTATAGATGTTGTAAGCAAGGTAAATTGTTTGGGGATAATAATTGATAATAAATTGACGTATGAAGACCATGTGAATTCTATTGTGTCTAAGGTTAACTTTACATTAAGAAAGTTATACACCATTAGACATTGTTTTGCCACGTCTTATCAAGATACGTCTTGTGTATGCTCTTATAATGCCAATATTTTTGTATGGCTTTGAAGTCTTCAGTGGTAGTTGTGGTTTTATGATGCGTAAATTGCATTTATTGTTTAACAGGGCTATGCGCTATGTGTTTTCTGTAGGTTGGCATCAGCATATTTCCTTTAATGTAGAAACATTTCTTGGTACTAGTTTTAAGAATTATGTCAATATACGAAATTTGTATTGTTTTTATAAGATGTTTAAACTTCAACTCCCGTCTACTGTCATTGAACTGTTTTCTTTTGGGAGATCAACAAGCAACGCACAAATATTTTGCCGAAATTAACCTCTATTTTGGAAAGGTCATTTTTGGTAAGAATTGCTCGAATGTTCAATAACCTTCCACCATATCTTAAGGCGTTCAATTTTTCTCCGTGTACGTTTAAAAAGAAACTTCTATTATTGGTCTATTCCCGTACTGCAAGAATCTACTACTTTTTACTACGATAACGAATTTTCCTTTATGATATCGAAGAAAATAGTAAAATCGAGTAGATTCTTGCAGTACTGGAACAGACCATATATGTTCAATCTCATGATATCTAAACTTTAGTTAATTTTAATTTATTGGTTTTTTCTGTTTTTACATAATTGGGGTTACATGAATCGTTTTTTTAGCTTGATGTTAAATTGTTATTATGGATAGATAATTGCATTTTTGTATGTTATTTTTTATAGGTATAAGTTTCTCGAGTAGTATAAGTTATGTTGTTTTGTGTAACTTAAATGACCTATTTGGCTTTCTTACTATGCATAGTCTGCTTTTCCACAGGCAGATTTTTATTTGGCAAATTTTTTGTTTTCTCTTTTGAAATTTTAGCTTGCTTTTCCATTAGCAAATTTTTCTTTGCCAAATTTGCGAATTAAAATACAAAAGAAAGAAAAAAAAGTCAAAAGTGTTTGCATTTTAAAGATTTTTTTAATATTTTATTTATTTTTTATATATTTTATTATATAAATTGCAAAAATGAAAAATTAAATTTCACGTGCACAAATTAAAGCAACAGGTTTGTAAACAAAAGCCGGCTGTGTGTCAGTAAAGCGAATAGGTTCAAAAGGAAATGTCAACAAAATTTTTCTTCCTCGCACCCCTCTCGCCTGCAAACTCAGTATTTGCCAAATAAAAATTTGCCTGTGGAAAAGCAGACTTAATAAATGAAATGAAATTAAGAAAAGTAAAAAAAAATTGTGTAGTTTTTATATATGCAGAAGTATGTAAATTTTGTTATCTACATAATGCAATATGTATTTCTTTCCTTTGGTTCTAATTAGCGTACAAAACAGTAAACAACAATGGGAAACCCAAAATTAAAATTCTCCAATTTTTTATAGTCAGTAGTCACACTGGAAAATTTTCTTGAAAAAATTTCTTCCCAATTTATTTCAAAATTTCATTGTTGTTTAGACACGTCAAATTTATGAATTTTCTTATTCTTCCCACAATCATTTTCTCGTTTTGCCATTGTTTATGAAAATTAAGTAATGAAATTAAAAGAAAAAGCTTAATTATGAAAGGTACTCTCGAATTTATTGAATAAGCTATAGCCGTAGCTTGCAATGAAGACATATTAAAATCTAATTTTTATTATTTGACAGAAAAAAAACAAATATTTTTGATTGATTTTCTTTTTTCTCACAACAGATTTTAATTTTATTAACGGTCTTGGCGTTTGTTTGCCAACAGAAAACATAAAATGAAAGAAAATGCAAAATTGTCTGCAGCCAACTTCAGCTTTTTTACAACGAATAACGAAACAGAATTGCGGAGTATCCTCAAAAAAATTTAAAAACATGAATGAAAATCTATCAAATTTATATTTCTATCGCTTCCACATCTTTCCTATAAATGAGCCATTGCCATATATATGTGCAACACATATGAAAATGCTGGGAATAGCGAGCTATTCCTTGAAGAAAGATTTGTTCCTCAAACTTTCCCAGCAGGCAGATTGAGTAAATTGAATACGGGAGCACATTTAATAAAGAACAATTTCAAATTGTATGCGTTCCCAATTTTCCTGTTGGGTGATTTTTAAAAACATAATTTGTCAAATTCATATTGACACTAGTATTACGTTGGAATCAATTCAGCTGGGATTTGCTGTTACCTTTTATAATTGTACCATGCTCCTGGGTCATGGTATAATAATAGAAGGTAACAGCAAGTGTTGTTGTACAACAAACGACACAACAACCACATGGAAATTTTTTGTTGTAAGTTATACTAGTGTCAACGTCATTTGACAGAAAAACGTAAACAAACAAACAAATTATCAACAAATTATATTTATTTTGAAAATGTAATATTTTCGATTTCTCAAAATAAAATTGAAACACATGAATGAAAATCTATCTAATGGTGTTTTTACACGATATGTATTTTACATATGCGCTGTCACTTATTTCATTCATATGTAATTCCTTATGTGTGTCAAAATTAGCAGCGTACACAAAACATTTATTTTTGTGTTCAAATCGGCATATGTATTTTACTTATCTTATATTATTATTAAAAATTACTAATATTGTCCGAAGCTTCTGGGTTGCCTCCATATAACGGTACCCCTTAGTCTGCTTTTCCACAGGCAGATTTTTATTTGGCAAATTTTTTGTTTTCTCTTTTAAAATTTTCGCTTACTTTTCCATTAGCAAATTTTTCTTTGCCAAATTTGCGAATCAAAATACAAAAGAAAGAAAATAAAAGTCAAAAGTGTTTGCATTTTAAAGATTTTTTTTTAAATATTTTATTTATTTTTTATATATTTTATTATATAAATTGCAAAAATTAAAAATTAAATGTCACTTGCACAAATTAAAGCAACAGGTTTGTAAACAAAAGCCGGTTGTGTGTCAGTAAAGCGAATAGGTTCAAAAGGAAAAGTGAACAAAATTGTTTTCAACGAACAGAGCAAAGCAGAATTTGCGTGTACGGCAAATTCTGAACAGGCAAATTTTTGTTTTTCTTCCTCGCACCCCTCTCGCCTACAAACTCAGTATTTGCCAAATAAAAATTTGCCTGTGGAAAAGCAGACATCAAAAGCCGGCTGTGTGTCAGTAAAGCGAATAGGTTCAAAAGGAAATGTCAACAACATTGTTTTCAACGAACAGAGCAAAGCAGAATTTGCGTGTACGGCAAATTCTGAACAGGCAAATTTTTGTTTTTCTTCCTCGCACCCCTCTCGCCTACAAACTCAGTATTTGCCAAATAAAAATTTGCCTGTGGAAAAGCAGACTTAATATTCGATATTGATGATTTAGTTCGCGTTACGCGCTTTTGTATTTTCGATAACCCTTTAAAGGGCTAAGCAGAATGCTCGCGTTAAAGGGCTAAACAGAATGTTCGCGTTGAGCGTTTTTTGTTATCGCGTTAACGCACGCAAAAAGTTAAAATATATTTAACTCCGAAGCACAGCGCACAACAAATTCGAGCGTTTGTGTTATCGTTTCCTTTTGGTTGTTGTATTTTCGATAACACATAACGCAACGGATGGCTCAACGCGAGCATTCTACTTAGCCCTTAAGCCATCCGTCGCGTTATATGTTCTCGATAATGTATTCGATAACATATAACGCGACGGATGGCTCAACGCGAGCATTCTGCTTAGCCCTTAAGCGTTTTTCTCTAAAAAAGTACGAAAATGTTTATCATTTTATGAATAGAATAATGCTAAAAAGTGTTAAAGTAGTTAGCGTAAAATGCTAAATGAACATTTTTTGGCTACATCCAAACATAAAATGCTGCAAAAATGCTCAAATGGCCACATTGGTTGTTGGGCACTCTGTAATCGAAAAAAGCTGATAGTGAAAAAGAATGATAGTAATTTAAGTACAGATGACCACCAATATTGATAGTGTGTACTTCTCTTCACGGACTTTGACAATTTTATTATTTGCTACAATAAATCGATAAATAGTCTAGTCGAAAAATAATCCGAGGGATATGAAAAAGTAAGTGTTTTCCAAATAACAAGAGAAAATGCATCGTATTTGGTGTTATATTTGTATTATTGAAGCAAGAGAAGAAATTGATAAGTAAATAACGCACAGACGTGCTTGCTATTTGACAAATAAAAGGGTCAAATTGTCAGAAATCCGAGCAACGATATATCGACCATTATTGCCAACAAGCCATCCATAAAAGAAAACAATTGCAATCAATTAGCAACAAGAAGCAAATCTAGCTGTAGAATTATACTGCGATAGCACCAATAGGATTGTTGGTAAGCAGAGATTGTGCGGATAGTAGGATGTGCCAAAATTATTCAGTGCGGAGGTTTTGCGAAGAATGGCGTATTTGGATACGTCCTCTTCTTATCGTTACTTATGGTATATTCGCGATCATTGTTGTACCGCTGCTCATTCTGAACTCGTTAAAAGATGGGTTTTCGCGTAAAGATCAATTGATTTTGATTGGTGGCTTATTTGTCTTATCTGCGGTGCCTGTTTCGATTTGGCACATAATCCAGCATGTTATTCATTTTACCAAACCCATTTTGCAAAAACACATCATACGAATATTGTGGATGGTTCCAATATATGCTCTTAATGCGGTGAGTAATACATACATTCGTACAAATGCGAATATTGTTTATTTGGGTATTTTGAAAATGAACAAATGATTTCCTTTGTATAATTGCAGTGGATTGGCTTGTTTTTCCCAAAGCATTCTATATACGTGGATTCATTGCGTGAATGTTATGAGGCATACGTCATTTATAATTTTATGGTATACTTACTGAACTATTTGAATTTGGGAATGGATTTGGAGGCCACTATGGAGTATAAGCCACAAGTACACCATTTCTTTCCTTTGTGTTGCATGCGTCCTTGGTCTATGGGAAGAGAATTTATACATAACTGCAAACATGGAATATTGCAGTATACAGTTGTGAGACCCATAACAACATTCATTTCTGTGTAAGTTAAATAATATATCTTTATCAACAAACTATATTTAACTAAAATCTATTTCAAAATTTGGTTTTGAGATCAGATATAATATTGTAGTCCTTGGCCCTATGTGCTAGGTCGCTACATCAAGTAATCTAAGCTAATACATTGTTAGTTTTAAGCTTTTGGAGTATTCTAAATATATTTTTTTGTTTTTTGAATCGCTCTTCGCCCTTTGGGCTAGATTCTCGTATATGAAACAAATTGAAATTAAATTGTAGTATTGAAGTCCATAATACCGACAAAAAACGACTAGGACAATGAGAGTTGCCGTAAAAGGACAACCACTGGGGACATCCACGAGTATCAAAATTCATATATATATATATATATATATATTGCCAATTTTTTAACGAAACTGAAGCCGATGTTCACTTCTTTATAACTCGGGAAATATTAAAGTATATGAGAAAAACTGTGTAGTTAGAAGGTAAACTTCAGTAGTTTCACAAATCCGCAAGAGCATCAAATGATTTTGAGGATTACGCGATTTAGACGCAATTTAAAAGGTATATTTAGTAATATAGTTTAATTTTAAGATTTTTTTTCTATTTATAGAACTCGAAGATTTATCGGATTGCACTTTCAAAACATCAAAATTAGGCATTTCCTTTATTTGCGAAGGATTTTTCGTGGTCACTCACGCGACATTTTTGATTTTGCAGTTTTTATACCCTTCACCACACTATGGTACAAGGTATTATGTCTTTCTGCATATGTTTGTAATAGCCGAAAGGAATCGAGATAGACCCATGGTTCCTTTGGGAAAATGTATAGAATCGCTTTCTGAGTCGATTTCGCATGTCCGCCCGTCCACGTATTTTTGTGAACAAAGTACAGGTTGCATTTATGATACGATTTAATTGGCACAGTTCACTTATTTGGTTCAAGAACGAATCCTATAGAAATTTGAGAAAATTTCGTCCGATTTTATGTAAATGATGCACCAAACTCCCAATATTTGTCCATTTACGACAAAATATTGCACAGCACACTAAATCAGGTCTATACATATGTATGCGAAGTTTCGTTGGAATCGGTTCAGATTTAGATATAGCTCCCATATACAGTTTCGTCCGATTTTATGTGAATGATGCACCAAACTCCAAATAAAGTAAATAAAGGTACTTATAGTGTTGGAGAATCTTGTGTTGCAAAGGCGCCTTAATCCTGCGGACATTTTAATAAATGGCCTGCACTGTGGTTAATTGACCTTCGTGAGTCTATTTCTAAAATTGCAAGTTTATGCAGAGTAGATCTGTCTCCCACAGATGCGCAGCACTGTTGCTATGTTTTTGGTGGAAATTCCGCTCTGGTCAAATTTAATTCGGTGCATACTAGAGATGTTATTATGGCAAAATATTCAGGGTCTGCTTTCATTACATTAAGTAATGTTGTTGTTGTAGCAGCCCTATTACCTTTACACAATGGGCTGAGGTGACAGACGTTGGCTGAGTAAGACTCAGGTCGTTTCGGATCGTAGACCCCTATGTCGTGGAAACGCATTAAATAATGCAGTTAATACTGATGTCAGCTTCAGCATCTATCTTAATGACCACCTCACGCCTCCTGCTTCCAAATTGATGAATACGTGTAGACAACTGTGGAAGCAAAAAAAAAAAAAAATCCAAGTATGTCCTAGTAAATGGGGATGTCCCCAAAGTTCGAATTGTGCTGCCAAATGGTGATAAAGAAGTGTTAACTGCATTGGAATGTGAACGTTTATTTGGAATATCTTCCATCAACAAATGTTTTTTTCTTCATTGATAGTATCTCTACTGTAAATATCTTATAATTTTTAGTTCATTTATTTAAGTTTTTCGGTCTTACAAATAAGATGAATAATTGTAATCTTCGGAATATTGTATGTGACAATTCGTTTTTGCGCTCTGCATTAGATTCTTCTTCAGGTTTGAATATTGCAAATTTTAATTGCAGAAGCTTTAATATATCGGAAAATCGTCAAAATTATCAGAAATGTACTGGAAGGAAGCTTGATAAACGTTGTGGGAGTGTGCGAAACGTGGTACCTTCGAGTATAGTTGAAATTGATGGATTTTCTTGCTGCAGGTATGATCGTCCTGGCCAAAGGGGTGGTGGTGTAGCTCTGTACGTGTCGAAAACGTTAAATTACAGTGTGGTTTACAAAAGTAGTCTATATGGAGTAGCTGAGAGCTTATTTATTGAGGTTAAGTGATTTGATATCATAATTTAATCGTACAGTCCGAAGAAAAATAAATTGTGTAGTTTTATGCGTATTTTTTCACATTTCAACCGCTGTAACTCAGCCAATCCTCAAGCGATTTACCAAATATATATCTTGTTTGAAAGAAGAAATTGTACTCTTCGAAAGAAAATATATATATATATAAATATAAATCTGTTAAAAATTAAATAAGTTATTAGAGTTTCAAATTGAAAATCCATGAAACCACGTTTTTCTCTATATATAAATTAATTAATTATAAAATTAATTTTCGAAGTGACCCAGAAAAGCCAAAGGTATTTTCGTGGTCCAGGGACTCCAACTAAACAGAATTGGTACATTAGAACCCCTGAAAAATTTTCGTGTCGCACAGTGTTATTTTCGAAGTTCAGTGGTACGACGCAATGCCACTTAAATTTGGTGCAGCTGTCGTTGAACCGTGCTGTGCGCTACATACATGGACTTAATCGTCTATCTCATATTTCGCCCTATGTGCACAAATTTCTGGGCTGTTCGTTTCAATAATTTTTAAATTGTCGGTTGATGCTTTTGTTTTGCAACTTAATTGTTTTTCAAAGTCCGTTTTTACTAATAGGAACATTTATGTTTTCACACTCTACTAGAAACAGTCAGTTGCCGCGAATTGCTTATTTAATGGATGATTCATTCCTTGTTAGATTAGCTCGGCTGTATAATAATTTGCCACCTACATTAAAAATATTTAGTGTTTCGGACAAAACATATTCTAACAGGCTTCTTCTTATAAATATAGTCGCATATAATGGTACCTCCTAATTTTCAGTATTCTGGTGGTTTTGATCGTATTTTTCCACGGAATTGGCTGTAATTTAGTATTTTCAGTTCATAATAGGAAATGAATATTGGTCCATTTTTTTGGATAGCTCCCATGTAAGGGTACCCCCAATTTCCGTTATTTATTTCTGCATTTCTTTGTGTGTTTACTAATCATAGTTGTGTTTATTGTAAGAAAATGAAGAATTCTTCAAGTTCTAACGTTATTTATCCCAACGTACCATGGTACAATAATACAAGGTAGGGCAGGTGAATAACAAAAAAGCAATTATGCACGTGTGGCCTCTTCTGCCAAAAATAAAATAAATATTCGCAACAAGTGTTTGTGTTTATTTGACATTTCTTCAACACAAAACTAAAAACGCGAAAAGTGAATGAAAGTTTATGATTTCTTTCCAAAATCAAGTAGGGAATACCATCAAATGTTTGTTTCATCCAAAACAAAGTAATTACTTCCAGACGAACGTGTTAAAAACATAATTTTCATTTCTATTAAATTTGAATATATTTCAATTTATTTTGAATATATTTGACATTGACATGAATATATTTGACAATACACACACACACATACAAAAAATATGTATTTTGATTTGATGGAACAAGCCACATTGAGAAAAAATTGTAATCAGTTGGTAGCTGTGCCCTACCTTGTAATAATTATAACATGGGCTGTCCCCATATAGGCGTATTCTACCATAGTAAAGGGGATAGTCGTTACTCGGAATAGTCAGTTTTACCCTACAAATTATGGAATTCTAATACGATTTAGCCATCGGTTGTAATCATTCCGCTTTCTAAGGACATCGTTATAAAAAAACTAGAATGATGAAATATATCGGCCGGCATTTAGGCGTCTCCCCCAAATAATTATGCCTCCTGAAGGAAAGAATTGAGGCACAAAACAAAAATATTGGGTTCGGAATTGACATATGTCGGTCATTAATTAGGCATATATAGTATATATATATATATATATATATTATATTTGTTTGGAGCAGGCATGCTTAGTGTTGGCGTGATACCGATGAGGGGAGAAAAACCAATAAAGAAAGAAAAACAAAATAAAACAAATTTGGTATTAGAATATGTATTTTCAAACTTTATTCGGTAAGTTAATGAGTTTCGAAAAGAAACAAAACTTTACCTTAATGCGTGCGTGCGAGATCGAAAGCAAGTTTTAGCAACGAGAGTTAGAAAGCAAGTTTAAACAACGAAAGTTAGAATGCAAGTTAGAAAGCAAGTTTAAACAACGAAAGTTAGAATGCAAGTGAGTCGCGGTGAGCAAATGTAGCGTAAACAAGGTCGAGATCACATCGACGACCGTAGCACTGGAAAGTCCTCTCTGCATCCGAACTGAGCGAATGTGACTTCTAGGAGAGAGCGTAGGAAAGAGCGGATACTCTCTCCTACAATCCGAACCAGGCGAATGTGACTCCTAGAAGAGAGCGCAGAGAAGATTCCCCCATTGACTCAAATGAGTGGCCAATTAATGTGAATAATAATTGGTATGCTACGGAAGGGGTGAACAACATATCGAACATATACATTGTCGTAAACAATGTATCGAACCTAAACATTGCCGCCCACCTTGCAGCGCTACAATGCAATGCAACATGAATTAGACTAAATCGCGACTTATTCTAGGTTAGTATTTGCATTGTGAATAAAATGCATCGATAGGTATAGTAGTTCAGTTTTTATTGAGCAACAAATTAACAAAAAATAGCGAGTTTGCTATATGATATATATAGACTACAATTAAAAGTTGTTCGTTATGTCAACTATGCAATTTGACGACAAGGAATCGGTCCAGTGAGTATATAACCGAATATAGTTTTCTGAGCCACCAGTGAATTCAAAACAATGTGAGGCGACTCAGCCGATAGAATTTGAGAGTATAAATCTGCGCCCAATAACAAATCTATATCTTTATTATCGGAAGTATCCGCTAAATCTAGGTGAGATATTTTGGAATGCAGATTCGGAATGGAAGACAACGATAATAATTTTTGACAAATATTTGGCACGACCAACGTGTTTGTAGATAAAGTATTCAACGAGTTTTTAGGCGAGGATAAATTCAATGAACAAATTTCTTTAGAAGTGCTAGTTGAAGCAATATTTACTCCAGATAGAGTTGCGTTTGTATAGCGAGAATCAATTCCAATAGTTTGTTGTAGTCTCTTTGTCATGATCGAGACTTCCGACGAGGGATCTATAATAGCACGAACGGCATAATTTTTCCGATTATGTACAACATTTACAACGGCAGTTCCTAAAAGCACATTTCTGTTTTGAGTGGTGTGCAGAACTTGCCGATTGTCCAATTTAACATGAGAACTTCGAATGGGAGTGATCGAACTAGATTTGGAGCGAGATTTGTACAAAGTATTGGACGAGGAAGATACATTTATAGAATTTGAGGACTTTATGCTATTTTGTGTACGGTGCAGTAGCGTGTGATGTCTATTTTTGCAAATGGAGCAATTGTGATTATTTCTACAGTTTTTAACAGGGTGTCCATGTGATAGACAGTTTATGCAAAGACCATGCTTTTTTACCAATGAGAATCTATTCTCAAACGAAAGTTTTAGAAATCGAGAGCAGACTCGTAGATGATGGCTCTGCTGGGGACACATCACACAAGTACGATAGAATGATTTGAAGGTGCAATTAGGCGATTGTGGTGTGGAACTAGGCGATTGTGGTTTGAAACTAGGCGATTGTAGTTTGGAACTAGGCGATTGTAGTTTGGAACTAGGCGATTGTAGTTTGGAACTAAGCGTTTGTGGTTTGGAACTAGAACTACTATATGGCGAATTCAATTTTCTGGGAGAATTGATACAAATCAAATTATCAAGACACGACAATGTTTGTATTCTATCTGAAAGGAATGCATCTAATTGTTTCCAAGTAGATAGAGATGATTTGTCTTTGATAGTTTGTTCCCAGAGTGTTACTGTTATTTTTGGTAAACGTTGCAGACAAATGAAAACTAGCATTGGATCCCAATGATCCGTTACTACATCGTAAACAGACATGGCGGAAATACAACAATTCATTCCACGTTGAAGAGTTTTGAGGCCAATGAGTGATTCTTTTTCGAGTGCGGGAAGATCAAAAAGCAACTTGAGATGATTGTTCACAAGGATACGTTTATTGTCAAAAGTATCCTGCAATGATTTCCAAGCAAGTGAAAAACTACGATTGGTGAGTGGAAAATTCGAAACAATTTCTCGAGCCTCACCACTGGTTTTTTGAATCAAGTGACATAATCTTTCAATGTCACTCAAACGAGAATTATTTATGAACAGCGTGGTGAACAGATCACGAAATGTTGGCCATGACATAAAATCTCCACTAAAGATTTCGATGTCACAAGGAGGTAAGACTAAATTTTGACAATCGATAGAATGGTCGACAACATTAGTAGGGGTGGATTTCGACGAAGCGATGGTTTCGTTTGAAAGTAAACCAGAAGGTTTGCTTACCTCGCAGATATTGGACAACGAAGATACTGTGTTCGAAAGAGTAGGCGATGGAGAAGGCGTGCTTGAAAGGAGTTCCTCAGTAGGTAAAACAAGTTGAGGAACGGATGGTGGCTGATTAGATGGAACAGAAACTACTGGCGACGTGGACTGCTTGGAAGCTTTCAGTCTGTCTAGCTTCTGATTTATTGCCGAAAGGCAATGTTGATATGCCCGAAAGGAACTGTCGTATTTACCCTCGACGACATTCTTATCTACGAGTTGAGAACTTGACGATGTCGACAGGTGGTCAATGCAATCATCATAATATGTTTTGAAATTAGTCCAAAGTTGACAAATTTCAGATCTATGTATGTCGAGACTATACAAATTAAGTTTCTCGGGTTTAATCTGATCGAAAAACGAATCGTATTTTATGAGAGCGTCGGCGGCTCTAATGAAACGCGTTAGTGGACTGATGGACATGATTGCAGCTATTAGTAAGAAGTAAATGGACGAAAGAGGGAAACGAATCAATTCCTGAAATGTATGTGGGCACAGAAGTTTAGGACCCGACCAAATTGAATCCAAGTGTCGCAAGATAACGAAAAGTTAACTAACGAAATTATAGAAGATAGACCAAAATGTGCCGACGAATTTTACAATTGTCTTTATAATTTCGAAAAGGTAGAAATAGAAGCTAAGTTCTACCAGTAGAGTGCGAAAGCTGAAATCAAATTGAACACAATATTCCGTGATGGATTTATGTTGTCAATCTGCCGATAAAGAATTTTAGAATTATTCAATTTATGGAAAATATCTAGCGAGTTAGCAACGAATTAATATTCAATTGAAGATATGCGATTAGAAACTTCAAGAGCAAACAACAAAAAAGGATTGAGAGAAATTCCAAAGATTGCTTTATTTGAGGATGTAACTATCGAAATTAGTCTGTAAGATGTAGGGTACTAATGTCCAAAACTACCAAACATGCAAAGAATAATGTAGAATATTTCCAAACCAAACTATAAAAACTCAGAAAGGACAAATATGGTCGATTGAAAGAGCAAAAAACAACGAATTTTGCGAAAATTCCAAAAAAGTATAAAAATGTGCAAAAATAATTTGAAAATCGCTATCACCGACAGTAGGGTGCGCGAAATTTCAAATTATGCTGTAAATTTACAGCCAAATAATTTTTGGTGTAAGAGCAAATATCTATTTTTTTCGAAACAATTACAAAAGTTTTCATAAAATTGACCAAAAAGTGCTTGATTAACCCACAAATTAAAACGTTGAATGCGCCTTTTATATGCCGAAAGTAGGGTACTTTTTATTATAAATTCCAAAAATCTACAATAGACCAACAAATATTACAACAATTTTTTATAAATTATTTTTAAAAAATTATTTATAAAAATCCACTATTTTTCATACGGACCCACTGTGCAGTGGTGAACAACGAATACCGCACAAAAGGGAATAAAACACAAGCAGTGTTGAGTGAGCGGCTAACGCACTACAAACAGACCAACGACAACGAACCAACAGAGATGTGTGGGGAGAGCAAGAGCTTGTTGGTACGTTTGTTTGTTAGTCGGCTCACACTAAACAAGGCGGCTGGAATGCGAGAGTGATATTTGTTGTTGATATCACACGATCAACAACACAACGAGAATGAACCAACAGTGAGTGGGGGAAAGAACGATTGAACAGTAATAGTGGTGAAGAGAAATAATTTGTTGGTGGATCGAATGTTAACAAACAGACGCTATAAAAAGGCGCGTGGAATATTAGGATGTTATTGTTTTATTTTTACGAACAAACAAGGAGAGTTTGTGATGTATTAGTTGTTGGTAGGTTTGAGATCAACAAAAGAAATTAGAATAAGGGCACGATGAGTATTCGTATTGTTGTTGTGTTTATTCGACCAAACAACGAGAGATGATTCGATATAGAAATTGTCGTTAGGTATGCGAATAAAAAGAAAAATAAGAAAAGGGCACGTTGTATATTAGTAGTATTGTTTGTGCTTTTTCTCACTAGTGGCTAGCGAAGTCAACGAGAAGGCGGGGGTGTATATGTAGCCTTTAGTGAGAAATAACAAATAAGCACTACACAATAGATCACTGGCTAACAAATTAAAGCAGTGATATGCGACAATGAGTGGACTGTATATTTAGGAATGCACACGTTAAGGTAATGGTAGGGCGACCAATGCGTGACGTAGCGAACAAATTCAACAAAGGAATTGAATAAGGAATATTTGTTTTTGTAAACCGAAATTAAAAAAAAACGACAACACTCGCGGAATGCTCAATATAAAAGAAACTGAACTACGTACCTTTTGATATATGATGTTGTTTGTGGATGATGATGCAGTTTTTGATGTTGATGATGAGGTGTTGTGTTAGGTGAGGGGGGATGATGTATTTCTCCTTAGCAAATAGGAAAAAGACCGAGATTAGCAACAACGTCACAATTTATTGGTTGATGATCCAACAACGAAAATGCTAATTTTTATCCGGCTCGAACGGATCAAAATGTTGGCGTGATACCGATGAGGGGAGAAAAACCAATAAAGAAAGAAAAACAAAATAAAACAAATTTGGTATTAGAATATGTATTTTCAAACTTTATTCGGTAAGTTAATGAGTTTCGAAAAGAAACAAAACTTTACCTTAATGCGTGCGTGCGAGATCGAAAGCAAGTTTTAGCAACGAGAGTTAGAAAGCAAGTGATTACAACGAGAGTTAGAATGCAAGTTTAAACAACGAAAGTTAGAATGCAAGTTTAAACAACGAAAGTTAGAATGCAAGTGAGTCGCGGTGAGCAAATGTAGCGTAAACAAGGTCGAGATCACATCGACGACCGTAGCACTGGAAAGTCCTCTCTGCATCCGAACTGAGCGAATGTGACTTCTAGGAGAGAGCGTAGGAAAGAGCGGATACTCTCTCCTACAATCCGAACCAGGCGAATGTGACTCCTAGAAGAGAGCGCAGAGAAGATTCCCCCATTGACTCAAATGAGTGGCCAATTAATGTGAATAATAATTGGTATGCTACGGAAGGGGTGAACAACATATCGAACATATACATTGTCGTAAACAATGTATCTCTTTATATTTGTGTTTTTCAATAAAAACAAAAGATGTAAATAAGTAATAAGAAATATAAAAACCGTATTAACAATTCTGAGAATATATTTTCGTCACCAAACTCGGCAAATGGCATTCCTACAGGAAACGTGAGCAAACGCTCAGCATCTTTAGACTTAAAGACCCCAAAAAAACGGATTATTACTCCCTCTCCGCCTGTTATTGAGTCTCCATCTGAAAACCACAAAAAACCCCCACCCTTAAAAACTCCGGATCTTGACAAATTACTTCATTTTCTACCTACACCACAACCTGGATCGATTTTCCACACATAGAGTAAAGAAATAGAGTGGCAGCTTCCAAATGTCGAAAACGAAAACTTGAACGAATTTCTAAGCTTGAAGAAAAAGTGAAAATGTTAAAAGGAGAGAACTCGGATCTTGCGTCAATAGTTAAAAGTTTGAAAGAACACGTTGCACAATTGAAGCAGCAGGTTATAGAACATATTGAATCTGGTTGTAGTATTCAAACTATGTGTACAAATGGAACTACATTGCTTCAGAATAAATAAGTTTTTACAAAACAAAAAAGGGTTCTTGAGCGTGTTTTTCAACCGAGTTAGCTGCAATTGGGTTCTTATTGGGTACTAAATGTCTCCACTACAAATTATAAATATTGGTCCACTTTTTCTGGTAGTCCCCATATAACGGTACCCCCCAATTTAAGGTATTTTGGGGGTTTAAGCGGGGTTTTAAACCGATTTCGCTGAAATTTGGTACAATGGGTTCTTATTGGATACCAAATTTCTTCACTAAAGCTTATAAATATAGGCCCATTTTTTCGGGTAGCCCCTATACTATGGTAGAATACGCCTATATGGGGACAACCCCATTATATTATATTAAGTTGTAAAACAAAAGCATCTTATATTAAACTTGTTAGCAGATTAGTTCCGTGTGTGGAATTCTAATACGATTTAGCCATCGGTTGTAATCATTCCGCTTTCTAAGGACATCGTTATAAAAAAACTAGAATGATGAAATATATCGGCCGGCATTTAGGCGTCTTCCCCAAAAAATTATTCCTCCTGAAGGCACAAAACAAAAATATTGGGTTCGGAATTGACATATGTCGGTCATTAATTAGGCATAGCCCTCATAGGCATTTTTGAACGACATTGTTTTTAAGTGATTATGCTCAAAAATATTTTATTCATACCTATCAGAAATTATTTATTTATTAAAAACTATAATAAATAAAAATCATATCAAAGCTTACTAAAGCATAAAGATACATACAAACTAAATTTAATTTCATACTATATGGTGAAAATTACAGTTAATTTCGTAGTCTTATTAATGTGCCCCTCCCCCTCTTATTTTGTCTCGAGTAACTTCTTACGTGCTTAACAATGTGATTGAACTACTCAAAAAATCACATAATTTTGCAAATTAAAGTAAAAAAAATAAAATGAGATCAATCAGAATTCGAAACAAGAAAAAACGTCATTATGTTTGGTCGGGACGAACCTTTTTTTAATTTTTTTTATTCACAATAATTTCAAATTCCGAAGACCAAAATTAAAGAATTAACAGTCAAGAAAGCGCTTATAAATAATGTGAAAATCCTCCACTTATAATAACATTAACATTTTAACATTTACAGGTCATGAATAAGACATATAAATTTCACTAACCTGACAAGCAAATATTAACCAGGAATCCGATATGTTAAATTATATCCTCAAACATGAGAAAATTCGACTGAAAAAGGGTGGGATGGTACCTATTACCTATTCCCAAACTGGCATTGATAATTTATGGGGGTAAGATGATTTGGCACCCCATGATATTTTGAAAAATTAGAGCGAATGCGGTTGAAAAACATGCCCAAACCACCAAATACCGAATAGTGGGTTACCATTTTACCACACCACAAACCAAAATACGAAATTACTGCCAATTAGTCGAAACATGTACAAAAAACTCAAAGTACCAATTATAGGAGAGGATAGATCTGATATCCAACGTGAGTAGTAATTTTCATCCGATTCTTTTGAAAAACGAGTGTAAAACGCCAAAATCGTCATATGTGGGCTACTTAAAATGGGGAACCAATAAGAAAATTAAAAAATATCATCTCTAAAATACCGAATACTTCAATACCAATTATAAGTGCATTAAGAAATATTAAATAAAAGAGAAACATTAAAAATTATGAACATGTCGTTTATAGAACGTAGTGGGAGTAACACTAACATTTTAAAGATCACTGTGTAAAGTGTTGTACAGACGTGTGGGATACATACAACACATGAGTGTCATTAAATGGTAAATTTTTCAAACAATAATTTTATTGGTTATATTATCTTGATTTATAAAAAGCATTTGACAGAGGTCATCACAATTTTTTATTGTAAAAAGTGATTATTTTTCTGGATTTGTTTGCAAATCACTATTTTCTTATCAGTCAAACACAGTATGGGTACATAACAGTATAATTTTTATAGATTCTCAAGGCTCCGTATGTGACCCACTTTTGTAAATAATTAAATAATTAGCATGAATAACCTTTTCCCGGGTACGTATAGATGTACCTGTTATAGGGATTTACTATTAAAAGTTGTTGTTGTTGTAGCAGCCCTATTGCTTTTACATAATGGGCTGAGGTGACAGACGTTGGCCGAGTAAGACTCGGGTCGTTTCGGATCGTAGACCCCTCTGTCGTGGAAACGACTATTAAAAGTCGAGTATGGTGGTGTAATTTTTTTAATTAGCTGGCTGCTTATCTTTATTTTTAAACTTTATTGCAACAAATCCGGATAAAATTATTAAAAAGCGACTTATATTTACTTCTGTCATCCGAAAAATATCAACGTTTCTACATTTGTGCCTTACAATGATTGGAGAATTAAAATAAATATTCGTCTGCTGCCGTTTGTGTTTGTTTTTTTGTTTTGTTTCTTTTGTCAGGCGCCTACAAAAACAAAGTCATATGTTTGCCCTATGTGTAATGGCAACATAACAAAAAGCTGCATTAGTATTTGTTGTTATGTCTGTGAAAATTGGTACGAATTTAAATGAAAGCTCGTATGATCTCCTTATAAAAAAATAGTGGCTCAATTTTCTGGAAGTGCGAGTCATGTTCATGCCTTAATCGAGACACTAGTTCTGCAAAAATTTGGGATAGTATCGATAAATTAACAAAAAAAGTTGATGAATTAATCGCAACTATACCGCTTACCGTGAAAAATGAAATTGACAGCTGTGTAATAACATGGAAGGAACTTGTAGAACAACAAAAAAACAAATGCGAAAAATATCAAAATCAAGTCGAGATATTCTAGTGAGCGGCTTGCCAATAAGTGTGGAGCCTATTGTTATCTCCGTTAAAATACCCCAAGTTCAAGGAGTATCATTGGGCGAAAGCGATATAAGCGCTTGTTTTTGGCTGGGGAAAACGAAAAAAACTCTTCTAATAAAATTTTGCTCTATATTAAAAAGGGATGAAGTTATGAAAAAATATATGGCAAGCAAGAACCTTAAACTCGGCCAAGTTATCCCTACAGATATTGATTCCCGCATTTATCTCAATGATAATTTGCATCCGGCTGCAATTAAAATTAAGAATTCTTGCCGCCGTGCTTTCAAGGATAAGGAAATTAAAGGTTTTAGACTTATACCCCCTGTTCCTGCAGCAAAATTTATTTTAAAGAACGGTTCCACAAAGTTTGTGACGTCGGAAAATATTAATGATGTGTCCTCTGAAGATGAAACTTTTCTAAGAAGGCAACTTGGTCGTCGCAGTGTCCGGAGTAATAGATTCGATTTAGCAGATACTCCAACGTTTGGCACTCCTAATATCCAATAATGTAGATAAGTTGTTTAGATATGGTAGGGCAGGGAGGGTTAGCATACCGTGCTGTCCTATCGGTTGTTTGATAATCGGTAGAACAGCACGGTATTTACAGTAGTAATATAGTTGCTATCTTTTTTTTTGTAATATTTTTGTAGTCAGCTTATTTAATTTTAAGATTTCGATATAATAATTTTTAAGATGTTTGTAATTAAGTACTTGTCTTTAACGTACATTTTTCTAATTTTCATTTATGGTTTCACGTAATGTTTTAGGTGAGATTGTCAGCGATGATGCTTTTAAAAAAAAATTGCTCTAACGGTGATACTATTAATATCGGATTTTTCAATGCTCAATCTCTTAATCCTAGCACCACTTCGATAAAATTTGATGAAGTTAAAAATGTTTTAAAATCTAATTGCTACATATTGTGGGTGTGGTTGAAACTTGGTTCAAATCCCATATTACCAACAAAGCTGTTCAAGTACCGGGATATAAGATATTTCGTAATGATCGTGTAGGGCGTCGTGGAGGAGGTGTCGCATTATATATTTTCTCGGCTGTGAAAACTAAAATTGTTTCAAAGATATCAAAACCTGGTGTATGTGAAGCTCTTTTTCTGCATGTTAGTTCAGGTACATCTAGCTTGATTATTGGTGTTGTATACTTGCCCACTGGTGATATTAATTCTTTGGAATCTGAACTTGTGGATATATATACTAGATATGAAGATATTGTTATTGTTGGTGATTTTAATTTCGATATTTCTGTTCGTAGAAACTTTGACTATCTTTCTAATCTTCTTTCCAGGTGTAATTTGTCGGTAGTACACAATAATAAACCCACTCACATTAATCTTCATTGGAATTCATATTCGCTCATTGACTATGCATTAGTAAGTGATGTTGGCTTAATTTCTAAGAGTAGTCAGTTTAATTTCCCTGCGCTTAATTCCAATCACGTGTTTGTTATTTTGCAGTACAAACTACGTACAATCAATGAAAGACAATATGTAACATTTAATATCTGACATAAATTCTATTAACTTCTCTTTTTTGTACAATACGAACAGTTCTGATTTGCAGCTAAACTATTTGAATAACACTTTGCAATGTCTTTTTGAAACCCATGTACCTGAAAAAAAACTAGATTAATTGGAACAAATTCAAATCAATGGTTCAGTCGGCCAGAAGTTCTTTCTGCTATCAGAAATAGGGACTTAGCTTTTAGTGCCTTTATTGAGAATTCTACTGATTACAATAAACAGGTGTATAAGAAATATAAAAATATTGCTCGTAAAGTTGTTCGACAAGCCAAGCGTCAATTTGGTAAAAGTATATTTAGTGGTATTGATAATCCTCGTACGTTGTGGTCTAGGATTTCTGCTTGTGGAGCGACAAACTCTGATAGCAATAACTGTGATATAGATTTAGATCATTTAAATATTTTTTTTTACCTCCAATAATGGTGCTAATATTACTATTTCTGATTACACTTCTATGACTATGCCTCGTTCTAATATTTTCAATTTTCGAAATGTCGACATATTTGAGCTCACTAGTGCAATATATAGAGTTAAGTCCAATGCTATAGGCTTAGATAAAATTCCGTTACGTTTCCTTAAGCTTGTGTTTCCTTATTTGCGACATCATTTTTTACACCTTTTTAACACGATTATTACAACTAGTCTGCTTGGAAGGTAGCCAAAGTGCATCCTTTACTGAAAAAAGGCGCTACTGGATTAAACTGTGCCGATTATCGCCCAATCTCAATTCTACCCGCACTGTCAAAGGTTCTCGAAGTTTTGCTCAAAAACCAAATTTGGGAACACCTGGATGAATTTTTTTTGGTTAATGTCTGTCAATCAGGTTTTAGAAAACATCGCAGCACTACCTCATTAATGCTTCGACTAACTGATGACATTCGTCGCTCGGTTGATAAAAAGTTTCCTAGTATATTAGACATTTCTAAAGCTTTTGATTCTATCAATCACTGCATTCTCCGCTCCAAGCTATTTAATCTTTTTAATTTTTCTCTAACATCTTGCAATCTTGTGTCTTCATTCCTCTCCACCCGCTCTCAAAAAATTGTATACGACGGTATTTCTTCTTGCGTTTGCGATATTTCGTCAGGTGTTCCACAGGGCTCAATTTTAGGTCCACTCCTTTTTATGTTATTCGTTAATGATGTTTTTGAATGTGTTCAGCATTCTTCTTTGAATATATATGCGGACGATTTCGGTTTGTTTATGTCTAGTCCATGTCTTGACATAAATGGTTGCATTTCTGCACTTAATAGTAATATTGGTCGAATTTGCAGATGGGCTTCACGTAACTGTATTAATATCAATTTGGACAAAACAAAGTTAATTATTTTCCAAAGTGGTCGTGATTTACCTACTCAGCGAAGTATACGCGTGCAGGGGAAATCAATTAATTCTTCGCAGTCTGTGACTTGTCTTGGCTTTGATATTGATTGTAATCTAAAATGTTCATCCCATATTTCGAATATTTGCTCAAAAGTTAATTTTTGCCTCAGGAGATTGTACAATGTCAACAATTTTTTACCATACCACATTAAATACAAACTTGGTCATGTTTTATTAATGACTGTTTTTCTATATGGAATGGAGGTTTATTCTGGCACTGATAGCACCCACTTACACAGGTTACGTAGTTGTTTTCATAGTGTTTTAAAATACGTTTATGGGAAACACTGTAATCGTGACTGCAATCTTTATGAAAAAGAGTTTCTTGGATGTTCTTTTGATGACTACTTCCATGTTCGATGCTTATATTTTTTTTCTTTAAAACCATGAAATATGGTAACCTACCTACATTGCTGATAATTTACGATTTTTCCACTCTAACAGCAATTCTTTTTGAACGCTTTGAAAGTCTGGTCCTGGAACGTTCTTTTGTTGTTCGCAGGTTGTGGAACCAGCTTCCCCCTGGATTGAAAAAATTCTCAATCTCACCACATAATTTTAAAATTAAATTGCTGCAATATTTTTGTTCTTTGGAATAAAAGAATTATATATCTGGCTCGCTTACAGCATCGAGTTGATATCTCACAAATTAACATTACGGTTTGTTAAGCATATATATAAGAATTAGAAAAATATGCGTTAGGGAATTTTTAGTTTGTAATTTTATAATTTTATAACCCAATGAGGAGTTTTTTGATTAATAAATTGAATTGAAATTCAAATTGTTTTCAGGTAGATATCACAATTGCATTTGAACCATTTAATGGTTTCAATATTTAATTTTTTATTACGGTAGCATACATGGTACAATAATATATGGTAGGACAGCTTGAGGTGAATAACCAAAAATAACATAAATTTACGCAACAAGTGTTTGTGTTTATTTGAAATTTTTTTCAACACACACGCGAAAAATGAATGAAAGGTTATGATTTCTTCCCAAAATCCAGTAGGGAATATCATCAAATTTTCATCCATAACAAAGTAATAACTTCCAGACGAACGTGTTAAAAACTTTATTTTCATTTTATTAAATTTGAATATATTTCAATTTATTTGACATGTTGTTGATGTTGTTCGAAAACTTTTTTCAATATTCACCCATGAGAGAACAAATTCTCTTAACAGAAGTTACTGAGTAATTTTTACTCACTAAGTTATCGGACAAACTTAATAACAAAAGGAAATTTATTAATATTGAAAGTTGTTAAAAGTTACAGAATAGGCCTACTGTTATTGTAATAAAATCCTTTTAAAAATCATATGTAAGGTGTAGAAACCAAAACATAGTAACGGTAAAAATAACTAACATTTTCGACTTCGTCTGTTTGTACTATAGAGTTGCTTTAGTTTTGTCCAAGCAAAAATTGAGACAATTCGCTTATTCATAAATTATTATTTATTTTATAATGAATTTTGCATATTTGTAGTTTTGTTCAAATCTGACATTCCATTTGATTGATATTGGATTTACAAATATAGAAACTGTTTACCGTTTGTGGGGGAGGTACTAGAAGGTGTGGACCAATGAGTTCCAACTTCGAACTTGATCTTGGCTTGGTACAGCAAATAGGTTGTGCACAGTTTAATTCAAAACGGATAATCGGATAAATATAGTTTGAATATACATTCTTACACAAAACTTGTTTTATTTTGTTTTTCTCATTTTTTTGGGTTTTATTCCTCCTTGTCGGTATTACGCCAACACATGATATTAAAAAATTAATTTTTAGTACAATTTTGACCATTTTGTGGGAGAGGTACCGGAAGGAGTGGACCGATATACCCCATCTCCGAACTTAAACTAACTTTGGAAGAAATATTACGATGTGCAAAGTTTCGAAGACTAATACATAAAAAACCTCTGGTTTTCACTTTCTTAAACTTGAGCTACATTTGAAAGCAAGGAGAATTTCTTTTTTCAAATATATATATATATATATAGTGTTTCACATTTCAGTATATTTCAAAAAATGATCGTTTTACTTCAGCTCTTTTGATTTAACTAGTCGCCATCTAGTACATAGTTCGCTATACAGTTGATTGATCAATCATTGTTTATGATCGTTGACCGATCATAGACAATGACGCGTTCGTTTTTAATTTTATTGCAATTTGATGAATTTGATGAAGAGTGGCAACGCTATGCTGTGGTAGACGTGTGAAATAAACCTCTTTATTGAAGTAGTAAAAAAAATAAACTGTCAAGTGAATCAGTGGATTATTTAAGCTGAAATTGCATTAAACAAACTTTTCTCAACCTGAAATAATTGAAATTTGCAAATAACAATATTTATTAGCATAGTTTGCTAATTTCAAAATATATTGCAAAATCGTGGTTTTTGGTTATTTTTGTTCACTACAAAGTCGACGAAACAAAACAAATTCTTGGTCGCCGCTCCCTTTTGCAGTCCTTTTATTGGATTTTTGTGCCGATCATTTAAGCCGCCATTTAAAATTGTACAAAAAGACAGTCAGTGCTACTTGACTTAACGCGCCGAAACGCCTGAAGTGTTATTGCCGCCGTCGTTTTACCTTCTAAACTGTCTTAGGAGTCATCACTGATCTAAAACATAAACAAAATTGTTTAAACGGTGAAAATAACCATAAACATATCTTTGATCTTCTGTTTTGGAATTTTTTTGACAAAATGAGTTATCCCTTGGAACTTGGAAACAAATAATACTAAGTGTCTACTATGCAGAAAATGTGATACCTGGTACCATGCTGATAGCGAGAATGTTTCCAAATCTCTTTTTAACATGCTGGACAAAAACCGTAACATTACGTACACTTGTGCTAGTTGTATGGAAAATCCCCCAGACACATCTGAAAATGGTTTCAAGATGGAGATGCGTGAACAGTTCGCTTCCCTCAGAGACTCTTTTCGTTCACTGGCAACTGAAGTAAAGAAGGAACAAACGGAAATTAAAAATTCATTCCATGCTGTTGTTGATGATTTTCGTGCTGAGCTAACCAAAGGCTTGCAGGAAATCAAGGTAGACGTTGTAAATTGCAGAGACTTGGTTGCTTCACATGATTTATCTTACAAAAATCTATTTGTTGAACTGGAATTTCAAAACCATATTTTACAGCACCGACTAAACAGAACTGACATAATAGTATCTGGTTTGCCTGATAATCTTGATAAACTCAATGATATAGTTGTCTACATTTGTGCATTTTTGAAGGTTGACATCGCCCCTGAGTGCGTTGGCAATGTAATGTACATTAATATGCGTCGATCTATATTGATAAAATTCAACAATATAGCAAAACGTGATGAAATCATGAAAGCGTATTTTAAATCCAAATCACTGAATGTGTCAGATGTCATTGGTGGGTCTGCGCTAACAAGAGTATACTTGAATGATAATTTGTCAAGTCTAGCAAACAAACTTTTTAAAATTTGTTGGAAACTGAAGAAGGAAAGCAAAATAACTGGATTTAATATAATAAATCGTGAAGTGCTTAAGGCTAAAATTTCTCTACCAAATCAAGAGGTTCAAGATTCTAAATCTTCAACAGCGTATTGATCTATTTAAAACCTATCAGCTTTATATCTAGTTCTTAAATTATTTGTTTTTCTCTGATCTCATTCCTTTGTTAATCACTATATATATTCCTTACTATATTTTCATTAATTCAATTAAGTGGTATTGCTGCTATGAATTTATTGTTTTTCTCATTGAAAATGTTATTTTTGAATTCGTTTTTTATTAATTTAAAAAGGATCTACAAGGATCTATTTTAGGTCCTATTCTCTTTCTTTCATACATTAATGATGTTATTTCTGAAATGGAAAGTTCCTTATGTAAACCTTATGTATTTGCAGATGATATTTTTATATTGTTCAAGTCATTTTCGTCGTATAATTGTGTTAATTCACATCTTGCTTACATTTCCAATTTACGACTACGCAGCAAGCTTGAAATAAATACTGCAAAGACCAAGGCTATGCTTTTTCACCCAAGAAGCCATATTATTTTAAATCCCAATATCTCAGTAAATGGTCTTACTATTGAAATTGTCGATTCTTTAAAGTGCCTTGGCGTTATAATAGATTCAAATCTTAATTTTACAGAACACATAAATAATATTACAATGAAAACATGCTTTATCTTGAGAAGACTATATAGTCTAAAAGCCTTCACACCTAAAAATGTAAGGATACATCTGGCTAACTCATTATTAATGTCTTTACTCAACTATGGCATTGAAGTTTATTCTGGGACATGGTCTTACAACATTGCTAACATTGAAAAGGTAGTGCGGAAAATTGTTAGATATGTTTTTCAGCTGGGGATACACGATCATGTACGTGTACTTGAATTGACACCACTTTTTCTGGGTTGCAACTGTAATGAATATATAAATCAACGTACTGCCCTTCACTTTTACAAGATTATAAAAACACAACAGCCATTATCGTTATTGCGTGAGTTCTCTTTTATCAATTCTACCCGTAACGTACAAATCGACGTTCCTCTTATACGGACATCAATTTTTGAGCACTCTTTTTTAGTACGCGTGTGTAGGATTTGGAACTGTTTACCAAATTCACTTAGAATGTTTTGCTATTCTTACTCTAAATATAAAAAATTGTTAAAATCATATACAAATGGTGAATTGAATTAGATAGTGTTTCGTGCATACTTTTGATTAATCTTCGCTACCGGGATCCTATATATATATTTATATATATGTATGTTATATTATATTTACAATATTCATATGGCTGGGGGGCCATTCTCGTTTATTTTTTTTTTTTATTACATTATTATATTAACTTTATTACAAATAAAATTATTTTTCTGCCATAGTTTTAGCTTTATTTTATGTTAATCTCTCAATACATGTATAATTGGCCTTAAATGGCTTTCTTTGTATTGAATGTAAATAAATTGAAATTGAAATTTAATATGAAACCGTTTTTTTAATAATATGTGGATTCTTGAAAAATATGACGAAATAGGATAAAGAACAATACATTCGTTACTCTCCAAACTATTGGTGTCCAGCTCAATTAGTTCGCTCGTGAACTAAATAACTCAAGTACAAATACCAAAAACTTACCCATTGTTGACTATTAACCAATCAATTGCACTCATATTTACTTTCCGTTTTCTTTTTAGAATTTGTGAACTATGTGGAGTGTATGGTGAAGGCACATTTGCTGGCAACGTCGCTTTTCCATACATAGTAGTGATTAACAATATTTCACAGTTTGTAGCTATGTACTGTCTGGTTTTGTTCTATAGGGCTAATAAGGTGAGATAAGTGGTCTTGAAGTTTGGAATATATTAAAAAAATGTATACCCTAATAGGAGGACTTAAAACCAATGAAACCCATTCCAAAATTCTTGTGCATAAAAGCAGTTGTATTCTTCTCCTTTTTGTAAGTCTATGGTGAGTCAATTTGTTGATGGACACATATTAAATTTGTTTTTGATTTTATTTAGCCAAGGAGTAATTCTTAACTTCTTAGTGTACATCAAGATTATTAAAGATATATTTGGTTCCACTGATTTGGGCCAAGACGCAAATTTGGCCTCCATGTTACAGGTACTTTCCAAATGAAACCAAATTGAACAATTAGTAAATTTATTTTGTTTTATTATAGAATTTTCTGATATGTATTGAAATGTTCATAGCTGCCGTGGCTCATATTTATAGTTTCCCACATCACCCGTTCCATATTAATTCACCCCAATACTGGAATAATCCGAATCATAATTGGTGCCGGGCCTTCTTATCCATGATCGATATATCTGACATTCAAGAAGATGTTACGGAGCATCTGGGTGTGGTTAGTAGCTCTATAAGCCGTCGTTTTCAAGGACGCAATAGTTATCAGCCATTGTCACGGGGACCAAGACGTTCAAGCAGTGAGTCCGAGTACTTAATAAATAAACGACTTGATGGTGATGTGGCTGGAACTAGTCAATTGTTGACTGCTGTGACTGATTCAGACGACAATACAGGTAATATTAGAAATAAGTATCGAACGAACTATGCTAAACCGCTTGCCAAAGCCAATCGCTATGGAGCTACAGATAGTCTTGTGTTACCAGTTTATGATGCAGCAATAACCAATGATTATCCATCTCAATCCCAATTAGCAGGTAACCGTCCAACCTCATCCAAAGCTTCCATAACAACAAACGAAAATCAATTTACTGCGACGCATTCGAACTTTGGTGGCATCAGTATACAAAAGCGCGAAGTAACTCCAAGAGATTTTCCCGCTCATTATGGGGCGCCTGTGGCTGGGGGTACAAGCTTTTTACAAGCTCGAAATGTATCCACCACTCACGCCCCCAGTCCTATACCAGAGTCAGGCGATGACTTTTCATCATTTATCGGTTCATCGAGATGACAGCGTTTTGATAGCAACAGCCAAAATTGTAACCCATCTGCTAGCGAATCGATCTCTATTGGACTTTCTAGTAGTTTGAAGTTATCGACGGGTGGTAGTAATAGTAACGATAGTAACAACTCTTCTGATTGGCTTAGTTCACCTGGTGGTGCAGATCAAAATAAATTAGCCGATACTGGTCCAATACCACGCCAACAATAACAAACATAGTTTGTACCCACAATAGAAAACCTTTCCATCACATAGAAACAAAATACAATTACAACGACAATGACGAAACGAAGCCGCCGTTATGGCAAAAGCACGCACCTGTGTCCCGACAAAACACTTGGGTTTTTTACTACCAGAACTGCTTTGTACCAACGACAATTAAAATTCCGATTCCCAGTGTATTCCAGAATCTCAAAGTCTGTTTATGGGAGATTCAAGTTTAGGATGATGCGCTTGAAAAAATATTTCATGTGAAAAAATATACGACTACAAAGCATGTCTGGATTTCTTTAATTTTATTTTTATTTATTTTTAATTATAACTAAGAATGAAATAGAAATATATTTTTTAATTTTTTGTTGAATGTTTTTTTTTTGTACTTTATTTTACTAAAAGTTTTATGTTTTAGGAAAAATTCAAAGGAATAAGTTTTAATGCGTAGTATAGTATCTTTACATAATTATATTTATGGCAATCAATCATTATGAATACTAAAGTGTCCTTCCCTAAAGTTAGCTTGTTCTAGCTTTCCTTGAATCTTCAAAGGAAAATTCAAGTAGAGAGCCAAATATGTTTATATGTATAGATACTTAGTTCTTACGTTCACCGATATAACACGAAAATTGAAATTATGTTAACAAAAAGTTATCAAAACAGATGTTTACCACAAAATTAATTACTCCATTCCAGACAGATACATTTTATACTTTATAATAACTACCCTTTACAAAAACGATATTATTTATATTCAAAGGTGAGAAGGAGCTATAAGCTATTCCAATCCAGAATTTAAAAGAAAATTTAGCTTATGTGTACTGTATATTAAAATGTGTACATGAACAAATGTTTTATATTTATTTGAAATAAAACAATTTTATTTAAAAATCTGTTTGATATTATTTTTTACCTTACTATATTTTTTATTGAAAACATTAAACATTCTGTGTTTATTTAAAATAATACTTTATTTTATTTTAAGTTTTGTCTTTTAATTATTTTATTCTACTAAACAAGCACAATTTCATTTAAGTACATTTTATTTCATGGTCATTTTTTGTAAAAGAAGACTGACGAAAAACATTCACGAGCACATAACAAAAAAAAAAAAAAAAAAAACAAAACAAAAAAACAAACAAAAAACTACAAAAATATTAAACATTAGCGACGATAAGAAAATTTGGATACGCTCGGATAAAAAATTTTAAAAATAACGTTTTTTTATAATACAAAGTCTCTTATGTGTGCAGCCACTAAAAAAAAGGCACAACATTTTCTGTGTTCAGACATTCCAACCCAGGGAGAAAAACACTTTGTGATAATCAATTGTTGTAATTCTGTCGGCCACCCAATTCCAAAAGGAATCGATCTGGATGATCCATCCAATCTGCTGCGGTTAGTTTAACTGTACGTTGTCGTTCGGCTTCTTTTATTTGCCATTTCTTGATATCTAATTGTACTTCACGTGATGTTTTATCTCCACAACCCCACACCTATAACAATAACAAAACTTCATTATACATAATTCCAAAATTGTGTTTTTGTTATGGAAGCTTTGATGCGTGATGACTAATCTGATAAATATTATCGATATGATATAAAATATAGGAAATTAATTTTTAATTACTGTAATCCATTTTGATTATAAACAACTTTTTAGATATACCATAAATATATTTAAAGCATGTAATCTAATAAATGTTATATTATAAATAAACCAAAAATTGCTATAGCTATTATTAAAATGATTTCTTAAGTTCGAAAGACGGTTTTTATTAATAGGATATTTATGTTGAGTGAAAGTGAACAGCAAAATGAACAAACGGATTGTCAATTATTTAAAAATTAAAAACAAAAATTACCAAAATCAACTCCGGACAATATATATATATATATACTCTCCCTTATGCAATTTTAACGAATCACACTATGTAATTTGGAAGATAACATTTGACTTGGATAAACGTAAACAGGGGTGGGGAACGTTCGATAAAAAAAATCTAAATGGGAAATGTTTGCAAGCATGTTTATCGATAGGCCAATGGTTGAAAATAGAAATAAGAAAATGTCCTACAATGTTCATTACTAGTGTATTGGGGATAGTTAAAGTTGAGAACAAGTCACCCTACAGACACCTTATAGAAGCCTAATGAATCGGAATTTTAAATTGGACAAATAGAGTCTAGTACGGTTATAGCGTACAAGCAAATTATTTCGTTATATGGTACGGCAAAATAAAGGCTTAAGAGAAAAAATATATATCCAGATAGAAATTGGTAGGTTTTGTGTCCTTTTTGATAATTAAAGCTACTTCTCTTTTTCTTTAATGAACCTGACATTACAGCTGACATTTTTGTAAAGGTCGCCAGCGTCAAGGTCACTATTACGAATATTTGTAGCAATTTCGTTATAACCAAATTAAAATATTTGAATATTGAATGTTGGTACCAAATAAATAGTTCGTTATATCCTTAGTTCGCTATAAGAGTAAAGATTTGTATGAAAAATATGTCTTAAAACTTCGGACCAGGTAAAAAAGTCCATTATAAGCGTACTCGTCTGTAGTAGTATCATGAATGCTATTCATTTCATCACACATTTTACTTACCTCAATTGAAAGTAGAACAGCAGCAATTCCCTTACAATCAACGTTTTCAAAGTGTTCATCGACTGCTATTATTGGTTTTCTAGGATCTGCACCTGCTCGTAAGCCTTTAGGATATCCTCGAATGGATGTGTTTAGGTAGAGAATGTTTGGTTTCTTTTCTAGTATCACAAATCTATAAAATTGTTTAGACATTTTTTTATAAATTAAGTGAAAAATATTTTGTCAGCTATACATACTTTGGCCATAGTTGTAAAACACAACTGCCTTCACCGCCTGTATAAAGATGTGTCTCCTTCCATTCATTTGGCGAGGCAATTAAATAGGTCTGATCGTCTTTTGTATGGATCAATATTAATGTTGGTCCCCGATAACCAAGGACGTGATGTAAAAAGCGGTTAGCACCTAAACCGTGTTCATTTGAATCGTACAGTAATGTCCAATGCGAGGGCATCATCGACAATTTTTCTATAAAAATTTGTGCTGCTGACGCCTTATTGGCGCTTGGAGACGTAACTTTTTGTGGTTTAGAGTATAATGGCGGCAAAGCACCGGCCAATAACCAGGCTTGCGATAATGGCATCAAAGTGGAAGAAGCATCGATGGTATCTTCAGACGGAGTATTTTGACTTTTATCGGGAAATGGATTTCGTTGTTCTAGAACCGGTGTCTGTAGTTCTATGCCACAAGATTGGCCTTCCTGTTCAAGTCCGCGGTATGCAGTCGAAAGAGTATGAACACAATATTTGTGTACCAATAGTACTAAACGTATTAAATTTTGTTCAAACCAACGGCAGACGAAGCCTACGCTTAAAGTATCGTGACTAAAAAATATTGATTTCGTCACAGAACTGAACGTACGATTTATCTGAAATGAAACAAAAACTTCATCATTAATATATAAATATATTTCTGAGTCGCTTCAACATCAAAATTGGAGCTAATCAAGGTATATACACTTTGATGAGATATCAGAAAATTTTTTATATTATATATGGTTTCCTCCAAATATACAGTGTGTGTTTCACGTAGTTTCCTGTGTAACTCTAAATATTTGTACCTTTTAATTCAAGTAACTTACCGAGGGACATAAAAGTGAATTTCCAGAGTGTTGCATAGCAATTGTGTAACATATATGAAGCAATCGAGTTACACCCTCTCGATCAACAAAATCCGGATTATCGGACTGGGCGTACATCCTTATATAGCATTCTAATATTTTAGCATCGTCCATTATTCCCAGAAATCGTTCGCATTGTTGACGGAAGGCTACGGTCCCCAAGTAACTTGTAGTTGCTCTAGACGTCGCATGCATAAACTTGAATAAACGTTGACCAAGATCTGCATATTGTGGAAATACTTGGGACTGTTCAATGGGTGTGGAGTTTCGACAATATTGATGAAGTAAGAAAAAACAAATAATGTTCAATTAAAGTCTTTGGCACAACATATCAAATGATATCACAACCTACCACAAATACATCCGAAGTAATTCCGTTGACCCCTTGTTTAAGAGATTTTTCTTTAAGAATTTCTGATAGTTTTTCAATTGGTACCAATTGTGTAAAATATTTCTCAGTCACATCCGCTCCAGATGCAGAACGACTCATAGTGCTTTCGACCTTGAGCGCATTGGCTGCTGAAGAATACCCACTGCTCTTGTTATTGTTACTGCCACCGTCAGGAACCTCACCCCCGTCGTTGCTACCACCTTCAGACTTTGACGTTGAATTTCCCATTTTGAGCAGAAATTTCAATTATTTTTGTCACCGAAGAAGGGTCTGCAAATTAAACAGTCTTGTTTGTATAAGTAATTAGCAGTAACAAAGGTAACAAATGCGCAATAATTAACTTAAAATAATTGCACAGAGACAAATTGTATACGAATACTTCGTTCAACTAGCTTATCAAAATTGATTCGGTACACGATTGTACGAAACAGAACATATTTTCGTACAAATAGCTTTATTTTGAAACGTGTGCACCTTGACGATTGACGTGATTAGACTATGGCTACGTTTATGTTATGGTGTTTTTACACGATATGTATTTTGTTGATTTAAGAAAAAATAAAAGTGATTTTTTTGTTTATAGGTTATATCATATGTAAAATACATATGCCGATTTTAACACAAAAATAAATGTTTTGTGTACGCCGCTAATTTTGACACACATAAGGAATTACATATGGATGAAATAAGTGATAGCACATATGTAAAATACATATCGTGTAAAAACACCATTAGATAATGGTATCATGATTTGATTCCGCACATGGTACATTAGAAACGTAAAACGACTTGTACATTAGAAGGGTTTTCAGGTTATCCTTCTTTATGAGGATTTATTTGACAAATATGTAAGGGAATTGACAATTAAAACCCACTGGGTTAACATAATCCGGTATAATATAAATGTACTATAAAATAACATAAATTATATCCAAAAATACTAAAGGGCTAAGCAGAATATTCGCATTGAGCGTTTTTTGTTATCGCGTTAACACACGCAAAAAGATAAAATATATTTAACTTCGAAACGTAGTGCACAATAACTTCGGTCGTTGGTGTTATCGTTTCCTTGTGGTTGTTGTATTTTCGATAACATATAAAGCGACGGACGGCTCAACGCGAGCATTCTGCTTAGCCCTTAAGCATGGTACATGGTCCATTATGAAAACGTAAACAAAGTCGAAATTTTTGACATTAGACTTGAGAAAAAACAGCTGTTTTCCGATTTCGATTGCTACCTTGGTGACCATATTAATAGATCTTGAGTTGAATACATATTGTTACGAATATAACTTTAGATTTAAGTTCATTTAGATGAATTCCGTTAATTTAAGAATTTGAATTGTAACGTAAATTTCTACTACGCAGTTTATTTGAATAACTTCACAACAACAACCACTGTATAGATTTTTCTACATCCTTCCATTTCCTCTTTCATTTTCTATTTTGTTATTGTCGTACAATTCTTGTTAAACGTCATTCCTCTTTCTTTGTTATTCCCTCGCCTGTATATGTGTTGTTGTTATTCCTCTTTCTTTGTTATTCCCTCGCCTGTATATGTGTTGTTGTTATTGTAAGTTTGTTTACTCAAGTTTGTTGTTGTTATTGTTCACTCAGTAAGTTTGTTGTTGTTATTGTTACTCAATGTGTTTGTTGCATTGGTAGATTGTTCGTGATCTAGGTGTTACCAGATCGTCTAGAAACTTCTGTAGCGACAGGCAGGGCTCATATAAATAGAGGGAATGGAAAGGCAGTGAGTCAGTTGTGAATCAGATCGCGAATTGAAACCGTCGAGTAAAGTAAAGTGCAAAGTAAAGTTGTGTGAATAAAATCATTGTAATAATCGTAATCCGAAAGAACCTGCGTTTTATTTGGTACGAATTGTATCGGGAAATAAAACAACGTCTACACGGGATTGAGTAAAACCCAAGAACGTAACAATTGGTGTCGGAAGTGAGATTACGATAATACTACGATGAAGTTTAAGGATCTACGAGTGGAAGACTTGAAGAAGGAGCTGAATAAATTGGAATTGTCCTCTACTGGCAACAAGGCTGAACTACAAAAACGTCTGTTGGATGAGTTCGAGCGCCGTGGTATGAACATCGATACATATGAGTT
The DNA here is from genome assembly GCF_032173495.1 of Musca vetustissima. Taxonomy (NCBI): domain Eukaryota; kingdom Metazoa; phylum Arthropoda; class Insecta; order Diptera; family Muscidae; genus Musca; species Musca vetustissima. The sequence continues at coordinate 196,271 of NW_026881770.1, forward strand.
TGACAGTAAGGATGAAGTGGATTTATCGGAAATGGGCGAATCCAACTGTGGGGAAGTCTCGTCAGTAGCTGCCAGGGGTGACGATTTAAGAGAAATGCTGGCTAAAATGTTTGAGCAAAATTCCAGAATGTTCGAAGAGAATTCCAGAAAGTTAGATGAACTCAAGGCAGATAATTTTAGAAAGTTAGATGAACTCAAGGCAGATAATTGTAGAATGAACGAGAAACTCGAGAACATTACGGAAGTTATTGGAAGGAGAGTGGAAACCGTGGAGATCCAAATTAAAGAGTTGGATAAGAAAGTGCAGTCGGTTGACGAGAAGATTCTGTCTGTAGATGAGAAATTTCTGGCCCACGACCACAGGTTTACAAATCTGGAGAAGAAAATGTCGGAACTGGAAATCAAAGGTGGTCCGGTGCGAGCTCCTGATAACACACTAAAAATCAAACCTCCTGTATTCGACGGCTCTACGTCATTCAATGTTTTCAAATTACAGTTCGAGACAGTGGCTTCTAGAAATTCGTGGAACGACAGCGACAAAGCGGTTGCACTACTTCTGGCATTGAAGGGCAGTGCTGCTGATGTTATACAGAGTATTCCTGTCGCTTCTAGAAGCAACTATGAAGATGTTATTGCTGCACTGGAACGTAAGTACGGTGGCGAACATAAACAAAACATCTACCTTATGGAACTAAGGGGAAAAGTACAGAGGGCAAACGAGACGCTACAAGACTTTGCAGCTGAGGTGGAACGTTTGGTGCTAATGGCGTATCCAGGAGAGAATCACCCATTGCTGGACCGTATGAAAATCGAAACCTTTGTGAATGGCATACGTGACCCTGAGATTAAATGTGCAACATATGCGTCACCAAAAGCGTCGTTTGCCGAAACTGTGTCGTTTGCCCTTGCCCAAGAGACGGCAAGAATGATTGTTAAGCCCCAGACCTACAAGATTAGCCAACTGGAGACCGAATGTTGCGAACACAAATATCTCGTTAACTTGATCAAGGACGCCATGAGGCGGGTAATAGAAGAAACAAAGTTAGTAGGGATGACTAAGCCCAGGGTTAGATGCTACAACTGCGATAAAGCAGGTCATATTGCACGCGAATGCAGAGCTAAGCGCAAACGATCCAGGTCATCGTCACCACCTACAACGAAAGATGGTAGAAGAACGGCTCAACAGTCCACCAATGAGTCACCGTTGAACAGAATCGAGCACAGAGAAGACGGAAAACACGGTAATGCTGATGCCCTGTCTCGTCGGCCATGCAAGGTAGAATGCAGGCATTGCTCAAAGGCTGAGAATAAGGAGAATATCGTTGATGTCCGACTATTGCAGTTTGAGTCGGGTGAAGATTGGTCGACGGAACAACGAAGAGATCCCATTCTGGGCAAAGTAATTTCGGCCATTGAAACGGGCAAGCGACCTAGTCGTAAAGAAATTACCTCCGAAAGCCCTCTTTTAAAATCCTATTGGGCCCAGTGGGACAGTCTACTTATAAAAGATGGCTGCCTATATCGCAAATGGGAAAGTGAGGACGGTAAATCTCACCGGAACTTGATCGTCGTCCCAGACTCCAAAATAAGGGATGTCTTGTCGGAGTTTCACGATGGGCCAAGTGGAGGACATCTTGGCATAGCAAAGACCGCTGAAAAGGTGAAACAGAGATTCTACTGGGTCGGCTGTCAAAAATCCATTGCCGACTGGATCGCCAATTGTGAAAGGTGCATAAGGGCTAAAGGTCCAACACGGAAGAGTCGAGGCTACATGCAGCAGTATAATTCAGGAGCCCCTTTTGAAAGAATCGCAATGGATGTAGCTGGACCGTTCCCCACAAGCGACTCTGGGAATCGGTATGTCTTAGTGGTCATGGATTACTTCAGTAAATGGCCGGAGGTTTATGCTATCCCAAATCAAGAAGCCAGGACAATTGTGGATGTGTTCAGCAAAAATTGGATTTGTCGCTATGGTGTTCCATCTGAGGTTCATTCCGATCAAGGTAGGAATTTTGAGTCAGCGATCTTCAAGGAAATGTGTGACTCCTACGGAATTAAGAAAACCAGAACGACGCCCCTACATCCACAATCAGATGGCATGGTGGAAAGATTCAATCGCACCCTTGAAGAACATCTACGGAAAGTGGTGGACAGTGGCCAACGAGACTGGGATGAGCATATTCCAAAGTTTTTATTGGCTTATAGATCGGCCATTCATGATTCCACATCCCGGACCCCAGCCAAAGTTCTGTTCGGAAATGAATTAAAGCTACCTGGCGATTTGATATTCGGCGCTACCCCAAACGACGATGTGAACCAAGATGAAGACAGCCAAAACTCTTTTAGTAAAGTCCACGATGCAGTCCGACATCGAATAAAAATGGTTAGCAACCGCATGAAGGCAAGGTACGATCGAGCGGCAAATACCGATGGGTTTCAAGAAGGGCAACTGGTACTATTGTTCAACCCACAACGAAAGAAAGGACTATGCCCCAAATTGCAAACGCACTGGGAAGGACCCTACAAGATTGTCACGAAAATAAATGACGTCGTTTATCGCATCCAGAGGAGCGACAGTCCCAGGTCGAAGATGAAAGTTGTACATTTGGAGCGGCTGACCCCCTACGGAACGGGAACTGTGCCTATTCGGGACGAACAGGCTTAAGCGGGGGGCAATGTTACGAATATAACTTTAGATTTAAGTTCATTTAGATGAATTCCGTTAATTTAAGAATTTGAATTGTAACGTAAATTTCTACTACGCAGTTTATTTGAATAACTTCACAACAACAACCACTGTATAGATTTTTCTACATCCTTCCATTTCCTCTTTCATTTTCTATTTTGTTATTGTCGTACAATTCTTGTTAAACGTCATTCCTCTTTCTTTGTTATTCCCTCGCCTGTATATGTGTTGTTGTTATTCCTCTTTCTTTGTTATTCCCTCGCCTGTATATGTGTTGTTGTTATTGTAAGTTTGTTTACTCAAGTTTGTTGTTGTTATTGTTCACTCAGTAAGTTTGTTGTTGTTATTGTTACTCAATGTGTTTGTTGCATTGGTAGATTGTTCGTGATCTAGGTGTTACCAGATCGTCTAGAAACTTCTGTAGCGACAGGCAGGGCTCATATAAATAGAGGGAATGGAAAGGCAGTGAGTCAGTTGTGAATCAGATCGCGAATTGAAACCGTCGAGTAAAGTAAAGTGCAAAGTAAAGTTGTGTGAATAAAATCATTGTAATAATCGTAATCCGAAAGAACCTGCGTTTTATTTGGTACGAATTGTATCGGGAAATAAAACAACGTCTACACGGGATTGAGTAAAACCCAAGAACGTAACAATATATTTATTAGCGTGGTTTTTTATTTGCCGGGATCGGGGTCGGTGTTGTTTCTCTCTCTCTCAGTGGTAAATTGTGAATTGTGTTGGAAAACATTACCACAGGTAGGAACAAAAAAGTACGAAAAGGTACCTAAAAGGTACTTCAAATGATAATAAACCTTTTGTGAACAAAGAGTACGCTTGTTACAAAATTAAAAATAGCGCAACTCTAATTACTCTCTCAAGAGAGAGAAACTCTCAACACCGATCCCGATCCCGATAAATATAAAACCACGCTTAGGGATAAGTAAATCGACTTTCGTCTTTTTGTATTGAAAAGTCGAAGTCAACTTTTGACCTTTGAGAAAATCGCAAAGTCGACTTTTTAAGATCGACTTTCGATTTTCTTCATAAATTCTTGCTTTATTATCACAAAGCCGAAAATTTTCAAAAATTACACATTCCAGAACTTTTTTTCATCGGCTGAAAACAATTCTTATAAAAAATTTTTAGTCATTTTTTCTTTAGTTGTTAAAAGTCAAAAATCGATTTTGACAAAATCGAAAGATCGAAAAGTAGACTTTTTAAGCGGTGTACACACTATCATTTTTGGCTGTCAACTTTTTTTTTATCGATTACTGACCATAAATATTTTTGTGGTTGCCTGATGAATGACAAACATGTGAGGCCACACTATCAAACAAGCAAAGCTAGTGTGTACACGCATAAGAGAGTAACAGCTGATCCAAAAATGCTGAGTTTGCAAAATCTTACTGCATAAAATTCTTTCAGTAAACTCCAGTAAGTTTGTTGTTGTTGAACTGTCAAACATGCTCTCTCACTTGACTCTCTTTTACTGGATTTTTGGGTAAACAGACAAAATTTAGTAACATTTGGTAACAATTGTTACCAAATATCGAGTAAACAGACAGAGCTTATGACGTAGTTTTTTTCTTAGTTTAAACGTCGTACCTATATCAATGCGTATTGACAAAATTTGTTTTTCTATACATGTAAACATTTTTCGATCAATTAAAATAATTGGTCTGCCAGAATCTACTAGATTTTACTATTTTCTTCGATATCAGAAAGGAAAATTCGTTATCGAAGTAAAAAGTAGTAGATTCTTGTAGTACGGGAAAATACCAAATATTTTCATCCATTTTTGCAGTTTTCAATTGGCATAGATGCAAATAAAGATCTTGCGTATTTCGGTAATACGGACGTCTAACAAACCCTACAAAGGTACCACCCTAAAATGATGGAATGGAATGTTAAGATATACATTCGACATATTTAGGTAATACGGGCGTACAAGACATTTTACCATAGCGGGGAAGTTGAATATTTTTGTACGCCTCGTTGGAATTTAGGTAACTTTGTTAAACACACCTTGAAGCACATGTAATAGAAATAACAGGATTTAGGGCTGTTGCGACATTTAATTCCTAAAATCGGCACTATTTTGCGTCATTTACCATCCAAACATAAATGACGAATTCAGCGTCAGTTATATTAACGAAAACACCATATTATGCTATACTAAAAGTACAAAAAGTTGCAATTGTTCTCTTTAAATGTGTCGCTCGGTGCACTTAAATTAAATCACTTTTTGAAAAATATCAAAATTTTTATACTTCTAATCAAGATGGATTTAATAAGGTGTATGCATCAGATACAACAACAAACATTTTATAAGAACAACATTGTTGTTATAGAAATAGGTTTTGACAAAAATTTATAAAAATAATAATACCTTTTTTTGTTCATTTCTGCTCTTTGAGCAATAATTAATCAAATTTTTTATCACTTGGTCAGTGAAAAATAATGTTTACGACCTGGCCGCGAATATTAGGGGAAGTTTCTAACATTTATCCCTTAGTTTCTTGGGATGTTGCTTATATTGTAAATTACAAGACATAAATCCCCGGTCAAACACCATCGTATTAATTTTTTCTCAAGGTGGCTTATGCCATGTTCTGACGGGCATTCGAACAACGTAGTTCGCTCTCAGAATTGCGTACATGAATTAACCCGTTCATACAACACTATTCTTAATTCATGTCATCAGAGTTTATTTTTTTCAAACTTTTTGTTTCTTGTTTTACACAACAATATAAAAAATAATTCTCTTTCTCCTGACTATAGTATGAACCCATATCTATTAATTTTTAATTCAGGTTTTCCATTTTTTTCTGAAAATATTGTTGTTTTGATACATTTTTATATTTTCTCAATTTAAATGTCACATATAAAAAATTGGAGATTTTTTTGGGTGGCCCCACATTTGTTTCTTGTTTTGTACGCTAATTAGAACAAAAGGGAAATACATGTATATTGCATTATGTAGACGACTAAATTTAGATCCTTCTGCATACAATTTGCATAGACAATATTTTACTTTTCATTCATCATTTTCAATTTGTCTGAAAAAGTTTGAAAATTTGATAAATATTTTCAAGTTGTCAAAATTAATTTATTTTCGATAAATACTCTCAATTGTTAGGGATGGGACAATTTCCTTGTTATTCAGAGAGTGATAAGAATTGAACAACGTACAAAAGTAGGCGTTCGCTCACAAAATTGTGTATGGGGAACTAAGTAATTACTTCATAATAAAGGGTCGAACAACGAATGAGAGAGCGAACAACGATCGTCTGTACATGGCATTATTCTATTAAATCAAAAAATTTTAGTTCCGTTCCAGAAACTAATAAATTTTACAAGTTTTCAAACTTTTACTCGAAAACTGTTCCTGAACCCACAAAACTGGTAAAACATGGAATCAAATTTAAGAGAGCACAAAACAAAATGGCGTTCTCTTTGTAAACTTTTTACTCGAGAAATTTGGCCGAGTAAAAATGGTAAAAAGGAATGCCTACTTCTGATTGGCTGTTATTTTGAAATATTTTGTACTCTGAGAGCGATTTTGAAATGTTTCCCTTTTATTATTACTTTACTATTAAAAAATTACTGGAACAGACCATTTGCGTATGTATAGTTGTTAATGGTATGTCAAATAAATTAAAAATACATCTTAATTTAATTGAAACAAAAATGTTTTTTGCCGCGATCGCGTGGAACTTATTATTTTTTTATGGATGAAGCAAACATTTTCACGTGTTTAATTATGGGTTGACAAAATATCAAATAAACTTAACCACTTGATTCGTATTTTATATTCGTTCGTTTTTTTATATTTGACATAAGAAGCCACTACCCACATAGTTGATTTGTTGTTATTCATCTCAAGATGCCATACTTTATATCATTGTACCATGGTTTCAATAAATAAATAATAATAAAGGAAATAAATAACAAATAAATAATTTGCATGTTCCCTTCTGCAAGTAAACAGCTGATTTATTTGGCTTAGACATGAAATTACATAAAGAAATAGAGCAGCCCCTAAACTAAAAAAATTAACATTAGTTGTCATATCGTTTTAACAGATGCAATTTTTCGTATCAGCCAAGCATATGTAAAATTTGACAGTACATATGACATTGACGGCTCGAATATGAAGGCCATGGCACAATGAATAGGTAGTCCTTTTAGCGCAGCTGATGTGTAGATTAACTGTCAAAGTGGGTAATTTCTACTTGAATTCAATGTGCAGTGTTGCCAACCATTTGAAATATTATGTGGACAAAATTGACACTTTTTGTTTCTTGTTTTACACAACAATATAAAAAATAATTCTCTTTCTCCTGACTATAGTATGAACCCATATCTATTAATTTTTAATTCAGGTTTTCCATTTTTTCTGAAAATATTGTTGTTTTGATACATTTTTATATTTTCTCAATTTAAATGTCACATATAAAAAATTGGAGATTTTTTTGGGTGGCCCCACATTTGTTTCTTGTTTTGTACGCTAATTAGAACAAAAGGGAAATACATGTATATTGCATTATGTAGACGACTAAATTTAGATCCTTCTGCATACAATTTGCATAGACAATATTTTACTTTTCATTCATCATTTTCAATTTGTCTGAAAAAGTTTGAAAATTTGATAAATATTTTCAAGTTGTCAAAATTAATTTATTTTCGATAAATACTCTCAATTGTTAGGGATGGGACAATTTCCTTGTTATTCAGAGATTGAGATTATTCAGAGATTGATAAGAATTGAACAACGTACAAAAGTAGGCGTTCGCTCACAAAATTGTGTATGGGAAACTAAGTAATTACTTCATAATAAAGGGTCGAACAACGAATGAGAGAGCGAACAACGATCGTCTGTACATGACATTATTCTATTAAATCAAAAAATTTTAGTTCCGTTCCAGAAACTAATAAATTTTACAAGTTTTCAAACTTTTACTCGAAAACTGTTCCTGAACCCACAAAACTGGTAAAAAACATGGAATCAAATTTAAGAGAGCACAAAACAAAATGGCGTTCTCTTTGTAAACTTTTTACTCGAGAAATTTGGCCGAGTAAAAATGGTAAAAAGGAATGCCTACTTCTGATTGGCTGTTATTTTGAAATATTTTGTACTCTGAGAGCGATTTTGAAATGTTTCCCTATTATTACTTTACTATTAAAAAATTACTGGAACAGACCATTTGCGTATGTATAGTTGTTAATGGTATGTCAAATAAATTAAAAATACATCTTAATTTAATTGAAACAAAAATGTTTTTTGCCGCGATCGCGTGGAACTTATTATTTTTTTATGGATGAAGCAAACATTTTCACGTGTTTAATTATGGGTTGACAAAATATCAAATAAACTTAACCACTTGATTCGTATTTTATATTCGTTCGTTTTTTATATTTGACATAAGAAGCCACTACCCACATAGTTGATTTGTTGTTATTCATCTCAAGATGCCATACTTTATATCATTGTACCATGGTTTCAATAAATAAATAATAATAAAGGAAATAAATAACAAATAAATAATTTGCATGTTCCCTTCTGCAAGTAAACAGCTGATTTATTTGGCTTAGACATGAAATTACATAAAGAAATAGAGCAGCCCCTAAACTAAAAAAATTAACATTAGTTGTCATATCGTTTTAACAGATGCAATTTTTCGTATCAGCCAAGCATATGTAAAATTTGACAGTACATATGACATTGACGGCTCGAATATGAAGGCCATGGCACAATGAATAGGTAGTCCTTTTAGCGCAGCTGATGTGTAGATTAACTGTCAAAGTGGGTAATTTCTACTTGAATTCAATGTGCAGTGTTGCCAACCATTTGAAATATTATGTGGACAAAATTGACAGATAATCGAGACAAAAACAAAGGTTTTTGTTTTGACACATCATATTATGTGGACAAAATTGACACTTTTTGTTTCTTGTTTTACACAACAATATAAAAAATAATTCTCTTTCTCCTGACTATAGTATGAACCTATATCTTTTAATTTTTAATTCAGGTTTTCCATTTTTTCTGAAAATATTGTTGTTTTGATACATTTTTATATTTTCTCAATTTAAATGTCACATATAAAAAATTGGAGATTTTTTTGGGTGGCCCCACATTTGTTTCTTGTTTTGTACGCTAATTAGAACAAAAGGGAAATACATGTATATTGCATTATGTAGACGACTAAATTTAGATCCTTCTGCATACAATTTGCATAGACAATATTTTACTTTTCATTCATCATTTTCAATTTGTCTGAAAAAGTTTGAAAATTTGATAAATATTTTCAAGTTGTCAAAATTAATTTATTTTCGATAAATACTCTCAATTGTTAGGGATGGGACAATTTCCTTGTTATTCAGAGATTGAGATTATTCAGAGATTGATAAGAATTGAACAACGTACAAAAGTAGGCGTTCGCTCACAAAATTGTGTATGGGAAACTAAGTAATTACTTCATAATAAAGGGTCGAACAACGAATGAGAGAGCGAACAACGATCGTCTGTACATGACATTATTCTATTAAATCAAAAAATTTTAGTTCCGTTCCAGAAACTAATAAATTTTACAAGTTTTCAAACTTTTACTCGAAAACTGTTCCTGAACCCACAAAACTGGTAAAACATGGAATCAAATTTAAGAGAGCACAAAACAAAATGGCGTTCTCTTTGTAAACTTTTTACTCGAGAAATTTGGCCGAGTAAAAATGGTAAAAAGGAATGCCTACTTCTGATTGGCTGTTATTTTGAAATATTTTGTACTCTGAGAGCGATTTTGAAATGTTTCCCTTTTATTATTACTTTACTATTAAAAAATTACTGGAACAGACCATTTGCGTATGTATAGTTGTTAATGGTATGTCAAATAAATTAAAAATACATCTTAATTTAATTGAAACAAAAATGTTTTTTGCCGCGATCGCGTGGAACTTATTATTTTTTTATGGATGAAGCAAACATTTTCACGTGTTTAATTATGGGTTGACAAAATATCAAATAAACTTAACCACTTGATTCGTATTTTATATTCGTTCGTTTTTTATATTTGACATAAGAAGCCACTACCCACATAGTTGATTTGTTGTTATTCATCTCAAGATGCCATACTTTATATCATTGTACCATGGTTTCAATAAATAAATAATAATAAAGGAAATAAATAACAAATAAATAGTTTGCATGTTCCCTTCTGCAAGTAAACAGCTGATTTATTTGGCTTAGACATGAAATTACATAAAGAAATAGAGCAGCCCCTAAACTAAAAAAATTAACATTAGTTGTCATATCGTTTTAACAGATGCAATTTTTCGTATCAGCCAAGCATATGTAAAATTTGACAGTACATATGACATTGACGGCTCGAATATGAAGGCCATGGCACAATGAATAGGTAGTCCTTTTAGCGCAGCTGATGTGTAGATTAACTGTCAAAGTGGGTAATTTCTACTTGAATTCAATGTGCAGTGTTGCCAACCATTTGAAATATTATGTGGACAAAATTGACAGATAATCGAGACAAAAACAAAGGTTTTTGTTTTGACACATCACCTTGCATCATGATGAAGGCCATTTATTTAAAAATTCTGTGTGAACGAGAGCAAATATAACAGCGTGAACTAAAGGGCCAGACCTAGTACCGATGGTTCCTATTTCGGAATAGTTCATTTGAACTATGTACATTGTACAAACAATATAAAACATATCCAATATAGGCAATTCTGTTATTGTCTCTCTGGAATAACACATCCTGTCTATCACTATTTAAACACACTAAGGAAATTCTATGACTAAAACCATTTTGACAGTGAAAGTGCTTCATATATCACCGAGCAATGGAACAATATGAAATGCAGGTAACGATTATCAGATACTCTAAACGGATTTGAATATTATTGTTTTTTTAGTTACTCTCGGTGGAACAGGCCTTGCTATCAACAAAAGACGAAAATGAGCGTCAGGAACTCCTTGCTCTGAAGGAAAACTTGATAGAACTTTTAGCCCTTACCCAACTTACCAAAGATGAAGAGAAGGGTAACGACGATACTACCAATAACGATGAATTAGATGATGAGATGAAAAAGTTTCAATGCGAAATTCAAGAAATTGATCATTTCGAGAATCTGCGCATCTTAAGGGTATGGATTAAGGTTTAAATAGCAAAATAGGCATAATCATTTTGTAATTGCAGGAAAAATGTGAAAAAATGGTTGGAGAGAAATGTAGTGCCCCACATAAACATGCCTGGGGTGCTGTGGGTTACCACAACGCCATTATTTGCAGCATTGAGGAGGAAGCTCCTATAGATGATGCTGGAAATGTAGATGTACAGTTTCGGATTCTCTTTACAAACCCTACACATAAGGAAATGCTTCCTTGTTCGTTCTTCTTAGAAGGCAATTGTCGTTTTGACAGTGAAAAATGTCATTATTCCCATGGCGAAATTGTTTCAGCTTCGTCTTTGCGAGAATATGCTCAGCCAGACTTTTCGAGATTGTCAAGAAATTGTATTGTTTTAGCAAAAATGGAAGATGGTCTGTGGCATAGAGGACGTGTTTTATGCGCAAACTATGTGGAAAAAGAATGTAGAGTGCGCTTGGATAACACTAAAAAGGAACACAAAGAAAATGATTTTCGGTTTGAAGATTTGCTACCCCTTATTTATGGTAAGACATTGTGTTTATTTCAAAAATATAAGTTCCAGCAATATAACACATTTCTAATATGCAACCACATATGCAATCATCAGATTTATAAATGTATTTTGTTTGAACAAGATTTTATTACCAGTCTTAATATCGATCGGATTTTGTCCCAAAATGAAAAAAATAATAATGGTATTAACCCCTTTTGTACAGTGATGGGAATTTTTTGGTTGGGCCATCCTCGATAAATCTTTTAATGTACATTGCTAAAAAACACATAGGAGCAAAAAAAAAGAGTTAATAGAGGCTAAAGCCAAAAGTTGTGATTTTTGGTAGAAATTAATATAAAATGCGATCTTGCCTTTTTCAATTGTTGGTAATTAATTTTTTGTAATGTAAAATATAATTGAAATGAATAACCTTTAAAATATTAGATAATTCTATGAACGAAGTACTATGGATACTCCTATTATGCCAACGCACCACATTAGGGAATGTAATTTATTCCCCTACCTTCTATGGAAACTCTAAAGATTACTAGTGAAACGGGACAAAACTGTGGACATTGTATTCAAACATGCATATATTTGGTCCATAAAGAAATAAAATTAATAGAATATTGGTTTGTCATAGTAAAATTCATACCATACGTTCAAATTAACATTTATTTTTATTTATTCATTCGTGTTGAAGGAAGGCTTAAAGATCAATCATAAATGAATCACATGTATGTTTAAATATATATAATAAACTAATAATCTCCCACCTCTACTTTTTTAGAACATACAATTAAAAAATCAAATCAAAAATACATACCATGCGACGTGTGCTATAAATATTTATTTATTGTGAATCTCGCAAATAAAAACGAAAAAACATTTTAATGCAGTTGTTTAAATGTTATATAGGTGTATAGTTACGGACATATACGTACGCGATATTTAAAAAACATTTTTGCATAAAAACATTATTTCGATATTAACTTGTAAATATTGTTCTTTGCAGATGACGAAGATTCTTCAAGTGATGATACAGACAGCGAAGCCGATTTTCCATCCCAATTTACCGATAATAACTTTAGTCTTAATAATCCTTTTACATATGAACTAACACAACCACTTGGAGCTTGGGAAAAACATACACGGGTATACTGTTTTCGATAAAAATACAGTACAGTACTTTATACTTTGACTTTGTATTTAAGGGTATTGGCTCCAAACTAATGGCTAAGATGGGCTATGTTTATGGCTCAGGGTTGGGTACTGATGGATGTGGAATCATTACGCCTATATCTGCTCAAATACTACCTCCTGGTAGGTCGCTTGACCACTGCATGGAACTCCGTGAGGCAGCAAATGGTGGCCACGATTTTTTTAACGCCGAGAAAAAAATGGAAAAGGAACGAAAAAAGCTTGTAGCCGCTAGTATAAAAGCTTGTGAAAGAGCCACAAAGCATGTTGATGTATTTTCATTTATAAATGACAATATTTTAGCATCACCAAAACCAACGGATAACACTGAGCCACAAAAGAAAGCTTTGGAAAGTCATTCATCGAAATCTCTAAATGTAGAAAGTGTGAAAGTTGCAGATGATATTCGTCGCAAAGAACGGGAAATAGCTGAAGTTCAAAAATCGTTGAAGCGTAACACTGATGAAAGTTCTGAAATATTTATTCGTCTAAAGAAAAAGTTGCAATCAAAAAACAATGAATTAAGAGCGTTAAAAGATGAACAAAGGTACCTTTCACAGGAACAAAATACACGAAAAACAAAAGAAAAGCTCTGTGTATTTTAAATTTTTATTCAATATCTATGAATTTAAAATTATTTGATATTGTTTGGTATGTTGTAGTTTTAAAATAAAAGTAACATCTTGCTTTAAAAATTCAATATAAACATATTGAACATTCACCTAAATAAACCGATGTTGTCATGAAACTGAAAATATCTAATATATTTGCATTTTAATAAATTTTGTTTGTAAGAGCGAATGACACCAAGTTAGTTTATGTTTATAAAAAAGATATATATCCAAACATTTCTTCGCTGTCCGTACCCAGCTGACACAGTTGTAGATGCTGCACAATTTTAAAGTAAATGATCGACTTTCGACAAAACCAAAGTTTTTGTTGCAACAAGCGAATACAAGAAGGCGATTATTATGTGCTGTCTGGTTCTGTATTCAAATTCAGTAAAGGTCGCAACCTGCTTGGACTGCGTCTATAGGGAATTTAGAGACAGGTGAGTAGGATTAGCTGCGCAATTAAATAGGTGCAACGTATCGTTTGTCCTAGTTCACATACTGGACATTTGTTAGATATGGAGACATTCGCACTCATCCTTGCATGATCCAATAATAGGGTCGTCCGATAAGGCCAGATGATTTCACCCGAGCTGTCGAAATGCTTTCGATTTTGACTAAATTGTGTGAAAACGTAAACAAAATATTTGACAGTATGGGGGATTTTACTCCAAAATTGTCGATAACGATTGCTTCTGACACGACCTGTTTATTGGATCATGCATCCTTGGTTCAAAATAAGAGTTTCGAAATCGAGTGATTTTTATTCGACAATCTATCATCAATTATGTTCAACGGGAGCTTCATTTCAGCCATTCATGTGGTGAACAGTATGTCGGCGATATGTATACATTAAGCACCTTAACCTCAGAAGTTCTATACTTACTATTGCCCATAAATTTAATGTATGGGCCACTGGAGTCTAGCCTTAGCAAGACGAGGACTGGGTCACAATGTGAGATGTGCTTGCACAGCATGACGCAACATTGCATCTCACAGAGATAGATCAGTGGTGCATGCGGTTTTGAAAAACCCTACAGAACCAAGGTTCGGAGCATGGACCAAAAGTGCTCGGAGCAGGCATTCCGGAATATAATGTCGCTCCCATGACATTTGTTGATGTGGCTACATCTGGTCGAAGTACTGCTTCGATTACACTTACACAATATTGAAAATTATACTACGTGTTATATTATTTCAAATTTGTAGGATTAAACGAAGAAAGATCTTGTTATTTCAGAAGTAAATTTATATCAGATGTCAATGGAGTAAGAGCTTCTGACTCTGGCAATGAAAGCCACTTAACAGATAGCAAATTAAAATCCCCAAGAACAATATTCGGCCCGAATCATTCATATTATTAATTATGGATTGTATTGCTGATATATGCTGAATATAAATATCAAGCTGTGATGAAGGAGGAATGTATGAACATGTGGCGAATAATTTAAATTTACCTAATTCAATGGATATGCCGAGAAATTCTATATCAATTAAATGATTTAATTGAATTACATTAGTCGAATATTTGGCGTCGACTGCGATGAGGAGTTAACTTTGTATTTAACCCTCTTACATTCAGGTAGCAAATAGTAAGAAAATTATTTAGTTTTTTGAAGTCGTTTCTGGTTTACGAGGCAATCGAGCCAAATTTGCTGTCCTTTCTAGAAATTCTTTTACGAATGCTCTAGCAGGCCAAAAATCTCTCGAGATCAACTCAACTCTCTGAATAAACTGATCGAAGCTTAAAGCATCGTAAAAAGTAACTTCGATCAATTTTTGATTTAATATAATAATTTATATCATATCCGGTGCAAACCTAGATACAAATACCATTTTCATGGCTGGAACCGTTACTAATGGTCTTTGTGAAGTTTGTGGGATTATACCAGTTGAAGCCACGGGAGCAGCCACTGAAGACGCGTCAGATAAAGGAAGTGATAAATCCTTTATTCAATGAGTAGTTGTCTCCAATCTGGGGATAGCAACACTTATGGTTTTAGGGGTTATTGTTCCTTCCGATGTATCTTTTCTGACTTCGGTAGCTGCCTCCGTCACAACACTAGCATACGACTGGCCACGAACAGATTCAGTTGTATCTATGACACTTTCAGAAACTGTTCGTGATACAGTACTCTCAGCAGAAACCAAGGTTTTAAGACTAGGCAAAGTTTTACCTGGCGCCTTTTTTCGTAGATCTTTTGCTTTTCTTTCCATAAACTGACGGCGATGGCACAACTCTTCAAGATCTTCGAACATTGAAGAAAAAATTTTTTTATTTTGAGGATTCGAAAATATTTCATTTTCAAAATAAAAATAATTGGATGATAATTTGTTTGTTTGTTTACATTTTTCTGTCAAATGAGTTGACACTAGTAGAACTTACAACAACAAATTTCCATGTGGTTGTTGTATCGTTTTTTGTACAACAACACTTGCTGTTACCATCTATTATTATACCATGGATGTTACAAATAAAAATATCTGGGATTTCTATTCCTTAAATTTTTTATAAAACTAAAGTGTTGGCAACTCTTTAATGACTACTAAACAAAAGGAAAGAAAGGAGAGAAAAATGTTATTTTACAACAACTAAAAAAGTAATCTAACAAGAGGAACACACAGGTAATGAAACAAAACGATGACTATTATATTTAGACTGAAAAAATACAATTATCTTAGCACTAATCAAAAATGATTTACCACACCAATTAGTACAATATGAACAAAATTATAAAAAAAAAACACTTTCAAACACTTTTTAATACACAGACACGTATTTTATCACAAAATTTAAATATTTCGGAGCACAATAAAATTGATCAAAAATCACGACAAGTTGCCAAATACAGTTATAACCTCTATTTTACTATAAACATTAAAATGTATGATATGTACCGAAAATGCAATTTAAGGTACATTATTTGAACTGCTATACATCTATAAGTATTTCTTAAAACACATAAATATTAAAAACCAGTAAGGACGGGACCGACTATGTGATACCCTTCACTACTTTGGGTATATTCAACAGATAAATCCTAACAGACGTCACATTTTTGAAGGGCAAGTATAATGAAATTGGATCCATAAACATGTCATTCTGTAATTCTGGGACAACATTATGTAAATCAATTCAAAGCAAATATCAATCGGACACCCGTTTATTATTTGAATATATATCTGATAAACATGAGGGGTTTGGTGCACCTAAACTTGCAAAAGATTAATTTATATTAACTACAGTTCATTGTACAGAAATGTGTGGCAATAGGACAAACTTTGGATCTTTATTGCACAATTTACATAAAATCGAAAGAAAAAAATGTAGAAGCTATATCGAAATCTGAACCGATTTCCAATATAGCAAACATCATTCTAGACTTAATTCAGTACGCCATGCCCAATATTGTGCAAATCGAAAGATATATAGGGACTTTGGTACACCATTTACATTAAATCGGACGAAAATATATATGGGAGCTGTATCTAAATCTGAACCGATTTTCACGAAACTTAACACACATCATTCTAGACTTAATTCAGTACCATATTCCTAATTTCGTGCAAATCGAAAGATATATAGGGACTTTGGTACACCATTTACATTAAATCGGACGAAAATATATATGGAAGCTATATCTAGATCTGACCCGATTTTCACGAAACTTGACACACAGTATTCTTGACCTAATTCATTACATTCATTTGGTGCATCATTTATATATATAAAAAAATGGAGCAAGAAAAATGTATACTAACGCATCAATTGAGAACGGCTGGACCGATTTGACTCAAAATTTCTTTCATTTGTCGGTAATTACAGTGGGAAGGTTTTTATGAACGAAAATTTTGAGAATAATCCGCGAAAATCTTGCAAAATTTTTTTTAAAGAATCGGCTGGACCGATTTGACTTAAATTTTCTGTTAGAAGTCTGTAATTGAAGTGGAAAGATTTTTAATGAAAGAACATTTTAAGAAAAATACGCGAAAATTTTGCAAAATATATTTTGAAAGATATTAGCATTCCACACATTTTATATCGAACCTTTATGGTTTCATCTCTTCGTAGTTCTTTTTGGACATATTTTGGGCGAAAATGGCCAGCGTATATCTTTAAGTAATTGTTAATTATGGAAAATTGTCAAAATATGTTAATTTTCTACAATTAATTGGATTGTCATTACCTTGAAAAAACTATTGTATATGAAAATAAATTTATATTTTCATTAGAGTTAAATTTAATAATACGAAATCGTAAAGGGAGAGTAAGATTAATCGCCATCATTATTTGCTCACATTTTCCATAAAATCAAAATTTATTTAGTTTGAAAATATAAGTTCTGTTATGTGATGAAATTTACATGGTATATATAGGTTGTAAAATTTTTCTCGAATAAAATACAGTAAGACATTAATGTAAAGATCAACGAGTCCATTATGTGGAGCCTATACCAAAAACTATCTTACTCTATGGGGAATACCGAATTAAAGGCAATTAAATGAATATTTTGTTACTACTTTCCAAGTACTTTAAAATAAGGATGCTTAAAAGCGTACAATAAAGGAACAAATTCTTTTGAACTTATAAATAGAACACATATCCCATGTGATATCTGGGCCACTGACCGAAACTTGATCATGTCTTTAATAGGAAACAACACCAGGAATATTTTTGAGAAAATAAACGTCTATCAAAGTATTTAATACAGTTTAATGATGTTAGTAATTCGCTATATACGATTACAAATACGTCAACAAAATACGAAGGTATTATTGAACATTTTCTTATATTCGGGAAGAATACATTTAAATTCGAATCCTACATGGTGGCAATTCCGCATTACATGCTGTTTTTGTCTAACTCATATGTGCCTTTATGGTTCCTCAAATGTATTTTTAAAGATGTGAATAATGTTTGCATGGTATATTGACTGTACCGTTGGGAAGTTTTTTACTAAGAAAATGTTGAGAAAAACATCAACAAGTCGGGAAAATGGAATAATCGAACGTTGTGTTAGTTACATTGTTTATAACTCAAGAACTCTACACCGATTTTAACGATTCAATGGACTTATAAATCGTATGTGGTCAGAATAGGAAAATATGAAAACTAATTGTGAGATTCCGCCAAAACAAATATATTAAGTAATATTTACAATTCCCCAATTTTGGTATCGAGCTTTAATGTTTAAATAAATTGTTGTTTTTTAAGACATATGGTTTTTTGATTTAGATAGATCAAAACTTCTAATTTCTTAAAATATGTGTATGTTATAATACTAATAATGCGATCATTAACATCGACAAAAATAATGGTAATGATAGCATTATTAGTATTCCCGTCAGATATTTGAAGTTTTGTCTTATTTTCTTTAGATACAAAGCTGTTGGATATGAAATCTCATTTTCTTATTTGTCAAAAATGTATTATTTTTTCGACAATGTTTCTTTTTCTGGCCAACAACTTGAAGATTGGATGTGAACCTATGTAACGTTAAACAACAACTTATTGAAATGTTAAATTAAAATCAAGGTGATAAAAAGTGTGGGGATATAACAAATCCGATTACAACATTTCACGATTTAGTTTTAGTTATGATATAAAACAGGCCAAACTTTTTATATATATAGAATATATAGCAAAGATATACATATCTATAACGGCAATCTGAAAACTAATTAACAATTTGTTTAAAACTTCTATTCCAAATCTAAAATTTTTCGAGTTATATACTGATTTTAATATAAAAATCAAAAGGTCAGTTGGACGTAAACAAAATTATATTGTAATAAGGAATCCTTCAAGAAGGGACAAATAAGATAATGTAAAAACGTTGGAGCAATAACAAAACACGATCTTCTGTTGAAAAAAAAACTTTTGGTGAAATAAGTTCTACCAAATTATAAACTGTTATGTTCTTGGTCCTGCATTGGGTACCAGTTTATACTTTTTATTGACATAAACTTAGTGGCAAATGTTTTTACCAATCTTATATTGATAAGGCGAAACAACGTTTGCCGGGTCAGCTAGTTTACTATAAAATCGATTCAAGTTGGGAGCTATATCTAAATCTGAACCGATTTTCTGGAAACTTAACACAGATCATTCCAGACCTAATTCATCACACTGTGCCAAATTTCGTGCAAATTGAAAGATATATAGGGATTTTGGTGCCCCTGTACCACAGTGTGGAGAAGGGTATAAAACTACAAAGTTGAGAATTCACCTAGAGGAACGACACGGCGTTGGAAGGCTTTGCTGAAGAAAGCAAGGTTTATATATCAGGTTTATAATCATATCTATAATATATATATATATATATATATATACTAGCTGACCCGGCAAACGTTGTTTCGCCTTATCAATATAAGATAGGTAAAAACATTTGCCACTAAGTTTATGTCAATAAAAAGTATTAACTGGTACCCAATGCAGGACCAAGAACATAACAGTTTATAATTTGGTAGAACTTATTTCACCAAAAGTTTTTTTTTCAACAGAAGATCGTGTTTTGTTATTGCTCCAACGTTTTTACATTATCTTATTTGTTACAATATAATTTTGTTTACGTCCAACTGACCTTTTGATTTTTATATTAAAATCAGTATATAACTCGAAAAATTTTAGATTTGGAATAGAAGTTTTAAACAAATTGTTAATTAGTTTTCAGATTGCCGTTATAGATATGTATATCTTTGCTATATATTCTATATATATAAAAAGTTTGGCCTGTTTTATATCATAACTAAAACTAAATCGTGAAATGTTGTAATCGGATTTGTTATATCCCCACACTTTTTATCACCTTGATTTTAATTTAACATTTCAATAAGTTGTTGTTTAACGTTACATAGGTTCACATCCAATCTTCAAGTTGTTGGCCAGAAAAAGAAACATTGTCGAAAAAATAATACATTTTTGACAAATAAGAAAATGAGATTTCATATCCAACAGCTTTGTATCTAAAGAAAATAAGACAAAACTTCAAATATCTGACGGGAATACTAATAATGCTATCATTACCATTATTTTTGTCGATGTTAATGATCGCATTATTAGTATTATAACATACACATATTTTAAGAAATTAGAAGTTTTGATCTATCTAAATCAAAAAACCATATGTCTTAAAAAACAACAATTTATTTAAACATTAAAGCTCGATACCAAAATTGGGGAATTGTAAATATTACTTAATATATTTGTTTTGGCGGAATCTCACAATTAGTTTTCATATTTTCCTATTCTGACCACATACGATTTATAAGTCCATTGAATCGTTAAAATCGGTGTAGAGTTTTTGAGTTATAAACAATGTAACTAACACAACGTTCGATTATTCCATTTTCCCGACTTGTTGATGTTTTTCTCAACATTTTCTTAGTAAAAAACTTCCCAACGGTACAGTCAATATACCATGCAAACATTATTCACATCTTTAAAAATACATTTGAGGAACCATAAAGGCACATATGAGTTAGACAAAAACAGCATGTAATGCGGAATTGCCACCATGTAGGATTCGAATTTAAATGTATTCTTCCCGAATATAAGAAAATGTTCAATAATACCTTCGTATTTTGTTGACGTATTTGTAATCGTATATAGCGAATTACTAACATCATTAAACTGTATTGAATACTCTGATAGACGTTTTAGTTTTTACTAAATCATATGTGTATGTATTGGCAATTTTCTCAAAAATATTCCTGGTGTTGTTTCCTATTAAAGACATGATCAAGTTTCGGTCAGTGGCCCAGATATCACATGGGATATGTGTTCTATTTATAAGTTCAAAAGAATTTGTTCCTTTATTGTACGCTTTTAAGCATCCTTATTTTAAAGTACTTGGAAAGTAGTAACAAAATATTCATTTAATTGCCTTTAATTCGGTATTCCCCATAGAGTAAGATAGTTTTTGGTATAGGCTCCACATAATGGACTCGTTGATCTTTACATTAATGTCTTACTGTATTTTATTCGAGAAAAATTTTACAACCTATATATACCATGTAAATTTCATCACATAACAGAACTTATATTTTCAAACTAAATAAATTTTGATTTTATGGAAAATGTGAGCAAATAATGATGGCGATTAATCTTACTCTCCCTTTACGATTTCGTATTATTAAATTTAACTCTAATGAAAATATAAATTTATTTTCATATACAATAGTTTTTTCAAGGTAATGACAATCCAATTAATTGTAGAAAATTAACATATTTTGACAATTTTCCATAATTAACAATTACTTAAAGATATACGCTGGCCATTTTCGCCCAAAATATGTCCAAAAAGAACTACGAAGAGATGAAACCGATATAAAAGGTGCAAAATTTTCGTATAAAATAAAATGTGTGGAATGCTAATATCTTTAAAATATATTTTGCAAAAAATTTTCACTGTATTTTGAAAGAAATTTTAAAATGTTCTTTTTAAAAATTTTCTTGCTCCATTTATATATATATATATATATAGATATACTAGCGGGCCCGGCAAACGTTGTCTTGCCATAGCAATATTATTTCCATGGATATAATTTTTGTTTTTGTAATTATTGCATTCATGGAAGTTTAAATAACGTCATATAATTAAGACATGCTGGAATTATCATTTAGGATTCGGATTTAATTAGAATTACCAATATATATGCGACTTCCACATAACAGTAGCCCAGTGATATGTAAGCTTTTTATACCTTTGTCATAAGGTAAAGAGTATATTAAATTTGTCATTCCCTGTGCAACACCGGAGACCCCAAAAAGTATATGTATATATAATTGATCAAATTAAAAGTCTATGTCGAAATCACGATAGTGATGGCAATATTTAAGATAGAGATATGATTGGATGTTTGGCAATGAAAAAGAGGTATATAGGGGGATGTTGGACACGGTTTTCAACCGAATTTTCTGCAATTTGGAATTTTGGGTTTTTTATTAATATTGACTCAAGTTTCGAGGTATTTTTGGCGATTACGGCCCACTTTTTATGATAGCTCACATATAACGGTACTCCTCATTATTCCGTATTTTTGGATGTTTGGCTAATAATTTAGTATTTTGAATTTTCATATGGTAGCAAATCTTTCTACCAAAAAACTATGAATATTGGTTAAATTTTTAAGATATCCCCCTATAACGGTACCACCATTAGTGTTTTGGTGTTTATGCACGTTTTTAACCAATTATCTGTAATATAATACATTGGATAACAAATCTCCTTACCAAAAGTTATCGATATCGATCTACTTCTTTAGGATAGCCTCCAGAATCCCCGAAAGACTACTGGTATAAAAGTTTGGCCCGGTCGAACTTAACGACGTTTTTACTTGTTATTAGATTCAGAATGCCTTCTAATTTTCCAACCTTGCATTTGTCCCAAAATTTACGTGCATTCTATGTGATATATGTACATACAATGATCGCGTGTGCATTCATACTTTTCAATTATATTTTTATATTCTCACATAAAATATTTTCAATACATTGTCAATCCAATTAAAAAAAATAAAATATTTTGAAAATGTTCAATAATTGACAAATGAAGCCTCAAAGGAATGATACGCTGCACATTTTCGCCCAAAATATGTCCAAGAAGAATTACGAAGGGATGAAATCATAAAGGTTCGATATAAAATGTGTGGAAATGCTAATATCTTTCAAAATATATTTTGCAACATTTTCGCGGATTTTTCTCAAAATGTTCTTTCATTAAAACCTTTCCACTTCAATTACAGACTACTAACAGAAACTTTAAATTAAATCGGCCCAGGCGATTCCTTAAAATAATTTTTGCAAGATTTTCGCGGATTTTTGTAAAAATTTTCTTTAATAAAAACCTTCCCACTGTAATTATCGACATCTGTAAGAAACTTTGAGTCAAATCGACCCAGCCGTTCTCAATTGATGAGTTAGTATACATTTTTTGGCAAACCCAATTTTGGTAATAATATTGTTACGTTCTTGGATTTTACTTAATCCCGTGTAGACGTTGTTTTATTTCCCAGTACAGTTCGTACTAAATACAACGCGAGTTCTTTCTGATTACGATTATTAAAATGATTTTATTGACACAACTTTACTTTGCACGTTACTTTACAGCTTTACGTTACTTGACGGTTTCAATTCGCGATCTGATTCACAACTGACTAACTGCCTTGCCATTTACTCTATTTATATGAGCCTTGCCTGTCGCTACAGAAGTTTCTAGACGATCTGGTAACATCTAGATTACGAACAATCTGGTAGCATTTGAACAATCTACCAATGCAACAAACACATACAAACTTACATTGAGTGAACTATAACAACAACAGATATACAGGCGAGGGAGTAACAAAGAAAGAGGAATTAAGCGATCATCAATGATGACATTTAACAAGAATTGTACGTCAACAACAAAATAGACAATGAAAGTGGAAATGGAAAGATGTAGAAAAATCTATACAGTAGTTGTTGTTGTGAAGTTATTCGAATAAACTGCGTAGTAGAAATTTACGTTACAATTTAAATTCTTAAATTAACGGAATTCATCTGAATTAACTTAAATCAAATTAATTAATTAAATTAAAAGTTATATTCGTAACAATATATTGATATATTTCAAGGTAAATTGCAACATTTACGAAAACATTTGAGCCCCTCAGCGTGTAACAGATTCATATTAAAGGTTTTACTTTACTAATATTGGGGCAAACATATACAATCGAGTACGCTAATAACGAACACCTGTTATAACGAACTTTCCTTATAGCGAACACAATTCCTGGTCCCGAAGAACACAAAAATTGTCAATGAAAGATATAACCATTTTGAATCCTTCAGTTTTTTGGGCCACCCTGTAGTAGCAAAGACGCGAACCACAATATGTTTATGAATGTGCATTTAATGAAATTTACATGAGTTGTGTTCCATAATGCAAATAGCAAATAGTACTATATTGTACTATTCTAATTTTGGCTGTAAATCGTTCCCTTATTCCTAAAACTTCCAAAACTTGAAGCCAAATTTAAGAGAATCAAAATAAAATTTAGCTGCAAGACAAATTTGGCCCAAGACAAAGTAGTAAAACTAGACAAAGACATATCGCGACAATAAATCAAGCTTATGCGCATTTATCGCTATATCGCAATTATTTGAAATGGAAACATATATGGAATATAATTTTATTTATTTATTTTATTGCCACGAAAAAGCCATCTGGCCAATAAATATCGCAACATGCCAAAACTACAAAAGTGTACGTCACATTATAAAACGTATTTTATAGCTATACAATATATATCTTAATATAAATTATGAATACTAAGTAACAAATTTTAAATCATTTTTAAATTCATTTTAAAACTAAAAAGTTCATATACTAAAATAATATATGGAGTTTAATTAACAAACTACAAAGCAGAAAAGGTTCCCCAGCCATGTAAAAATAAAGCAGTAAAGACTATTGTTGGTAATATCTAAGCAAAAGAACTGAATAAAGTCGCATCTACAAAACAAATTAAAAAAAAAACATTAGTACAGCATGTAATTAACAGCAAAATCTTCAAACTTGCGTTGAAATACACTGCGCGAAAAAGAAAAAATTCGTAGTTCAACAGGAAGTTAATTCCACAAACGTGACGAAATTAACTGAGTGTTCCTGGTAGATCTAGAGAAAACAAGTCAATCACGCAGGACACCGGGAAGATCTAAAGTGACAGATTTATATAGAAATGAAATAACGGAAAACGGTACTCCTAGAAAATCAGCCGCATAAGCTGAAACGTGGTCTGATCGACGTAAATTATAAACGTACCTTACGACCATATTGAACAATTTTTCTATTTTGTTAAAATGCTCATGTGTGGTGCCAGATACAACTTCAATACCATAAGAAATAAGCGATATTAACATGGAATAAGCAAGATTTCTCTTTACACATAGTGGAATGTAGAATTCAGTTGAGTATAATTTTCAAAGAATATTCATTAACTCTAGGGTGTAGAGCATCAATATGAGCAGAAAAATCAAGTTTGCTATCAACAATAACTCCTAAGCATTTTATGCGATCAACGAACTCAATAATTAATCCATTAACACGTATATCAATACTATTGAGGCTACATAAAGGACCATATCCCATTGCTCTTGTCTTTGTAACATTTATTACTAGGTTATTATTATATAACCAACGCGATACTGCGGACAAGGTGTTGTTAATGTTTAACTCCAATAGGAAACTAGATTCGCCATTAAAAAATAAGTGAATATCATCAGCATATAAAAACGGTCGACATCCGCTATTATGTAAACAGTTACCAATGTCATTCACGTATAAAACAAAAAGAAGGGGACTTAAAATTGAACCTTGGGGTACACCACTGTACATATTAAGTTTGTTAGAAGTCTTGCCATTTAATGAAACATACTGGGAACGCCCAGACAAATAGGAGGAAATTAAATTACAAGCTGTATTATCAAAAGCATAATTATATTGTAGCTTTTGAATTAGTCTACACAATCAAATGCCTTGGATAAGTCCAGGGCCACGAGAGCACCACTTCCACCTCCATCAATTGTCTCTCTGATAAGATCAGTTAAGTCTACTAAGAGAGATGTAGTACTGAGCCCACGCCTGAAACAATATTAGTATCCATTTATATATTTTCGCTCATCAATAAATTCTAGAATTTGCTCCAACTTGTGAAAGTGCGGGTAAAATGCTTATTGGTCTCATATTTTCTAATAGTAGGTGTTACTTTAACTTTGAGAATGGGGACTACTCTAGGGAATGGGGACTTCCCTGCAGTATCTTTGATTTTATTGGCATTTTTTTTACAAAAATAAGCGTTAATATTCTTAACATGCCTCTGTTATGACAGAAGCCCCCTACATATGTCCTCATAAACCATTTTCTCAATGCAATGCAATTATGCACTTATCAAATCTTTACGATTTCTATGTCTAGATTGATGTTTTAATTACAAAATGCAATTATTCAATGCAAAAATATAAACTTTAAATGCAATGGAGACAAACATACCGGATTATAGAATGAGAAGTGAACTGTGATATGCAGACCGGATTACCGAATAGTCCGGATTATGGAGACTTTACTGTATATTCTTATTAACGGCATTGTTGTTGTTGACAACATTTTCGCGACCAATACTCTCTAATCAATTTCAGCGATAAAATTGACCATTTACTATGATGTGATAAAACAATGAAATTGTTTTCTTTTTTAATTTTGCTGCGTTAGTGAAGTTCGTATACGACATTGGCAGTTAATAAAATATATGACCAACGACAACGATATGACACCAGTTATAACTTTGTAGATCATAAACATTATATTTTCGTATGCTTCGGCAATGATTAACATTGTAAAATTAACTAACCTTTCCTTATGTTTAGGGACTCTTCAAACAACACTTTGGGGGTTAGCTACACCCAATAACGTTGAATATTCGAGGAGGGGTGGTGGTCATAATATTGTACACTTTTATAGGTAGGTCGCTAATGTGTTCAGTCTAGTGTTACGTCGAGTGAATTTATTCACCAATATTTTCCATTTTAAAAGGCAATGACTGGATCATTGTGTCTAAACACAGACTAAAACTTGAATGCCGAACCCAATTTTCATAAAGAAATGCCTTTTTTTTAAATTGTTGTTGTAAATTTGGTTTTGTTCGATATTGTCGTGTGATGTAAACTCTCCCTTTTTATGTTAAAAACAAAACATACACACAACTTACTGTCATTCTCACCTCGCTAACTAACTCAGATAGATACTTCATAATGTACACATGCATATTCTATAACATTTTGCCGGTGTTATTGATGATGATTAAAATTGAGGCTATGGTTTGTAATTTGTAGCGAGTTACCAATTCTCCAACTTGAATTAAACTAAGCTATTTCGATCACATAGCAAATAGAGTTTAAAATATTACGAAAACGTCAAATATTACAACTGTTTATGTATAACCTACTTAGAAATGTTTACAGTGTACAGGATTATGTGCAAGTCGTAGAATGATCCGATTATAGCCAAATTTTTTAAATTGTTATTAAACTTACCAAAAAAAGTTCTACGGCAGAGGCTATCATCATGAAACTCCCTAAAAATTGGTGATTTAAAAACTAATGGATGATTAGCTTCGTTGAAAAGTTAAGGGGTATACTATGAACAGAGATTTTTAGTTTTTCGACTGTCAAAAATGTGTAAATGTCGAAAACATCATATAACAGTATAAAATTTAATGAATGTAGTACTCGTCATATATTACAATATTATTACCATATATATACAGTTATATTCCTTACTAGAACTGAAAAAAAATCTAAAAATTGTTGAGAAGAAAATTTTGAAACTTAATATGGATTTAAGTAAAGCATACGCAATTTCCAAATTGATTAATGGAAAAAGCAATTTTGTCAAAAACCTAATGGTATTGTAATGGTTTCCGACGTTTATGACCTATGCATTATTTCAATTTCATTTACGTCACTGTTTCTGAATATGAATCTCTCAATTCCTCATGTCGTGGTTTGCATGGAATGTGTGTCACAATAACTCAACAATAATAAAAAATTTCGTTGAGTAATTCGATAGTTAAGGTGACTCGTCGAACCGTGAACCATAGGGCACGGAACTCTCGTTGTTTCTATGGCATCTCCTTATACCCTTTTGTACATAAGGAAACAAGATGTTGCATTTGACGTATACTTGCAATAACTTTTTGAGTGGATATACTCAAATATCCCGATTTTATATCCATTCGTGATCTAATTTTTGATTGGTACGCGCAAAATTTATGGAAGTTTGAATTTTAGGAATAAGAAAATTCTTCAAATTACGCTGTTAATTGTGTTTCCCAAAAGTTGACTGACTGACATAACGATTCATCAACGCCCAGGCGAAACGACTGAAGCTAGAATCTTGAAATTTTGGGTGAGGACCCAAAGGTGACAGATAAGGCTGGGTTTTTGGAGACTCATACTATAACGGTACGAAAAGTACTAAATGTGATACCATTTGTATTTGGCGAACCGGTAGAGCTAGAACTCTTAAATTGTAAATGAGGGTAGCTGATGGATTGTTGAATAGATATAGCAAAGGGGTTTTTGGACATTCGAACTATAAGTATGCGAAAAGTACTAAAATGTACTACATTTGATACAATTTCGTAGCATGTGAATGGATAGAACTAAAAACTTGAAATTTGGAATGCGAATTAGGAGTGACAAGTAGTACCGATATAAGGGGATGGATTTGGAAGCATGTACTCATGTGAACGGAAGGTACTATATGGTACTATATTTGGTACAAATTTAATTTGGAGGTACAAATCGAGTTGGAATCCTGAAAATTGAAATTAACATTACCGTCGAAGTGTAGGATTGGGATATGTACGTAGTTTTGGAAATTTTTTACTTATGTGTACGAATCCTACAATTTGGATTTGGGTGAACCGATAGAATGTAAATATTAATTCAAAAAAGTCATCTTTTATCGTTTTTTATATCTACATCAAAGCGACGAAACATTGAGCCAATTAATTTAAATGTTCTATGTGATTGAAAGCTAGGGTCTAGTGATGCCTTTTCGACCAATCGTAACCAATTAGTTACTAGATGTGTGTTGTGATTAATTACACTGTGCGACACGAACATTTTTCAGGGGTTCTAATGTACAAATTCTGTATAGTTGGAGTCCCTGGACCACGAAATTACCTTTGGTTTTTCCGGTTCACTTCGAAAATTACTTTTATAACGGCAAATGTAGAGAAAACCGTGGTATCAAAGATTTTCAATTTGAAACGCGAATATAATATTGAGGAAAATATGGTTTCATGTATGGTTTTTTTGCAGGCTCAGATGAAGATGATGGAAAGTGAGTCGCATGTTTTAAGTATGTTGTCCAGTTAATGCAATTAATAATATTTCAAAATTGAGGTTATGGTGTTAACATAATTTTCGATTTTCAGAGACTGATGTAAACATAAGCATTGTTGGGAAAATATTTTCAAAATCCTGTAAAGGAACTTTAGTCTGACATGGGAGTGGGTTAACAATGTTTCATTTTCAATATGCACGAAATTTGGTTGTAAAAATAATGAAAAAAGCGGCATTATTGTTAATGATGAGATCAACCAACTACCCCCGACTACTACAAAAAGGTGCGATGGTTATTTGTGTAAACATACAAACGTACTCACCCAGATACATATATGCTACGAGCGTGTCAAACATTAGTCCTGTGAATAAGAAGAGCATTGACTTAAATGTGTGTACTAAAAGGATATCCACTAGCACGCGCCTCTTTTTGCCATTTTAGGGATTGGCTTTAATTGGGTGTGTTGTCGGCAAACAGGTCATAGATATGCCCAGAGAAGGAAGCAACATCAATCCAAAGTGGCAATCGCACCGAGCATTTCCAAGTCTCTAGTGTATTTGGATTCACTTTAAATAAAAAAGGCATTCCTATTTGCTATAAGAAGGATATATAAAATCGAATGGGATATATATGAAATTTATAGTATATTTTTAAACAATTTACCCAAGTTAATGCAATATTAATATGCAAACTACTTTAATATATTTATTTATATTAAATAATCATAAATGCATTGTACTTGACTCAAATCATAAATGTGTTTAAAAAAGTTATTCTGATATGGTATTTTGGTATATTGTCTGCTAACAAGTATTTTTTCTCTTAGAATTCAAGTAGTATGTGCAAAATTTGGGAGTTCTATTTGAGGTATTGATTTCTACAAACAAACAAAATTATGGTGTTCAAATTCTTATTAAGCTATAAAAATGTTTACTTATTTCCATATTGCGAACTTAATGAATACACGTTTAATACTATTGGTCTATTTCAGAACATATAGAACATTTCTATTAATCGAAATGGTTTTCAATTTTAAAATATCATTAAATGATGCTATATTAAAGAAATTCGAATCTGAAAAGTACAAAGAGCAATAAGAAACATAACAAAATTGCAACATTAATCTTCCAGTTATTTTTAACGAATTTTATATATAGTAAATTTTTCAAAATTTTCTGTAAAATATGAACAAAAATGTTGATCCAAATAAATTGTTTTTTTTCGTGATGTCATCAACTTGCATTTTCAAAATATGGTCGCCTTACCTACTGATCAGAGGTGCTCATATTACACGCGCAGGTACGTGCTAGGATAATTCAAACAATATTGTGAACGCCTATTTCATTTTTCAAAAATTGTAATTTTCCTATCTTTCAAAAAATCGCGCCTAAAGTCATCCGTCATCCATCCAATGTAATAATTTGATTACTTTCAGGCTCTTAAACGTTTTAGTACGGTTTCAAAAAATCGCGTCTAAAGTCATCCGTCATCCATCCAATGTAATAATTTGATTACTTTCAGGCTCTTAAACGTTTTAGTACGGTTTCAAAATAATTTAAAGATCAATGTCGTCCCGTCGTCCAATACGGATGCTAATATTTAATACTTTTGGTTTTCTTCTAGTACGATTTGAAAAATTATTATTGTTTACTATTGTAACACATTTAACCCTCAAATGCGCGCAGTATCTTTTAAGATGCAATAAACAATAGTACCTGTCATTGAAAAAATGTTCTTTACAAAAATCTTCACTATTGCCGATTTAGTTCTAGAATGTCAATGTTTTGAAGTAAATTTTGTTAACTATTTTTTTTTATTTTTTCCTCGACAGATCAATCAAATTACTATATCTAGGAGCTACATAAACTTCAGCTTCTCCTCCATAATATCCTATTTACTACCTATCCGTGATTTCTCATAACTCTTTAGTAGTGAGATTTGACAGCCAATGAGAATACAAAATACCAAATTACAGCCAAGTCGTTAAAAAACGTGCCCAAAATTCCAAAATACCGACTATATTAATAATTTACATGAAGATAATTATTAATTATTTTTAGTACAAAGATGTGCTATACAATGCGAACCCAAAATACTAAATTTTAGGCAATTTGATAGAAATCGATATATTAAGTATTGTTGGTACGGAAATGTGTTATAGAATGAGAACCCAAAATACCAAATTACAGGCAATGCGGTAGAGAAACGTGCCAAAAATCACAAAAATACCGAATATTGGGGTTCCATAATATGGGGGCTACCCTGGAACTTATCTATACTAAGTAAAGTAGAGAGTAAAGTGATTGACTGACTGATTTAACGATTCATCAACGCCCAGACGAAACGGCTGAAACTAGAATCATGAAATTTTAGGTGAGTGTCATTCTTGGTCCAAAGGTGACAGATAAGGCTGGGTTTTTGAAAATTCGTACTAGAAAAGTACTGAATATGGTATCATTTGTATTTGGCAAACCAGTAGAGCTAGAACTCTGAAATTTGGATTGAGGGTCACTGATGTGTACGAAAAGTACTAAATCGTACTATAATTGGTACAATTTGGATTTGGGTGAACCGATAGAGCTGGAACAATGAAATTTTGGAGTTAGGATCATTGTAGCGATGTATGATTAGGGTCAGGATTCAGTTTAACGAATTAATACTTATGGGTACTAAATGGTACTATATTTCGTACAATTTTATTTTAGGTGAACCAATAGAGCTAGAATCATCAAATTTGTAGTCAGGATCACTGTTAAGGTGTAAGATTGAAATATGTAGGAAGTTTTAGAAATTTGTACTAATGTGTACTAAATTTGGTACAATTTAAATTGTGGGCGAAGCGATAGAGTTGAAATCATGAAATTTTGATTTAGGACTACTGTGGAGGTGTAGGATTGGGTTATGTGGACTTAAATAGCAAATTACAGCCAATATGATAGAAGATCGTGTCCAATATCCCCAAAATACGGAATTTTTTAGTATGAATGAAAACACAAATTACAGCCAATCCGGTTGAAAAACGTGCCCAAAACACCGAATATTGGGGAGTACTGTATATGGGGGCTACACCAAAACGTTGACCGATATATCATAATTTGCAATACCAATCCTAAGGGGTACTAGAAATGTCAGTAAAAAGTTTCAGAGTCCTATCTTAAATATTGCCTGATCTAGTGTTTCAAAAGACGAACGGACGGATACGTATTAATCGACATAGGATTATATTCAGATCAAGAATATATATACTTTGTAGGATCTCCGGTGAATATGTCGAGTTATTGCAAACGGAAAGACAAATTTAATGTACACTCCAACTTATGGCGGATGGTATTCTAAAATAAAGTATTTAAATCAAATGTCTTCCTTGGTATGAACCAAAAATTACAATGTCTTTTGCCTTTGACACAAAAAACACATTTGCACCACCGAAAAATGCGTTTGTTTTGAATACCGGTCGGTCTCTTCAAATACTTTCCAGGTTTTCTTGCCATTTTAATTTAAAAATTGGATAAGTTAACGATGATGACGTATCGTTCGCTCACGCCTGCCACTTGTGATGGTGTTAATATGTCTTTTGTGGTATCTTACGTATACACTGTGACCAAAGGACATTCATACGAATACAAACACACATACGTATCAGTCGTTCATAAAGCGATGGGATACGTGTCACATTAGAACTAAGGTTCGGCGCCTCAAATTTGTTAAATGGGGTTGGTTGTTGGCGTGAAAGCCCCTGACTCGATGTTAGCCATAAAGGTGCGACCATTTTACAGCCATTCGTTTAGTTGGATGGACGGATCATTATGTGTTTGTTTGCTGGACAAAGAAAGCATGCGCCAAAGCAAAACAACAACAACAACATCGCATCAAATTGTGTCTGCTAGACCAAGCAGCGTGGATAGAAGAGTGATTTGTCCAAAAGTATTTCATTCAATTAACCGCGTATTATATTACCGCGAATCCAAATAGTGGAATAATAGTTCTACCCACCATAGACACCGTCATTTGTGGACACAATGTATGATGGGTGGGTCACACTAACAATTCACTAATTTCCATTTCTAACGTTGGGAAATGTGCATAGGAAGATGCGCATATTTCAATTTCCTCTAGCCGGGCAGCCGTTCGAGTTGACGACTAAAAGTGTGGCACAAGTAACGGTCAGTGTTTGTGAATACGTTGTGCTGAGAGGTTCCCAGCCAGTGCTCGAAATGTGCCTTCATTCGTCTTACTATCGAATCCGTGGATATTGGAAGAAAGCCATTGCGAATTATTTCATTCGCACCTGTATTTTGCTGAACCGTTATCAATTTCCACTATTTCCGGTTGAGCAAAATTTCAGGTGTGTGAGAAATAATTCTAATTACAACAAAATTTGATATATTTGAAATAAATAAATAAAAAATGCGGATCGCGTTATGTGAAATAAATAAAAATTACGCACTTCTTGAGTGTATGGCAAATTTTCGACTTATTACGAAATTGTTTCGCACCTGTGTCTTGCTGAACCATTTTATAATGTACCAGGTTGAGCAAAATTTCAGGTGTGTGAGAAATTCGTCTTAATATATTCAACTTATGTGCCAATATATACTTATAATGCAGTCGGAATATTAAGGATAACCATAAATGAGGTAAATATTGTACAATCTAAACAATCTGCTCAGGAATAAAGTGTAATATATTACCTAAAAAGGTTATTAAGTACTACTCCAAGTTGGGCAGTAATAAAACGAAAACCGATTGATACAATAATATGAAGGCTATGACAAATCGTGGATTTATATTCAGACATTTTGTGCACATGTCTTCTACTCAGCGACAAACCGAAATTTTCTTTTCCAAAACATTGATTTAAATTGTGTCTAACATCTAAAAATAGGTCAATTGAAGCACACCTACAGAAGGACACTTATATGCCGCATTCAATCTCAAATATCCTAGCATTCATTTCAAGGCTCGGACGATATTACGTCCGGCTGCCGGGCTAGGCATTTCTAGATTTAATAAAACTAATGGCAATTATCCAAATTGAGATACAACGGTTTTCAATTTGAGTAAAACTACTTCCATTATTCAGACTTACGTACACCGTGCAAACATATTGAAATACGCTTTTATATTTTGTACGGTCGTATTATACAAATACACGAGATATTTATTCCTAAAAATATCATGAATCTGTAAAGTAAACAGGTGTCAGTCGATGTTGCAGACAGATATACACCCTCAGCCCATGCTGTCTAGTGTCGAGGGGGATCATTATTTTATTAACCCTTTATGGCCCAATGTTGCCCACAGGTAACAAAAGGTTTTAGAGTTTATATTTATTATACAGCTAGTGCGTTGGATTTCCTATGTCAAGACCTAATTATAGACGACACATATCATAAGAAAAATTAAAAATATTAAAATTTTTGGTAAAGTTATGAGCTTTTTAATATAGAGAAGAGGGTAAAAATGTGTATATTACTAATTTGTGTATACAGTCTAAATTATTTAAATCGCTTCGTATTCGAAATGTACGAATTATGCCATCAGAGTTATTTTTGATTCTTGTAAAGCAGAATATAGAGAATAATTTAAAATGATTTTTCGTCGATTTTGCATTTGGTTTTCTTGGGCTTTTATTTTTTTTCAGAAAGAATGTACTGTATCTCCCGAATGTAATGATGTAGCGATGTTAAATTTTGTCCATATCCTATCTAGGATAGTTGCATTAAATCTGTGAACAGAAAATTGTTTTATGATTACGGAAAAAAATTCGGGGCTCAAAGGGTTAAATTTATGAGTTTTCAAAATTGTGCCAGAGATGATGGGCCTATATAGCAGATAATTGCAATGAATCTATTTTTAGTATAAATATTAGGTGTCATGTTTAGACGGGATATACTATTCGCTTTATGCAAGGCATACGATTGGTGAAATATTACGATATAAAATCAATGGATCAAGTCTGTTGCTCCATTTGCTTTAAATGACATTTAAAAGATAAAAAAAACAAATTTTTAAAAATGACCTGTAAGCATTATTCATGTTTGGTTAGAATAGAGTTGTGCAAAGTTTGGTTTAAGGGAACCCCCATTCTCGATTTGAAATTTTGCTGAATTTCAATGGGTTTGTACCAATGCTTGTTTAGGTTTGTAACTTTGCACATATACAGTGGTGGTCATATCATTTGCAACTGAAATTGACTATGTGGAAATATGTTGTAATCTGTTTTTTAGTCAAAAAACAGGCTAACTTTGTATTTTTCCACGTTTTAGGTTCCATTAAAACTGAAATTGTAATTTTTCTCAAAAAATGTTGGTATTTTGCTGTAAAATCGATTGACAAAATGGATAACTCGATATTAGCTGCGTTAAATCATCCCCAGATGTAGCCTCCACGCGTATGCGTACAAAATTCAAAAAATGCGCTTATTCAACCTTGTCATCAACTGAAGGGGTATCCTATTTTCTTTCCAATTTTTCTATATGTATTCTATTTCAAATCGATTTACATAATGTTGTCCCATTGTACACAAACAACTCTAAATCTGTCCGTATGAAATGAAATTTAGCATAAGTTACAGAATGGCTCGTGTGTGGATTGATTTAAGTCGGTTCATATATAGATAAAAATGACATATTTTAGTTCGTCCAATTTGATGGCAATGGACCTCCAACAATCCGTCTGTTGGGATGCATCTATTGAATATACCTAAAGTGGTGAAGGGTATCATATAGTCGGCCCCGTCAGACTTTACTTCTTCCTTTACTGGTTTTTATGTGGAACATGAACATCTTAACTTATAAATGAATGCAATATAATAAACAAAAGGAATTGCAACCTCACAGTGAACGCGATTTTTTTTGGATGGTAAACACTTAGCATAATATCCCCTGTTATCTTTTACAGGTTCCAACCTTGCCCGTATAGATTTGATCACGTTTTACTGAATGTCTGAATTTTCCCCATTCTACTTGTAAAGCTTTTTTAGACTTGGTATGTTTCAGACGTTATGGCTTCTAATATACTCCATAAGTTTTCTATAGGATTCAAATCTGGTTCATAGGAGGTGTTTGAATCACTTTTGTACAATTATAAAGCATCCATTCTCGAACGATCTGGGACTTGTGTTTGGGGTCATTTTGTTGATAAAATTGAAATGTTGTGCCAAATCCCAGTTTTTCAACACTACATTTCAAATTATATACCTACCATTACGGAAGTGAGCCAATTTGACTCATACAAGAAAAATTATGTTTTTTTGTGAAGAAAATTTCAATTGAAATAAACTATTCACGATCTTTCTAGTACCTCCCCACAAAGGGTTCATATTTTGAAAGTATGTATATATCTTATAATGTGAACGGTGTATCCGAGTTGTTAAAAAATCTGCACATTGTAATATCTTTGATTCTATGCATATTCTCAAAAGGAACCATTAGTCTATTTGGTTTTCTTTTGAGTGTTACAAACATATCCACATAGACACAATACCCTGTACCACAGAGTGGTGACGGTTACAAAGATAAAACTTTTTTCCATTCTGTCAAAAATATACTTGTACAATATTATCATTTACATTTGTGTTTTATTTTTTCTTATAAATTTTCCAAAACAAACATAATTAGTTAAAGATTATTTCTTGCTTTTCATCTGCACGAATTTATAGACGGGCCTTCGATTGTCATTGTCAAACTATAGCATTTTCCAGTAAGAATGAAAAAATTATTTTTTGGAGTAATGTTCATATCATTTTTAGTAATGACTTAGTGTCGAAATACCGGGAAACCGTGTAATTGTTTTTCATGATTCAAGTTTCTCATTACTTTTTTGTAGACATTTAACACTACAATTAACAGCATTTCGTATTCGTGTAAACTAATGCAAAAATTGTAGGTGATAAAAAAACTTAATAAATGAACTCTACATATAAATCACATTTCAAGAAAATGTAAGTGTAGTTAAACCTCTGGTTTAGATGTACAACTGAACTTTGAATTGACAATTGTTCTTTAAAATAAAAAAATATAACAATAAAATAACAGCGACGTAGACTTTGATACTCGACGTAAATCTATAGTCAAACACTTGTCTTGTAAAATACAGACAATTATCAAAAAAAATATTCATTTTTGGATTCAGACTCAGGCTATGAATTGTGTCAATGCAATTTCGTATACAAATTTTGACGTAAATAGGCATTGCAATTTAATCGGTATAAATTGATTTTAGATTTATGATCAATTTGTTATGAAATATTTCACTGGAGTGTGTCTATCGTTTCAGAACAGGTTATCACGAATGTATGTCGCATTTGTTGAAGATTAATCACACGTGATATATTTTATATGCGAATAAAAGAAATTAATTTAACTGCACATCTGTGTTTGCAGTGCGCGCATTTTTTATAGATATTTGATAGTGATATTAATAATGTTTGTAATTTTTTTTTAATTTGTTATTAATGGCATAATTTTTAAAATTCCCAATATATGCCTTCATTTTAGACGGGCGCATTCCAGTTTGTATAAGAACATCTTTCCCATCAATATGTTGATAGTATGCGGCGTGAATAGTGGAATCGTCCTGTTGAAGCCAGATGTGGTTCAGGTCCAGATATTCAAATAATCTGTGAACATTTGTGGATGAAGCGTGGACTTGTGTGGATTTTCAAACAGATTTTGGAATTGAATTGCATTTAAATGAATACGTTATTTTCAGAATGTTGAGCAGTCAAATGACGAAGCTTTCATTCATGTTGTCCTTAAATGACGGCAGATTTGTCTGAACGGACTGAAATCCACATGTTTAACATTGGTCAATGCCTTGCCTATGAATTTGGGTCATAAATAAAAATAGGAAAAAAAGAACATTCCAAAGTCTGCATCTTATTTTCAAATAAAGGAGGGTGCGAAAGGGTATATCTTCTGCAGTATATTATCATGTTCCACACACATTTTAAATTTAAGTTAAATGCAGCTTCTAAGATTCGAGAAATTCGAAGTATATTTTTGAAAATTTTGGAAATTTGCTCATTCTTTCGAAAATCTCCAAAAAGGTCTGCTACTTTATGTAGAATATTTCGAGAAGAAAATAAATCCTTCAAAAGACTACATGCGGTATGATTGCATACAAATATTTAATGAATTAATGAAGAAATTCGGGAAAATGGTAAGATTTATTTTGGATTTATTTCTTATAAATAAGTAATGGATGAACAATATACTCTGTACTACTCTGTGGTACAGGATACAGGATATACCCATGGTTCCTTTTAAGAATATAGAATCACTTTCTGAATTGATTTATGCGTGTCTGTATTTTTCTGAGCAAAGTACAGGTGGCATTTATGATTCGATTTGGATGAAATTTGGAACAGTTCACTTATTTGGCTAAAGGACGGACCCTATTGAAATTGGAGAAAATCGGTTCAGATTTAGATATGGCTCCCATATATAGTTTCTTCCTATTTTATATAAATGGCGCCATAAACTTCCAATATTTGTCCGATTGCACAGCGCACTATGTCGCGAGTTCATATAAACAGCGGCCAAAAATAGAAGGACTTATCGTAAATTAATGAAATTTGGTGTGGTTATTATTGGCCTAAAGAGCAACTGACAAAAAATTGGATAGATAGGACTAAGATTTGGTATACCTCCCGCATAATTGGTCTTGAGAATGTCACCCTTTTTGGCCTATAAAATCTTTAATATTCAAACAAATTCAATGAAAATTGGCAATTTACATTTAATTAGGCCTATAAAGCAACTGACCAAAAACTTAGGGCAAGATTTGATATACCTATATCTTTGAAAATTTTACTATTTAGGGCTATATAATCTTTAATATTCAACCAAATTCAAGATTTGATATACCTCCCATACAAAGGGTTTTCAAAAATCCGCTTTTTGGACCTATAAATTTTTTATATTCATCCAAATTCCATGAAAATTTGCATGTATTCGTCCAAATTACATCAAATTTGGGCGAAGACATAGGTGTTGTAGTTTAGTTGTTGGCCCATATATCAGGTACCCACCATACCAAAAGTCCCAAAAAATTTAACTTTAAATTGAGTGCAGTACTTTTATTTTTGTTATAATATAATAAATATTTGATAACCTTTAGTAAATAATAAAGTACTTTTTTATCATTCACAACATTTTCAAAACACACATCAGATATATATATATATATATATATAGTCTTCCCAAATGTATGATTTAGTAACATCCAACTAATAACATCGAGCCTTTACTTTATGGCTGTTTAAGGATATTACAAGGTCGGATTGTAATATAAAATACTAAACAAAATCCTTATTTAACTCGACTTTAACAAAAGTTCGGGCTGCTACTAATTATTTGTTGGCATGACTTGTTACCATCTTGTGAAAGTCGCTCAAAAGGTATTGTACTGCACTTTGCATATCACATGAACTAATATTTTTCTATATGAACTTTCCACAAAGGTAATTCATGTGCGACCTCTAAATTTAGATTATAAGATTATGTCTCAAATTATCTGATAAATAAGTATAGCTTCAAACTGACTGAAAATGTATTTAAAAACTATATTTTAAAACCAATTCTCCCATATCTCCGCTTCGAATAACGTTTTTATCATTTAATTGCATATTTTATGTAAAATATTGTATTACTACTATGTTCTGAATCCATCTTCTGCTTCCTATTTGAACCTCTATAACCAAAACCACACAAATAAAAAAATTCGAGCTAAACTTTTTTAAACTTTTTTCTGCTCCACTAATTTTTCGAAAATATGGTAAAAAATCAGCATATAAATAATTATCAGATTTGTACCTTTGTAGAGACAAAACTACTCGATATATCGATATAAAATTTCATATTTATTCTAATTGGAGTGTTTTCTATCAATCCTCATCAAAAAAATTGTCCTACGTAGTACTTGGTTTTGACCATTTTTGGCCGCGGTCGTGACATTTAAGTCAACTTTGATGTTTGTGTAGTTTTGTTGTAATCGGTTCAGCTTTACATATAGCTCCCATATATACATTAGTTCGATTTTATGTTATTGGTGCACTATAGATCCTGTTCCATTCGTACGAGAACGTGTTAAGTATATGGAATGTGACGTGTGTTAAGTTTTCTTGAAATCAGTTCAGATTTGGATATAGCTCCCATACATATTTCCGTCCAATTTCATGTAAATGGTGCACCGATGAAACTATGTTTGCTCGCTTTATATGAAATATACTTCAGGATATTGGATTGAAATTGCAATTTGTGCACAACGTACCAAATCGAACCTAGAATAAATTGTATATGTTTTCGTCTGATTACATGCAATTTGTGCACCAAATAATAAAAGTTTCCACTAGCGAAATGATATTGTGGTGTTGTAGAAAACGAAATGGTGTATGCCACGGTTTCTCAGTTAGCTTCACATTAGATCCCATACATAATATTGATCGATTTCATACAAATGGTACACGAATGGGGCCCAGTCTGCCCGATTAACATGCAATATTTTATAGATTTCAGAATGGTACGTGTATTGTTTTTTTTATTTGTTCAAGATCACAAAATTTAATTTCTCCCGATCCCATTTCAATGGTCCTCCAAAGGTGCGATCGCAGTATGTGACGAAAATTTATTTCCAAATATGAATATATTGTCAAATCTTAATAACGATACCGGTAACCATAGTGTGAGCTCAAAGAAGATTTTCTACCATACGTAATATTGTGTTTAGTTTAAATGCATTTTCGAGATTAGATTAGCCTATTCATAGAAATAATATTTATGTTTTCTAATATAAAAGATAATTTAAAATGTGTACAAATTATCTATATTAAAATATATAAAATAGAAAAAAATTGTTTGTTTGTTTGTATGTTACCGATAGACGCCAAAACCCCTAAACAGATCTTAATGAGGTTTACACTGTATGTAGGGGCATGCCCTGAAAGTAACATAGTCTATATAAACTTTTAAAATTCCGCGTGGATTCGGAGTTATAGCATCAATAGTAAACATACCTCAAATTTCTGAACATGTAATATGCGTTTATCTTAAGAACGGTTTCAGATACCGTTTTCAAAATTTGCCTGAATAACGAAGGTGTGAATACACACTATCCATACAAATATGAGCATGGTACGATCAATGGAAAATGCGCTTTTTACAGTATTTTAAAAATCAGCATATTGAAAATTAAAAAAAATATTTTGTTTGTAGACTCTAAAAATGCTGAAAAGATCTGA
Source organism: Musca vetustissima (assembly GCF_032173495.1). NCBI lineage: Eukaryota > Metazoa > Arthropoda > Insecta > Diptera > Muscidae > Musca > Musca vetustissima. The sequence goes on from NW_026881770.1 coordinate 237,562, forward strand.
CTGAGATTTTCACAGAACGTCATAACATGCCCAGAGAATAACATATGCTAAATAAACTTCTAAGATTTCCCGAGGATGCGTTGTTATAGCAAAATTATGAACGTGTAATTTGTGTATATCAGATACCGACTATTGCTAAGTAACGTGAGTATAAATACGCATCAGCCACACCAGGGATGGTCCGTGCGACAAATTTTTAGGTTTTCGACTGCCAAAAAGGTGTAAACGTCGAAAATGTCATATACCTGTGTAAAATGTAGTAAATGTAGTAAACGTCATTTATTTCAATATCATTACCATATATAGGTATTTTGTAGAATATATATCATTTTTATATATATCTGACTATTCCTTACTGGAACTGATAAACAATTCCAAACTTTTTGGAGATGAAAATTTTGAAATTTGATATGGATTTGAGTAAAGCATACGTAATTTGATAATTTATTAAAGGAAACAGCTATTTTGTCAAAAACCTAATGGTTTTGAGTAGGTTTCCGACGTTTCTGACGTATGTATTATACGTCGGATATGTAGGTCATTTACGTCACTGTTTCTGACGGACCATCTCTGATCCACACAACATGTCCGCGGACAAGGGAAAATGCACACCTCATTGCATTTAAATCTATACGTAGAAAATAGAAAACATGTTGTTTGTGGACTTAAAAACACTAAACAGATTTTACTAAAATGTTCATAGTAAGTCAAGCGATCCCATGGAAGTAACATAGGTTAGATTAATCTGAGGAGCAATAACATCAAAAGTATTCAGTATGTAGAACATTTTCTATGGGTACATCTTAAGGTAGCTGCTTGAAAATATGGTTGAGTAACATGAATAAAATACTCATCATCCGATGAGGATATATTTTCGAGCAATACGAATATATTTTGAAATACGTACATGTGTATGTATTTATATTGAAATAAAAATTGTGTAAAATTGGTTGACATTATAATTTTCCATTTTTGTCCGTTTGTGAGAACATGTTTATTTTGAAAAAAATAAAAAAAAAATTATTTGGATTTCAAAAAAAAAAAAAAAAAAAGAAAAATAACATTGAAGTGAGTAGTGTGCATTTTAAGTATAAATCGTTTTATCACCTGGAAAAAGTCAGAGACTGGGTCAAAAAATGCACTTTCTATATTCGAAACTGGGAAAATATATTTTTCAAGTTTTATTAATTTTCCCACCCTTTCCTATTATGCTTTCCATGACATTATGTTAGAGTAACAGGAAATGGAAGAAGGCATTGTGTATGCACTAACTTCAAATTGATTTAAATAAAAAAATATATTTTTTGTTGTATCATTATTTTTACTGCTTTTAAGTGTTCATACATTATTGAATCTTAAAGTATTGTTCCAAAGTGTATTATTAGAATTTTGAATTTTAATATGATACAAATGAAAATATTTTACATACACATTTATTAATGGAATGGTAAATTTTAAATTCGCTCTATTCCATAATAGCACTAATCGCAATGGCACCAGTGTATATAATCTGTGTGTTTCAAACCACAATCTACATAGGCATGTATGTATATGGGCGAATGCTAAAATTACCCATTGTTCATTGCATTCCACTTAAAAAATCAACGTTTGCCTATCATTTTTCTATTGTTTTCATGATACAACAAAATTACTTTTTTTACTAATTTAATTGAAACCATATGTGTGTATATTAGTATGTACGTTGTTTATCGAACGTATTGTGTACTATGTGTAAGCGCGCATTATGATAAGCCTCTACAATATACTGATACAATTTAATTCGAATGCGTCACTTCTGTCAAACGCTGTGCGATCAAAGTCCATGTATGCCTTAATTTTACTATTTCAACACTCAGTTGCTGCACTGCTGAACATTAAACAATAAAAAAGTTTAATTTTTATTTTGTTTTGTTTTTTGTTCTCATGGACAATTAAATGTCAGTAGAATAAAGCGAATTAATATAAGCAGTTTACGATCGGTAGAGAAATGTGTTTTTTTTTCTTTAATATTTTAAAGACGAACTTTTATGAATTATCGTTAGGAATGTAGTTAAAATATCAAATGTGTTCCAGGTTCTGAAACCCGATAATTGAAATAGTTGTTTCTAACACAGATTTCAACTATTATCTTATATTTGTAAAATTCAAAGTATCCCAATATTTATTTAGTTTCCAAACTTTGGAGTTTGGAGTGCATACCCAATAATGCACTCCAACGTACCGAAAATGAACGGAAACCTTTGCATGGGAGCCAAATTACAGCCGCTTTGGTAGGAAATGCTATTAAACTCTTACAGAAAACTTGGACCTATTAGAACTTTTTCTGTAAAAATATGTTTCATTCTCCATAGGCTCTCTGGGAAATATGGCAAAAATGTTCAAAATAAATATGTCAGACTCCAAAAACCAAAAAGCGACTAACATCTTCAAATATCGAAAATGGCCGTTGTTATATGGGATATTTACCAAAATTAGCAAAATGGCGGAGCTAGGAAAAATATGAACTTTACACCAAAAAAAAATTTATAAAAAATGGGTCGCGGTTTACAAATGACATGAGGTCAAAGTCAAAACTTCGTATTTATACCCTTCACCACACTGTGGTACAAGTTATTATGTCTTTGTGCATATGTTTGTCACAGGCAAAAGGAATCGAGATAGACCCATGGTTCCTTTTAAGAATATGCTTAGAAGATTTATGCATGTCCGTCTGTTCGTCCATGTATTTTTGTGAACAAAGTACAGGTCGCATAAGGACGAACCCTATTGAAATTGGAGAAAATCGGTTCAGATATATATATATATATAACTCCCATATATAGTTTCGTCCGAAGCACCAATGATGCACCAAACTCCCAATATTGGTCCGATTGAAAAAAAAAAATTGCACACAGTACTAAATTAGCACTAGATTGATGTATGCCAAGTTTTGTTCAAATCGGTTCAGATTTAGATATAGCTCCCATATATAGTTTCCGTATTAAAATTACTGCAGGTTTACATCCGTGAAGTTTTGTTGAAATCGGTTCAGATTTAGATATAGCTCCCATATATATTTTCGTCCGATTTTATGTAAATGGTGCACCATACTGTCAATGTTTGTCCGATTGAGACAAAATTTTGCACACCGTTCGCTTTAGATGAAATATTGCATAGCGTATTGGATTGAAGACGTTTCAGGTTTAAATATATATTTTCATCCGATTTCATTACAATGATGTACCAAGTAACGAAAGTTTGTCCGCTTAGGACGAATTAGAGTATTGGATTTTGTGTCGAAATAAATTTTTGATAGCGCGTAGTGTTGCATACCAAATGGTGGATGCCACGGTTGCTCAAATACGTCCATTTATATATAGATCTTATACATACATATTTTGCTCGAAGATTGGCATTAAATTTTTCATAAATTTCAGATTGGTTTGTGTATAGGTTCTTTTAATTTAGTTCAAATGTCTATAACTTCACGTAGTTAATTTCGTCCGATTCATTTTTAATGGTCCTCCAAAGACGATATGTCTATTCTATCTAAAGGATATTGTACATATGAGCATCTCTTGTATGTACCCAAAGTGGTGAAGGGTATCATATAGTCGGCCCCGTCTGACTTTTGAACTTTCCTTACTGGTTTTTGAATAAAATTTATATTTGAAAAATGTTATATAACATAGACATGCGTCAAGATATTAGCATGAAATGATTAATCAATAATTAAACAGAACCTAGCACCAACCAGTGCCAGAGGATATTTTATTGGTTATCGCACCAATCAACGCTTTGATATGCTCTCTGTCCATAATTTTGCGAACGTCTGCGACCGTTCATAAACTTAAGAGTTGTTGATGATATAAAAATAGCCGTTGAAAATTACCTTTAAAAATTGAATTAAAAATTAAGATTGACTTATACTACCATAACATGCTGATGATGAAATTTAAAGATATTAGCCTCACCGTCAACCAAATTTGCTGTAATTTGGCATTTTAGGTTCGTATTGTGTACATATATTCTTAGCAAAAATGATCAATTTTGCTCTACTATTTGGGGTAGCCCCCATTCAACGGTTCCCCCATAATGTTGCCTTTTTTTGTCCGCGTTTTCAAAATTTGGCTGTAATTTAGTATTTTAGGTGTGAAATGTTCGTACCAAAAACTATCAATATTGACATAGGTTTCAGAGTATGCCCCACATAAATGGACCCCTCAATATTTGGTTGTTTGGGGATTTTGAGCACGTTTTCCATACTACAAAAGAATACGAGTTCATGCCATTGTTATTTATTAAATGAAAATTGAATATAGTCGAATTCGGTTAAGCGAAAATGCCTAATTTCAGAAAATGTTTTTTCTCTTAAGCAGGATTTTCAATTAAAAGAACTTCGGATAAGCGAAACTCGTTGCGTTTAAACGAAGTTTTCAATTAATATCTGAAAAAAATCGTGATATTTATAAATCATATTATAAAATGAATTGCGTAAGAATTTCTTTTTTCGAAGACATTTGCTTGGATGGTTGGAAATGTGTGCAACATAATTGTAATGGATTTCGTCGTCCTTACAAAAATTATATTTTCTCTTAAATGGTGCTCGTTTCATATAAATTTGTGTTTTTGCAACCAAAAATTCTTGCTCTTATACAGATTTTCAATTAACCGGGTTTTGAAAATTCACCCGAAATATTAGTTTAAATATTTTAGGCGGATTAACCGAATTCGACTGTATTTAGTTTTTTCTTATATATTTGATTCTCCATTTTGGATTCATTTTATTTGATTTTCAAAATCTGATTTCACTTTTTTCATTATTGAAAATAGCTCTACAAAATGTGTTCAAAAATATTTTGATTAATTCAAATATAAAAAATCGAGCACCGTTTTCGATCCACTCTATTAAATTGTTGCGTTTTTTTGGAGAATCGTAATCAGCGCCTTGAAACCCTTATATGTGATATTTATTATTTCATAAACCCACTGCTCTAATTATGGCCAAAAATGGGATCTCTGGCCCATAGTTCAAGGGTCTGTAGGCTCAATTTAAAAATGTCCTTATTGTTATGATTTTAACCATATTTAAAACAAAACTAAATGGCGTTCACTTTTTAAACTTTTTACTCCAGAAATTTGTCGGAGTAAAATGGTAATTTGAGATTATTAACTAAAAACCAACCGAGAAACTTGAAAAAATAGCCTGGGAAGCAATATAGCTTGAAATAATTTAAATTTAATTTTCTCTGGGCTTAAGAGATGTGGGAGCGTCCTCCAGAATAAAGGATCCGCATCGAAATGTTAATGTTAATAGTTTTAATTGTACACTAAATTAGGGAGTGCTTTAATTTTCTGAATTTAAAAACCTAAATCGAATTATATAAGTTTGCTGTATAAAAAATGTACTGAAGGGGTGCTTTGATTTTGGCCGATACTGTATGTATTAGAGAATGATAGTCAATGGTTAGAAAACTATTTTTGGACTTAGTATATGAATGTGCAATATAAAATATTAAGTTGGGTTCCATCTTTCTTTTTCCGACTTATTCTATTTTTCTCTTACAAACTATTTCAATTATTATTCATAACAAGGTATGTTGTTTCATAACTCCCCTAATGTGACATCTCAATGAAGGAATATTAAATTGCAATTCTATATTTTGGAATACATATGTATATTTGTATATACAAAGAACTGAAAATTGGATTATATTTTAGCCTCGTTGTTTCTCATATTACTGAAATACCCACATACATATACATATGCATAATCATATCGTTGCAATTGCGTAATAATATGTAATTTTACTGGTATACTTATAATTACTTACTTACTTTGACGTCCTTTAAAAGGAAATGGCAATACCACTGTTAGAAACCAACGATTTCTTTAGTGAATTGACATATATGAATCAAATGACAGATATAAACATTTCACCGGAAAATTAGCTTTTGTAAAAATTTGATCGCACAAAAATTCGAACTATGGATATATATTACTGTGAGATTGTGCATATTACATACCCAAAATATATATCAAATTACTCAGATTCGCGAGTACAACAATATCACTATTTATGTTTGGAAATTCCTGATTGCACATTGAAAGTTGAAGAAAAATTCAATAAGCACTCAAAATCGAGCTTCAAAATGTCAGCATTATTTAAAAGTAGATGCAGATAAATGTTCGAGAAACGATACATAAGGCAGGTACTTCCCATTTTCTAGTCATCTACTTTAACTTTACCACAAAGGTCATGACATAAATGGCTTTAGTCATAAATCGAAAAAAAACCTGGGTTGCCTCACCCTGTTTTTTCGATATGAAACTCTCACAGTACATCACTAGGTTCGATCCATAGATATCGAATATCAAAATAAATAACTGTCGCAAAGTTTTTTGTATTTATACCCTACACAACTATGTCGTCAGTGTATTATCCTTTGTGCAGCCCCAAGAGGCTGTAACGCCCGTCTGTCCATTATAATTTGTAAACACGATACAGGCCACAGTTATGGACCAATCTTCACGAAGTTTTGCATGTAGAATGGTTTCTGGCCAATGAAGATCCCTATTGTTTTTGGTAAAGATCGGTTAATATTTAGGTGATGAAATGGACCAAATACTTAATTTTTGTCGGTTTTTCTGGTTGCTCCAGAGACCGCAATTATGACCCGAACATCGCGATTTTTAACATGGAGAAGGTGGTTGAGCCAAAGAATAAGCATACACTGGATTTTGTGTGAAAAATTACAAAATTTGTATTCTATAGCTTATATATTTACCCCAGAATGATATTGGCCCGAGAAGTTGATAGTACATCCAAGAGGAGTGGTTGACCTTTAAATTTATACAATTATATTGTCGTGTGCTTCAGGTGCTTACGTATTTATATATTATTTAGTAACACATTACCACACTAGTGGGATGAAGTGGACCGAAAACTTTTTTTGAGTCGATCTATAGGCCACAACTGAAAGCCGAACATAACAACATAATCCACGGTGAAGGGAATCTGGACAAGTAGTTAGAAGGAAGGGCTGTACTGAATATTAGAAATATTTGTGGACCTCTAGTCGGTCCAGAGGGCACAAATATCGCGAAATATTATCCATGCTCAGAAGTAGTGTCCGCAACTTCGTATGCGGAAAGGGAATAAAACACAAATACATAATATTTTATATGGAAATCGTGAATACTGTATACATTTTCGTACTATTATTCCGAATTCCACTTCTATTCCTACAACTAATATCAAGTTTATTACCATTTAGTACCCTTCATACAAATAAGCACTAATTTCTGAAATCTTTTTCTTTTTTCCATTATACAGATTCAAAAGTGATCAGAATTTCAATTTAACATTTTAGCAAATACCTACATCTTTCACATTTAGTTCCATTCAACACTTTTCGTACACATAAGAATACATTTTCAAAACTACCTCCATATATCAATCGTATTTCTAATTTCACAAAATTTAGTACCAGTTAATACCAAACTTTAGGTTTCCAGCTCTCTCCGTTACCCCAAACCAAATTGTACTTTTTGTTCTCATTAGTACGAATTAAAAAAAACTACCTCAATTCTGCTTTCAAATGGTAATCGTAAGTCTAAATTTAAGAATTCCAGGTCTCCCTGTTGACCCAAACACAAATTGTACCACACAAACAAAAATCGTTCACATAAATACAAATTCCCAAAGCTGTCCCTGTAGCTCAATCCTCAACAGTAATCTCAATTCCAAATTTCAGGTTTTCCGCCCTATCCGTTTACCCAAAATCCAAAGTGTACTCAATTTTGTAAAATTTAGAACTTTTCGTATCCATAAGTACGAATTTCCTAAACTACCTTCATCCTACACTCCAACAGTCATTTTAATTCACAAATTGAAGACTCCAGCTCTATCTGTTCACCATAATCCAACTTGTACCAAATTTAGTACTTTTCTACACAAAAGTACGATTTTTTAAACCTACCCCAATACCGTACTCCAATAGTAATCCTAATTCCTATTTTTAAGTATTTCATCTCTATACGCTCAACTAAATGCAAATGGTATCATTTAGTACTTTTCATACACATAAGTACGAATTTCTAAAATGGAGCATCTACATCGTTCTAACTTTCTTTTACTGAACCAACCATATTTCAAATTTCAGAATTCTAGCTTTTCTCGTTTGTCTAACCTTAATCCGGATATAATGTCATTGACACCGTATTAAGGCTTAATCCGGATTAAATGTCATTGACCCCGGATTAAGGGTCATTGACGCCGGATTAAGTCTTCATCCGGTTTAAGGGCCATTGACCACGGATTAAATGTTATTGACCCCGGATTAAGGGTCATTGAACCCGGATTAAGAGTTGATCCTTATTGAAGGTCATTGACCACGGATTAAGGGTTATTGACCCCGGATTAAAGGCCACTGAGCACGGATTAAGAGTCATTGACCCCGGATTAAGACTTAATCCGTTTTAAGGGTCATTGACCCCGGATTAAAGGTTATACAAACGAGAAGACTTACGATTAGATTACCAATTGAAAGCAGAATTGAGGTAGTTTTTTTTGTAATTTGTACTTATGAGAAAAGTACTACATTTGGTACAATCTACACTTTGGAGGAATTAAGACTATATTTGGATTTGGGTGTATGGATGGACTGAAATCCTTAAATTTGGAATTTATATTACTGTTGAAGTTTAGGATTGAGCTATGGAGACAGCATTGGAAATTCGAATTTATGTGTACGAATAGTAATAGTACTAAATGCACTAAATTTTGAACAATTTGGTATTAATATTACGAATTTTAATGAAATCAGAAATACGATTGATATATGGAGGTAGTCTTGAGAATGTGTACTTATGTGTTCGAAAAGTGTTGAATGGAACTAAATGTCGAACCTATAGGTATTTTCTGAAATGCTAAATGGAAATTCTGATCACTTTTAAATCTGTATAATGGAGAAAAGAAAGAGTTTTCAGAAATTAGTGCTTGTGTGTATGAAGGGCACTAAATGGTAATAAACTTAATATTAGGTGTAGGAATAGAAGTGGAATTCAGAATTATAGTCAAATATAATATTAAGTACTATTTAGAATTTCTTAGTACTAAATACCAAAATTTGTTCACACATACCATTTCGCTTATCCTAGCCAAAGCTACATATCAAATTTCAGAGTTCTAAATCTAACCGTTCCCGTGTAATACACTTTTTAGTAACTTTTAGAATATCTTAGTTCTAAATTCCAACATTTTTTCACACATACCACTTCGCTTATCCTAGCCAAAGCTACATATAAAATTTCAAAGTTCTACATCTAACCGTTCCCGCATAATACAGTTTTTATTCTTTTAGTACGAATTTCCAAAAACCCGCCTTATCACACGCCTATGCACCAAACCCGACCTACATGCCAAATATCAAGTTTCTAGTATTAACCGTCTGGGCGTTGATGATCAGTCAGTCACTTAAAACGCAACTCTTTTATATATATATATATATATATATATATATATTTCTATGTAGGGGAGATTGGTGCCCCACTTTTTGTTTAGAGCTCTATATCTCAGTACTTATTCAATAATTCAATTAATATTAGTTAATCATTTTTACAGTTTTGTAAAACAAGTCAAATTCGCAGAATGTGCCCCTACCGAAGGTACTTTTTATAGATTTTTTTCATTTATTTCTATTAATCTTCTAAAACCATAATATTTTTAATTATTTTTATAAGAATATACTGCTTTAAAATATTGAAAGTTTATGCACGAAATACTTACGAAAAGAAATGGAAAAAAACACAAAAATCCGTGCATCTAAAAAATTTTATTAGGTAGAGATTTCAAACTTTGCGACAGTTATTTATTTTCATATTCGATACCTACGTATAGAAGCCAGTGATGTACGGTGGGAGCTTCATATTGAAAACGAGATTGCCGAATGTGCCCCGATGCCGAAGGTGCCCCAGTCTCCACTAGTTGTTGCTCCCATTGTTGTACCACAACACATGGTGTTACCTTATATATATTATACAAAATGTAATTGATACGACACAATTTCTTCCGATTGTTGGTCGATCAGAGATCGTTACAGAAATGAAGTACTTTCGGCGAATTGAGTATATCAACACACTAGATCAGTTTCAATATTGCTTCCCAACACACCTGATGTAGTTTAAGGCGGAGTTCTGCTACTGAGTTTCTTTGAAGAAATAATCACTGATTTTTTCCACGTGTACATAATTTCAAATATCATGAATGTCAGAAAACTCAAAAAACACTGTGAGCTTAAGGTCTGGGGATGAGGGAACCAAAGGCAAATATAAAATAATAAAGAAATAGCATCATATCTATATATGTTGCTATCAGGTTTATATTTTTGTAGACATTTCTTTTTTCTAAAGAACCGGATAGCATATTATAATTATTAAAATGTTCGTATTTAACCCACAAAATAAGCTTTCGTGATTTTCGGAATCTAGTAATTTCAGATAATATTTTAATGGATACATCTCCAATCTCCATCTGCATCTTGAAAATTTTATTTTCAAATTAACCTTTATTTGTAAGCCACATGAACATCTTAACCAACGGAATGAGTAGTATCTATCTGGATTTCCTTTCCATTGAAACTTCGATGAGCTACATCTCATAGGGAAATAAATTGGCTATATTTTAAATTTAATTAAGCCATGCCATAGTTTCATACCCGTAAAATATAAAGAACGATTTCATGCATTTTTGAACTTTAATACTGCTAAGAAATGAAATATTATTTCATTTAGCCTAAAGGCTAATGAGGGTATATCGTCACTACAGAACTACATTAACTACAGAAATATTCGAAATTGACTTTTTGTTTGATTATTGTTCGTCTAATCAAACTACATGTTCACACAAAATTTTAGACATCCAACGTCAAAAACAGCGGTCTTATTAAAGAAATTCAAACGGACGTAACTACTCCTGTAAAAAACTAAAGCTCGCCATATTGAAGATAGAAATTCTGAATTTATATTAATGTTACTTCTGGGATGTTTAATATTAAAAATTAGATATATCAGCCAATTTTTTTACAGTAGCCTCCATATAGCGGTACATCAAAATTCGGCATTTTAAGGCTTTTCTTCGTTTTTTTAACGAATCAGATACAATTAATCATTTTTGTTTCTCACTGTCTGGAAAAGTATCCTATCACTATCAGAGAAATATTTAATGTCTTTATTGCAACATTTACATAAATCGGTCGAAACTGTGTATGGGAGCTATATCGAAATCTGTAGGCTCAATCGGAAAATTATTAGTCACTTTGTTGTACTACAATTGTGTTGTTTTTGTTTCAGAAAATAGGAAGTCAAAAGGACATAAAACCTTTAAAAACCAAAAAAAAATTTTCAAAAAATAAATTCGGCTCTATAGTGCTATTAAACTATGAAAGAATTTCCAGCCATGCTCCATTTTTATAGATTTTATAACGTTTTTTGCTTCTCCTGTAACATTTGTAAGAGTGTAGTTACGTCCGTTTGCATTTATGATGACGATATACACTTTGATACGGTGAAAATGTGTCTCATCGAAATATTGGTTTTAGAACCTCTTTGGACCAAATCCGTTTCAGAAAACTAGGAGTCGATTTAGGCATGTCCGTCCGTCCGTCCGTGCGTTGTCCGTCTGTTTTTCTGGCTGGCTGGTGCGCACGATAACTCTTGAAGGCAGCAACCGATTTCATTCAAACTTTGCACATCTTAATATTTCGTCCAAACTTAGTCTAAGTTCGAAGATGGGGAATGTCGGTCCACTCCTTCTGGTACCTCCCCCACAAATTGGTCAAAATTGTGCTAAAAAATAATTTAATAATAGCATGCAAACGGACTATCCGATGTTAATGAAACTTTGTACAACCTCTTATCTTTACCAAGCCTAGATCCCCCACAATTGGTCAATTATTATATTAATATTCAACATTTGTAAATCCACTATCAGGCGAATAGAAGGTCCGATGTGAACCAAACTTTGCACAACCCATTATCCTTTCAAAGTCTAGATTAAGTCCGAAAATGGGACCCATTGGTCTACTTTAGAAATATTTTTTATATTAGCATTTTTTTGGCATTCTATTTGGTAAGCCAAGTTACTCTACGCCATTCGCCCAATAGGAAATGTTCAAATTTGAATAAATCCAGTCATAAAAGAATTCGGTTGCGTCGAACTAAACTAAACGTTAAATTTGCAGAAACTTGATTTCATTGATGTTTACCTATGTGTAAGTAATAAAGTAATTATTTTTTATAATGTTAAAATCTTATTGAAAAGTTGATGCTAAAAAATGCATGAAAAGGTTATTTCAATTTAGAAATCAAACATGAGTGTATTAAAAGCAATCGTTGAGCATCGGTATATTATTATTATTCGAACAGTACTGCTTCTCCCCGAATCAGGTACAAGTTTTACCCAAGTTTGTTGTTAAACAAATTAATGGAGATTTTAAAATAATATATCATAATTTTGTAATCCATTACACTGTGAATAATAGATCCTAATTAATAAAAATGCTATATTTATATTTTCCCAAGGCTTCCATTCAATTACTATACTCTATTTAAGAGTTTGCCTACCATCGGACAGTTGTCACCCATGTGAAGCCTTATCAACATTGAAATAAAAAATAAAACTCACACAAAAAAGTGTTAATGATGTGATATGGAATTTATTGTTATTATGAATTATAAATTCGATACGTTTGGACTCTAGACTCCCATTAAACAGTTGCTGGGGTCGTTAGAAGCGGCGAAGTTTTGAACTGTTGTTGTTATTATTAATTTTTATTACTAGGTAGGTATGTGTAATTGCTTCATACTAAGGAACGAAATCAAGAAAACCGAAATAGTCGTTATTAAATGTAACAATGAATGCAATGTTACGATTAAACTTTGAAACAATTATATATATATATATATATATATATATTAAATATATATATATATATATTAAAAAATCCATACAGAAATAGAATTAGACAAACGTAAATGTAATGTGACTGTAGCAATGTAAATATTAGGGTTATAAGTGATTTCAGTGGCGCTACACATTTTTATTATAATGTTAATGTAAAAATATTTAATTTAACATCCCAAATGTTGAAACTTTGCAATCAAGAAAAATAATATTTTTTGGTTGTTTCAACGCAAAACCTTAAAATGTTTAATTACAAAACGTTTCGCTCTATTCTAAAATTGACTTTCCTATATTACTCACACTTTATATTTGAGTTGAAAATCGATTGATTTTAACATACATTAATGTTACTATTATGTTTTCTTAAATAGGAATTTACCTCTGTTATTGTTGCTGTACAAGTTGTTTTTGCAATAGTTGATATCGATGAAATAACACATGTAAACCGTCTATACCAATAAAAAAATCTACCAAATACGAACAGCCGCTGTTCTATGAATAAGTACAGTATACGTATTTTATAAGGTGTGAAATATATGTGGGCAGAATTATTGATTCACATTAACGGCAAGGAAATTGTGACTTTTATTCTTTTATTAATATTATTTTATTTAGGTTTGAATTACAAATTGAAGAATTCGATTATATAATGGTATAAATGTTACCAATAAATATATTTTACTTAAAAACACATTTAACAACTAATGTTGAACCAATTTTTTTTCAGTTAAAAGTCTGACAGGTCTATTGATACTTGAATAACAGGCGGTGGACTGCAATTTTTCGAACAAAATGTCCTTCAGCGACGAATGTAATTAAAAACCGGCCATTATATCCAGAAAGAGTCACTATTAGGCGTACTCTGCACTCTCCGAAGGTGTGTTTGGACTTCACTTCTTCGAAAACGACGATATAACTACTGTTTTTAGTGTTGTGGTCATAAGATAACAAATTTTTTTTTTGCCTTCTATTGAAGAATATTCGCCTGTATTTTGGATTTATTGCAAGAGATTGTGTAATTTCTCGTCGTGACACCATTAGACTTTTTTATGGGACTACGCGAAAGACCGTGATAAACCTTCAACTGTAGAGGATTTAAAACCCAATATGTGTTAACAAATGGTCAAAAGTTACCTCAACAGAATCAATGCTTGCAACAGTTTGCATGGAGGTTACTTATATGATTTAGTGTTTCACACAACTTTATAATAAAAATATATACCATGAAACACACATTTATTTACGCCTTTCTGTTTTGACCCAGAAAATCATTACAAATATACGCATTCAATAATGTTTCTATATTAAAAAAACATCGAATTAATGTTATCATCATAATTCGATCTCAAAAATATATTTTGAATTTGTTCATTCATGTGAATTTCCAATTTTTGAGTTCTTAACCCCTTGAGGCCCGAATTTTTTTCCGTAATCATAGAACAATTTTCTGTTCACAGATTTAATGCATCTATCCTAGATAGGATATGGACAAAATTTGAGATCATACATCCTTGTATTCGGTAGATACAATACATTCTTTCTGAAAAATGAAAGGCCAATATCAAGAAAGCCAAATGAAAAACCGACGAAAAAATCATTTTAAATTATTCTCTATATTCATTTTTACAAGAATCAAAAATAATTCTGATGGCAGAATTTGTACATTTCGAATGCGAAGCTATTTAAATAAATTGGACTTTATACACAAATTAGTACTGTACACAATTTTGCCCTCTTCTCTACATTGAAAAGCTCATAACTTTACCAAAAATTTGAATTTTTTTGATTTTTCTTTTGATATGTGTCGTCGATAATCAGGTCTTGACGTATGAAATACAAAGAATATATATCTACTAGCTACATATGAAATATAAGCTCTAAAACATTTTGTTGCCTGTGGGCAACATTGGGCCACAAAGGGTTAATTAGAATCGTAAGAAATTAATAATACGAAGGTGTGTTGATATAATCGTATATCGTATAAAGTATTATAATCCGATGAATTTTGGTACTGATTTACATGGGCCAAGGACAAACCCTATTGAAATCGGTGAAAATCTGCTCGTCCGAGAATACGATTGCAAATAAATTTTCCATAGCGTATCCCATTGAGCCTAGAACAAATGTTAAAATCGTTTCAAATTAGGTATAGATCATATATATTTTCGGCCGATTTGATCTAAATGAGGGTACTTAATACCCATATTGTCCGTATTCAACAATAAATCGTAATATTTACATAAAAACAAAACTTAAAATGATAACATTTGTGTTAATATTTTTCAATTAATATTTTTTTTTTGTTATACACGTTTTGTTTATTGAACGAATTAAATATATTTATTAAATTCAGTACTGAAATTGACCGACGTCCATAAAATCATGGAAGATTACATATATATTAATACTACATATATATATATATATATATAAATATTTCATAAAATAAATAATAATAAATAAAATAATTTAAAATCAGTTCACAGTTTGACAAAAATAGGTGCATATGTTTACATACATATAAATCATATATTCTAGGGAGTTATCGCGCTGATGAAATGAACCATGTTCAATGGTAATGAATTGGCCAATAATCTTACATATTTTCTTATATGAAATGTTTTCAAATACCTTTGTCAGCTTTGGTGACAAAAATTAGCAAACAAAATCTTTTCTGAAAAAAAACTTTAGTTTTTTTGTAATAATTTGTGAATACCGAATCTTAAAAAAAATTCAGAGAGATCGTCAGAATTGTAAGAAACATTTTCATAAGTTCTGTGATCTAATGTACCACTCAAACATTTACATTTTTATCCTACAACCATTTGTATTCAATTAATTAATTTAATTCCAACCTATATTTACAATGTTTTCTTCTTCTATTTTCCCAGCTCAATTAGTGTAAATGACAGACTGTTTGCCCACTTGAAATTATCGTCACAATTCAATGGCCGATGACTACTTGATGACTCTACTACTACCGCCAATCCACACACATTCACATTGTAATATATTAGCCGACGACTGTTGCGATCGGGTGTGCTGTGAAGTGAAGCGGCGACGTAGAACAACACTTCCATGTTTTCTTTTGTCAAAAGAAATAGCAAAGTGCTTGTTACTCTCGACCGGTAAGGTTGCTTTCTTCCGTTCCTCTTGCCAATCAAAACGAAAACAAACCCTATCGGACAAACGGGCGAACCTTTTCGCAACATAGAAAAGTCGATCGACAAACAAACGAAAATTGTTAACGCGATATCGGAAAACACAACGCTTAAATATATGTGCCCACTATAGCCGTAGTCTTCTGCAATCGAAACAAAGTGAGTGATTGAAGTCGACGGTAGTAACCACAAGATTGGTGGATGAGATTTTTGTGTTGAGTTTGAAACTCTCAGTTTAAGCCACTCTCTACGTGAGACTGACAAATAAAATTTGGGCAAACAAAGCGACAATTCTGGTCATTCATTGAAGACAGTGTTTCGTTTTGTGTGTTTGTGTGTGTCTCATATTAAATATAAACACGGTACAATGTTTGTTATGTTTTGACAATGACTGGTCCAAGTGGAAGTGCATTTCAAACCGGTTTTGATTTGTATTCGTTCCATCAGATGTTATTTCATGATTTAAAACGTGTGTGGCATTGTATTGTGAATAGTATTCCCTGCAGAATTCAATATCTTAAAAAATGTTAACAAATTATGTGAAAAAAAAAAACAACTAAGCAGTAACGGCAACAGTTCTACATTCTATCTGCCAGTCAGCTGTTTGTTTTTAAATCAGAATAATGAAATATTACATGTTGTTGCTGTAAAATACTGTTTGTAATACTTGAAATCTCAATAACATTATTAAATATATATGTACATTAATACATACATATGTAAAGAAAAAAAACAATAAAATAGATTTTATGTGCTCGTGCGATAGTGAAACGAAATAATTTATTTTTTAAATGTAAATCTTGACACTTGTTAGAGCCAACGATTGTTTTAAAACGACCAAACTGCAAAGAGGGCATTTTATTTATTCATTCATTTATTCCGCTCTTTGTGTGTATATAGATTTACATGCATATGTATCACTCCAGTTCATTGCTCTCTTTTCATGTAACAGTTGACCCAATTTTTTGCCTGATTTCTAAAATGCAAGAAAAATTGAAAGCTGAGTTTGAATTCCCAATTATCAATACGAAGTCTTGGCATGGATTACAATATCTTTTATGAAACTCTATGACAATGTAATAAAACTATTAGCTAGATGAGCTCATATTAAAATATACTTATTTATGTAGTTTTTGCTCTTCGAACATTTGCATCTCGCATTAGCAGGTATTTGTTTCGGAATGAACACAAATAGATGGTATAAGGGATTTGTTTATGAGTGGCATAATTTTCCCCATCAGTAAATACAATTGGAATTCAATACACATTATTTACAAATAGTAAATACACATTACTTACAATCGCATACAGCTAAAAACTTAAATTATAAGACGTAGTCGCAAATACTTCTGTATTAAATTTAATTAAAAACCAGTAAGGAAAGCAGTAAAGTCGGACGGGACCGATTATATGATACCCTTCACCACTTTGGAAATATTCAACATATATTTTAGTTCATACGTGAAATTGGATGAACTAAAATATAGGATCTTTATCGCAATATGAAACGACTTAGATCAATCAATAAACACGCCATTTTGCAATCTATACTAAATTATTCATTTAGAGAGATATAGAGTAGTTTTTTACAATGGGACAAAATTATGTAAATCAATTTAAAGCAAATATTAATCGAACACCCGTTGACCATTAAATTTGGTAAATTAAGAACGTATAAAAACATTTATATGTTCTTAATTTACATTTACTGGTCAACATAGGCGTTTATCTTTGTCAATTTTGCTGTCATTGATATATATTTTTTGATAAAATATATTGTGCACTACTCGAGCAATCGATTTGATATAATAAATGCCGATATTAATCGATATATCCTTACATACTGCGAAAATATTCCGGCCTTCTTCATTAAAGCCTTTCGAAATCGAATATTTCTATTAGGATAATTCCGCTTTTGAGTTTTTAATTCAAATTTCTATTTATTTTATGAGTTATTTATTGGTATTTACTAATTCTAGAAATTTAGGGTACATTATTGTTTTTATCGGTTCTTTATTTATTTTTATCGGTTCTTAATTTATTTTTATCGGTTCTTAATTTACTTAATTTATGAACTTTAAGTAGTTTTTTAAACATATTTGAAAATAAATGAATCGAGGGCTGATCAAAACATTCTTACCACAGTATATATTTTAATTATGTGACCACCACTGTATATGGACTATGTCAGAATTTCTACAAAACGTAATTACGTCATTTTATGCATTTACTTAAAATCGGACGAAAATACATATGGATGATATATTCAAATCTGAACCGATTTCAAAGAAACTTGCCATAGGTTAGGTTATACTAACTTCCGTACATTTCGTGTCTATCGGTCATATTTTGGGTCATTGGTTCATCATTTACTTAAAATCGGATGAAACTATTTATGGGAGTTATATCCAAATCTGAACCGATTCAACGAAATTTGTCACACGTTACGCAATACTAACTTCAGTGCGTTATGAAAATTTGTTTGGCAATCGACCTAACTTTGTGTCAGAGGAAACCATATATAAATCACGCTAGGCTGCACTAACTTCAGTGCGTTGTGCAAAATTTTGTGTTAATCGGTTTTAATTTGGGTATTTGGTGCAGCATTTACTTAAAATTGGACGAAACTATATAAGGTAGCTATATGTAAATGGGGACCAAAGAAATGAGTTGTGCCAAATTTCATCCAATTCGGATCGTAAATGTCACCTGTACTTTGTTAACAATTTAACATGGACAGACAGACGGATGAACATGTATAAATCGACTCAGAATGTAATTCTATGCATATTATCAAAAGAAAATATATGCACAATGAAATAATACATATCTTGTACCACAGTGTGGTGAAGGGTATACAAATAGTATGTCCATAAAGGATGTACATATGTATAATATTATGCATTTCATATGTGGTTATGTGCTCAATGTTTCCCTTTAGAAATATTTCAATTTTATATAAAGAAACAACGAAATAGTAAGTAATAGCAATCGCAGGGTGGTAATAAAGCAAATTAATGTTTTCTAATGCCAACAAGATGTAAATTACTCGATGTTAGGTACCTGAAGTGAATCTATAGTAAATAAATATAAATAATCAAAATTATAACTGTGTAACGGTTTTAGGTTAAGTATTCGTATCTTCATTCGTTTTTTTAACAGCTGGACATGTTATTATGTACATATATACATATGTAGGGTGTAAAAGATCAAGGTACAAAATATAAATAAAAACAAAAACAATAAATAATGCCAATGAACAATCAATGGATTGAGATGGACTTCCACAATCTGTTCATTCTTTGTTTATCAATTATAGCGGAATAATGAATAATTGCTTCATTTTTGAAATTATTGCAAACGTCTTTTTGCAGTATTTGTAAATTTGCTGATATTGTTTTTGTAACCGCATTTCATTTATTACAATCGTTGACGTAAATTAATAAAAACAAATTCTCAATATTATAAGCAATGTAGGAGTATCGAACGTATTATTAACAATCCATGTTTTGTTGAGAGATAATGGCTTATGAAAATGTTGCTAAATTTAAATTTATTTTAATTACCTACGCAACATACTGATCTTTCAAACTTCAGAATAAATGAAAAGTAGTATATTATTATTTTGAAGATGGACATCTTCCTAGTCAAATCTCAGCAATATTTCCATTTTGTGGGTGGTATGGTGCGTGTGAGAATTTGTAGGTTTTCGGCTGTCAAATAAATAATATAAAATGTAATATACAAATAAAATGTTCGCAAATGGAAATTAATCCTTTTTACAAATCTAATTTGCATTGCGAACACCTTGGCGAGAAAAACTTATTAATATGTACAAAGAGCAGAATGTTTATATTTTTGTCGCATTTATACAAGTTTTGACAGTTTTTATGCAACAAATTCTTTGTATTTGTTTATTGATTTGCAAAAAAAAAAAAAATGTGTCTCCTTCAGTATATAGCAAGCTGAAATATAATTATTTGAATCAAGAGTAGTGAGTAGAATATTTTAACTCAGTCTATATATATATAAGAACAGTTAATACAATGGTTACAAAACGTCAAACATGCAGTCATATGAAATGAACATGGGAAGCATAAAATTATATAATTTTTCAAACCTTTAGAAACTCGATCAATTAAACTATATTTAGTGCTATGACAATTTGTTAAATGAAAAATTTTAATAACTAATGGAACTTCTGAGTTGTAGTTGATATTTTCTCAATTACATTTATAATTCGTTTAATACGATTTCACAAATGTTATATTTTTTTGAAATCTCCAGTAATTTATATTTTCTTTCGACGCAAGTGACTTTTGTCCATTTATGACGTACATCATGGTTATTACTCGTTCAACTAAAACGTTTTCAAAATACTTTTCAACATTTATTATATGTAATTGTTTTTATACTTTTAAATAATATAGGTACAATAACCTGTTTCTATTAACTACGAGGTTTCAAAGGTACGAATATTCAGAGTTTAACAATTAAAAAAGTTTCATTGTATTACATACACATGGTATTATAATAATTCCACGTTTATTAAAATGTCAATATCTTTTTTTGCAATTAAAAAGTTTAACAAGATGTATATAATTGAATACATCACTTCGTCAATTCGTAATAATAAAAGTTATGAAATACATTTTTCACAAATGGAAACCATTTAAACATAACTATTGGTTTGGCTATAGAATTCAGTTGCCAGGGTATATTTGTATGAATTACAACCACTATTTCTTAAAATGACAATATTAGTTTTCAGTTGGACGTGAATATGGGCACTTCCGCGGTCACTTACACGACTTTCAGAGGCAAAATCAAAATTTAAATGTTAAATAAATTAAAAACAATTACATTTTTTACAATACTCCTTTAATAATATACATTGCTCTATTCATTCCTAATAATTGGAAAACTATATTATTTACATGAATAAGAGATATCAAGCATTACACTGTGCAACACGAAAATTATTCAGGGTTTCTAATGTACCAATTCTGTTTAGTTGGAGTTCACGAAAATACCTTTGGTTTTCTGGGTTACTTCGAAAATTGTATTTCTAAGGAATTTATATTATTCTTTTTTCTTTCGAAGAGTAGAATTTTTCCTTTCAAACAAGATATATATTTGGTAAATCGGTTGGGGATTGGCTGAGTTACAGTGGTTGAAATGTGAAAAAATACGCATGAAAAGACAACATTTATTTTTCTTCGGACTGTACGATGAAATTATGATATCAAGCCGTATAAGTGTTATTATATTACGAGGAAGAAAATGAAATAAGGTTTCAAAAATGAGAAAAATCAAAAAATCGGTTAAAAAATTTATGACTTATACACATTTTTGTATTGATTCTATGCATATTCTCTAAAGGAACTATGGGTGTATCAGTTTTTATTCAGCAGTATCTGCTTCTGTAGCCGTTAAATTAGTATTTATGCTAAGACCAAAAAAAGACAAATTTTGTATTTCTTTGTACTTTTTGCCGTAATTTCACGTATCTAAATATCAATAAAGAAAAAATTCTCCGAATTTGATTTACTTTTTCCCTGAAATACCCACGTATTATTGTCCATCTGTCGAAATCGCTATAGAGCTTCCACTATTTATACAGTCGAGTACGGATATAGCGAACTAGTAAGGGCCAAGCAAACTAGTTCGTTATAGAAGAAATTCCTTATATCCAAGTAAAGGCAAAAAAAGGCTTGGCAGAAAATACATATTCTATTAAAAACTGGTAGATTTTGTGTCCTTTTTGACAATTATTAAGCCGCTTCTCTTTTTCATTGATGAACCTGATATTACAGCTGACATTTTTTGTTAAGGTTCCCAGCGTTAGCCTAAAAATTAACTTTTGTGAGAATTGTCAGCGCTTAGTATTACGTATATTTGTGAAAAGTTCGTTATAACCGACCAAAAATATTTTAAATCTGTTTTAGTGTTGGGACCGACTAAATAGTTCGTTATAAAAAAGTTCGCTATATCCGTAGTTCGCTATAAGAGTTAAGATTTGTATGAAAACAATGTTTAAAAATTTAAATTAAAAACAATGTTTAAAATTTGATTCCAACGTAATACTAGTGTCAATATGAATTTGACAAATTATGTTTTTAAAAATCGCCCAACAGGAATATTGGGAACGCATACAATTTGAAATTATTCTTTATTAAATGTGCTCCCGTATTCAATTTATTCAATCTGCATGCTGGGAAAGTTTGAGGAAGCAAATCTTTCTTCGAGGAATAACTCGCAATTCCCTGCATTTTCATATGTGTTACACATATAAGTGACAATGGCTCAATTTTAGGAAAGATGTGGAAGCAATAGAAACATAAATTTTTTGCTTTTCAAATTTTATTTTGAGGATTCGAAAATATTTCATTTTCAAAATAAATATAATTTATTGATATTTTTTTGTTTTGTTTACATTTTTCTGTCAAATGACGTTGACACTACTATAACTTACAACAACAAATTTCCATGCGGTTGTTGTATCGTTTGTTGTACAACAACACTTGCTGTTACCTTTTATTATTATACCATGTAAAAATATATAAATTATCTGCCTTCATTTATTGTAGTTATTCATTGATTTATAAAAAAATGAGAAATATTTTTACACAGTGAAAGGAAATACATTAATATTGTCAACGTCGAGTATAAAAGTACCGTCCATTGAACCAATAGTGAAAAAAAAAGCATTGGGTAATAATTTTTCGATTATTCTCAGCATTTCATTAACTAGCAACAATATATGTAATACTATAAATTTGTTAACACTTTAATTAGCGATAACAAATGCATTTTAAACCAATAACTGATTTCTATTTTCGCGAGATCGACGAGGTTCAACATTTAACAATTGAAAATTCTGTTGTGGAAGACATTGTAAATTTTTCGTAGATAGTGATAGTTGTAAAGTGCAGATCATATAATATTATGAGATTCTAGTTTTTGTTTGTTCCCATTTCTTATGTTTTAAAAATAAATGTTGTGATAGATGCAATTAATAGTAAAAATGTATGGTTTTAATCCCGAATTGGATAACTACAAATATATTATAGTACGTTTACATTGTACCGGATTTAGTTAACCCAGTAGGTTTCAATTGTCAATTCCATTGCCTATTTGTCAAATAAATCCTCATAAAGTAGGTTAACCCCGCAAAAAGTTCCAATGTAAATGCCGTTTTACAATAGAAAATTTTAAAATATGGATGAGGTTTTGTTAATGAAATAAAACATGTGTTCCTTGTGAAAGTGTTTATTTGTTAATTAGTGAATATCCAATCCATTGAAGTTGCAAATCATTTAACAAAAATTTACTGAACTCTGCAATTATAAATCTGGACCATATGAAGGTTCTCAAGGACCAACAACAACCAATCTGAGCAACGACAGCACAAATTGATTACAAATCATAACATTAAAAGCTAAAATGTTCTCGATTGTACGTTTACAAACTTATTAAAATAATACGACCAAGATATATCTCTTTGTTATATGCACGCAATAATTGTTAATATAATTTCTCTTTTAACTGCACTCTTTCTTTGAAGCGAAATAATTTGTTTTATTTTATTTTTAGACAAACATTTTTCGAAAATATTCGTCAGCTGTTGCAACTCTTTATCCTGATAGTTGCATAAGTTTGTACACATGATTTCGGCAAGGGAACAATTCTTTGCCAATACTGGCCCCACATCGGGTGCCAGCGTCGGCCTCGGTATAGAAATTGTTAGTGAAATGCAACCAGTCTATAATTCTACCACTATGCCATTGAAGGCAGCAAATGGCAACGGTAGCAGACGTGAGAGTAAAACCCCGGCAAATTCCCCTGTCGACACACATCCACCAACGCTTAACGGCAACACACTGGAGGAAAAGGATATGGGCCGTTTTTCGAATTTACCATCGCGAGAGCCGGTTGATATGCAATTCAACAACCTTTCATTGACCGTTAACTTGGGATTCAGAAAAGGTAAGAAAACATATAAATCCCTAAGAATTATTTTTACCACAACATTTTATGTGTGGTCTATAAAAATGTGGTCATTATCTTCAAATTATTATCTTTCAACGTTTGTGAATTTTATTTATGTTATTACTGACCATTTTTACATTGATAGCGCCATAAACTACACACATTTACGTGTATATAAAATATGAAAGAGCTATTATCGTGATAATATTTATAAAACTCATTATCCAACACTTGAAATGGAAATTTTCATTTAAAAAAAAAATATGTAGAAGTGTGTATCGACTCCATATTAATAATGTTTTAACTAATTATAAGCCATATCTTATCATTTTCAAAATTCGACAGAATCAATCTTTTGTGAGTCAGCCGTTGTGTTCAACGATAAACGTTTTGCGAACAAAAAACCGAAATAATAAAATGTTACTGAATTTAACATTGAATTTCAATTCATTATTTGATAACTGATAAGACTAATAAACAATTGGACATAATCAGTTGGCCAAAACTAAATATAATTATAAATGTGTAATTGGAGGGCAAGCACCGACGTACGTTTCCGAATCGACGGAAAATTACGATTAACCTTTTGATACTAAAATTTGTTTTAAAATATTATTCTTTTGTGTGAACATATTTTGCGCCGCAATAGGTTTTCATAACATTTCTTATCAATGAATTCAAATACTTGCCAAATTATAATATTAATAAAATCAATTGTTTATAGTACAAAGGGTATGATTGTGGTTAAATGCGACAAATTATTCAAAAGTGTTTGATGTTTTCGAATATGAGAGAGAGAGAGAGCTAAACACGTGATTTTGATGTTGGTTCTGAGTACATTTCTATTTCAAATCATATACACTAACAGTCACAAAAAAAAAAATAGTTTCCATAGAAAAATAATTGAATGACGAAAAACAATGATATTAGACTGCAAATTGGAAATATTTCAGAGTCTTAGAGTTTATATTTCATTTAAAGTGATTTTTCGTCGATATTACATTAGCTTTTCTTGATATTTGACTTTTATTTTTCAGAAAGAAGGTACTGCATCGCCCGAATGCAAGAATGTAACGACGTCGAATTTTGGTCATATCCTATTTAGGATAGTTGTATTAAATCTGTGCACAAAAAATAGTTCTATTGTTAAATGTTATTTGTATGAAATGCTCAAATCGATTTATATATAAAAATGGTGTAATGCTTCAAAAATATTCAAATCAACGGAAATGCCAAACTGATTATTTCGAGGAGGAACTCAGCTTATTGATAACCCGAAAAATACATATACACCTAAGTCTGTTTTTACACGGTAGATTGGTTCCAGAAGAAGCCATGTAAAAAAACCCCCGTGTAAAAAGGGAATTCCCCTAAATTAGTGCTATTCACATTTGCTTTGACCAGTAAAAATTATTTGTACGCGCTAAAGGGGAATTCACTTAAATCTTTAAGCTAGTGTTCGCAAACTATTGATACTATCGATGATTTCAGACTTTTTTCTTTCATAAATACTTTTTTGTGATATGAACATACTTCGCAAAAATTAAGTTTGACAAAAAAAGTTAAGTACATAAAATTACAAATCGTGCTAAATGGAATTAAATCATGTAAAAAAATTAAAAATATTCAATTTTTAAACCGTGTTATATCAAAACCGTGTACAAAAAGGCCGTGTAAAAACAGACTTAGGTGTAGTTGATTTATTTCCTAGTATGGACTATTACCTAAACTGGACACCTTAAATATCTACCTTCCATGTTCAATAACACTGTGGTACAAAATAACAAAAAAAAAATTCAGGGGTTCTAATGTACCAATTCTGTGTAGTTGGAGTCCCTGTACCACGAAAATACCTTTGGTTTTTCTGGGTCACTTTGAAAATTAATTTTATAACGGTAAATATAGAGAAAAACGTGGTTTCATGGATTTTCAATTTGAAACTGAATAACTTCTTTTATTTCTAACGTATTGACACCATATTGTATTGACATGTATTTGTAATGAAGTTTCTCACCCGGCATGGAACTATATTATACTGTAGCGTTTTATACTGTAATGGATGGGTATATACCAAAAAGTGGACATATAAAATGTTTCTAAACGAATGTCATTAATCACTATGCACACGAATTATATATTTCAGCAACTTGTAATGGGGATTTTTTCTGAAATCTCAAAACTCCCAAATTGGGACCGATATTCATAAAGCATGGTAAGGTGGAATATCCTCAAAATGCTGCTATTTAGAGGGCAAAGTTATATATGGCCATACCAAAAAATTGAAAAATTTAATACCTCTGGTAAGAAATACCTAATGGTATCATTATATGGTAGTGATGCTCTATGAGAAACAAATGTGTTAACCATTTTGATATAAAAAAATTGACCAGTATTGATATTACTTGGCAGGAAGATTTTACAGCCAATTAGGACCCAACATATCAAATTACATTCAATTCGATCGAAAAAGTTGTCCAAAATAGTATACCGTTATATGGGGGTTTACACAAAAAGTGGACCCATTTTGATAATTTTTAGTGGAGATCGTTCGAATCAAATGAGAATTTTTCTATTTGGAACCATTTCTTTCGCGAAAGAAACTTTCCTTTGGAAATACATAAACAGTCTGTTATTTTTCAAAAAGAAAGTACCGTGGCGACGTCAAATTTTGTTCATATCCTACTTAGGATAGTTGCATTCAATATGTACACAGTAAATCGTTCTATGATTTAAGGTTAATACTTAGTTATCAAATTTGAAATGAGTCAAATTGGCTTACTCCATAAATTGAGGGTTAAAGAAATAAAAAGAAAAAAAATGATATTGTGTATTTGAGGAAGTTGTTTATTTTCGTTTCACAAACTGATTAATTGTGAGGTGGCTCAATTTGGATTTCTCTGTGTATTTATGGAAAAAATAATATTTGTATGCAAAAACCAGTTTGTTTTACAATTTTACTTAGGGTCAATCCAAAAAGTTTGATATACGATTTACAAAGAAAACGTAAATTTTTATGATTCTCACAATTAAAGACATTTCGAGGTATACAATATCATGATTTATGTTAAGATTTTATCCAATCATATGTGAAAACTCGTCAAAATATGATACAGGGATACGAGGCTGCAAAAAAGGAATAACTGTAATAAACATATATTTTATTTTTATTTCAGGAAATAAGGAAATTTTACACAATGTAAGCGGAAAATTCCCTGGCAGTCAATTGATTGCTATTATGGGTCCTTCAGGCGCTGGTAAATCAACATTGCTCGATGCACTGTCAGGATTTAAAACAACTGGCGTAGATGGCTCAATTTTGCTCAATGGAAGACGACGAGACTTGAGTAAGTAGTAAAGTCATGAACATTCTTGTTGAAATATTTAACTATGTGCATATATTTTTAGCTGCATTTAGAAGAATGTCGTGCTATATTACCCAGGATGATCGCCTTCAACCATTGTTAACTGTTAATGAAAATATGCACATAGCAGCCGATCTGAAATTAGGCCCCAATGTATCATATGAGGAGAAGGAATCAAGAGTAAGTATGCAATTTTTATATGTGTTCAATAGGAAAACCGATTTAATACAGAACACCACATTTTATTGAGAGTTTACTTTTCAATTTTTTATACCGTTATAAAATAATCTTAAATAAATAGTTAAATTTTTTATAATTACATATACTATAAATTCGGTCTTTACATTATCGTTAATGAGGATATATACTCTTTGCTACGGCAAAAATGAGTGAACTTAATATTCAATTTCATCAATTTACACATCGTAATATTTTACCTAGCCTAGATCGAATCCCATCGGTCCACTCCTTCTGGTACAAAATTTTGAAAATTTGTTAATACAACAACGATGGAATGTCTGCCAAATGGGCACAAAAAACTTAAATCCAGATAGTGGAATGTCTGATTTGTTCCAAACTTTGCAAATTGTAATATTATTCCAAATCTACATTAAATCCTACGATAGGGGTCTATACCATAGGCTGAGGGTATATATCTGTCAGTAAAACCGACTGATAAATTTTTAATTGTTATTTTCTAAGCAACTTTTGACATTATTCTTTATAGTTCATATAAATTTATTGAATCTTGTTTAAGTTAATTTCTATTATTATTTTCTAGAGTTAAAATACTAATAATTTCGACACCTGGTACATGTCAAACATAGAATAACTTAGTCTAGTTGTGTTTACACCCATCAAACTAAGTTTAATTAATTTCTGAGAAATGTATTTTTTTGTAGATTGAAGATATTTTGTTAATGCTTGGGCTATATGATCACGACCAGACTATGACCAAACGTTTATCCGGTGGTCAAAAAAAGCGACTCTCTATTGCTATGGAACTCATAAATAACCCAACTGTGATGTTTTTAGATGAACCTACAACGTAAGTATTACATTTATTTTTAGTGACTTACGCTATACACGGGATATTAATGTTGGCATTTTGATTGTAATAACTCAAAATATTTTAATTTGATATTTAAAATATCACGAAATTGCACGGAATCTTCATGATATATCTTTGAAATTTTGAATACCTGAGATTTTGGTATAAATGCATAAAAAGTTCTTTGAAATTTGAAGTACAGTAAAATATCGATAATCCGGATTGTTTGTCTCTATTTGACTTTATAATCCGTATTGTGAAGATAAATTTTTATGAGGTTTTTTATTAAATCGTAAAATGATTCAAAACTAAAGTTAAAATTATGAGCAGTGAAAGTTTTCCTTATCAGTGTAGTATTTTAGCAATAAGCCTTCAGTAAAGCGGTCACACACAACTGTACCTATATATACCTTTTTGCCATGAATAAATTTATATTTAATAGAAACGTAAAACTATTGAAATTTTCATTAAATTTATAAAAATTTAAACCAATTTATGAAACATGATTATCGGGGAAATTTAGAAATTTCATATCTAATAGTAATAATATATAATATAATGTAAAATATATAACGATAAATTTCTATGATAAATATTTTGAAAGTTTAAGGTTCGCGTTCCTGCATAGTTTTTATGTATTAAAAGTGCCCGCATTGATATATACACTGGAGGCCAAAACTAAGGCAACTAAAATTGGATGGTTAATAAATGCCATATTATGGATAGGGAAATTGTCTCAATTTTTGCTTGGACAAAATTTAAGCAAAACTACAGTGCAAACAGATGAGCTCTAAAATGTTAAAAATGCATATATATATATATATATATAAATGGTTAGAAACAAATACTGGACTCCGATACATCTAATTACCAGTGATTGTGAAAGTAATTTATCACAGAAAATGATTTAGGAGAAATAGATTTATTTTACGCAACTATATCAGTAATGAAAGTTAAGAATGGAGGAAGGCTACGAAAGAAAATCAGTTCGTCGAAAAATGAAAGGCCACTTTATTGCCAGGGTACTGGGAAGCAGTTTATAATAGGGAAGAGTCTATAATAGTTTTAGGGTTTTATAATGGCCAACACAATCATCAGACCTTTACCCTATAAAAACAAACAGACATAGTCTATAATAGTTTTAGGGTTTTATAATGGCCAACACAATCCCTATAAAAACAAACAGACATAGCCTCTTCCGAAAGGTTCAGGATGCAAGGAATATTACACCCAATGATCAAATTCAGCATTTTATTGATTGAATGTCTCATAGGTGTGCTGCCGTAATGAAGCATAATGGTTATGCTGTCCACTACTATTTATAAGGAACAATTAAAAAGTTGTTTTAGTTTTCAGCATGCGAAAATTGGGTCAATTTAGTTTTCCATAAAATATTTCTTTTTTTTTGAGTTTATATATTTTGTTTTCTTTTACCTTCTCATTTCTCAAAAGCTTTGCCTATAACTTTATTTTTAAAAAAGTCACAGGTCAATTATTGAGTTTTCAATTTCAGTTGCTTTAGTTTTGGCCACCAGTGTATGTATGAGATTTTGTTTTAATTATACACTAAATAGTAATATGATATAATGGCATATGTCCAATTTGAAACTAGAAGTGTATACATATTACAAATTTGAGAAAGACACATTCAAAATCACGACTAATAAATATCGGTTTATTTACAGTGGTCTCGACAGCAGCTCCTGTACCAAAGTTTTAGAACTATGCAAAATGCTTGCCCAACAAGGACGTACAATTATTTGCACTATTCATCAACCTACCGCTAAACTTTTCCAAATATTTGACCAAGTCTATGTTCTAGCTGCTGGTAACTGTGTTTACCAAGGAAGCACAGAAAAATTGGTGCCCTTTTTGCAGGCCGTCGACTTACCCTGCCCTATGTATCACAATCCTGCGGATTACAGTAAGTATTGGCTTTGCATTAATATTAATTTAATTTAATATTAAAAAAAACATTTGTTAAACAGTAATTGAATTGGCATGCGGTGAATATGGTCAGGATAAAGTAGATACACTGAAATCAGCTTCAGAAAATGGAAACTGTTTAACCTGGTTTGATCATCCCGAAAAGATATTAAAGTCAACAGAATTAATGAGAAAATATCCAGTTGCCAAGAAGACAAATAAACGTTCCCTAGAAGACACGAGTTATATGAATCAGTTGTCGGTTTTGATGCACCGAGGTTACATCAAGGCTAAGCGTGATACAACTCTGACGCATCTTCGAATTGGTGTTAATGTGTTCGTGGCCATCATTTTAGGCGCTGTGTATGCTAATTCCGGCAAGGAAGGCTCTCGTGTGATAGACAATTATAATTTACTTTTCGCTATTTTGATTCACCATTCAATGACAACGATGATGTTAACGGTTCTAACATGTAAGTATAAAATCAAATATATTTACCATGGAAATTAAAACCTTGCTAAGATCCAGCGAGTTTATAAAATGCAAGGGGAAATCGGGGAGTTATTATTATTTAGAATAATTTAATAAAATTAGGACTGTATTAGTTTTCAATAATGTGCAACTTGTTAAGTTATATAGAACATTTGGGTCGACACGGAGGTTAGTTCGAAAAGTCTTCGTACATCGAGTAATTAAGAAGGAAACTAACAAGTCTGTATGAGTTATGTATATGTATATATATATGTATATGCTTAATAAGAATTATAAATCATGTCCAATACCTTGACATTTCAGTTATTTTGGTATTTTTAGTAAATATATCGTAGTAAAAAAATTGATCCTTGCAGTATCGGAACAGACCAATTGTATAGTTGAAAATTAGGTCGGAAAATCGAATCTATTTTTTATTTAAATATGTTTACGTTTCTATTTGTTAAAAAAAATCAGGTCTTTCTAATTTAAGCACATTAAAATGTAACTAATGAATATTTACAAATTTCAGTCCCCATTGAAATGTCCATTTTGCTAAAGGAACACTTTAATCGATGGTATTCATTGAAGGCATATTATACATCAATAACGCTTCTTGATCTTCCCATATCGGTAAGCTATTTCTGAATTTGTATTTTTTTTTCGTAATTAAAAACAATCATAATATAATTTAATTTCTAGATCG
This sequence comes from Musca vetustissima, assembly GCF_032173495.1. Taxonomy (NCBI): domain Eukaryota; kingdom Metazoa; phylum Arthropoda; class Insecta; order Diptera; family Muscidae; genus Musca; species Musca vetustissima. The sequence goes on from NW_026881770.1 coordinate 269,176, forward strand.
TTGGCAGTCTTTTGTTTACTATCATCATTTACTTGTGGAGTTATCAACCCATGGAATGGAGTCGTTTCTGGATGTTCTTTGCCATTAGTGTTCTAACAGTATTCGTCGGTCAAAGTTTCGGACTAATGATCGGTGCGTGGTTTGATGTTGTGAACGGAACATTTTTGGCTCCAGTTTTGACTATTCCCATGATGATGTTCGCTGGTTTCGGTGTAACGTTGCGTGATTTGCCTTCATACTTGAAATGGGGAAGTCATATATCGTACTTACGATACGGACTGGAGGGTTTCGTAAGCGCCATATATGGCAACGATCGTGGTACTTTGGAATGTGAAGAGGCAGCATATTGTCATTATCGGTTAGTGAACAAGAAAACTTATACACATGGATGTATAATTTGTATATAATTTTCTTTTTTTTATTTTTCAATTGCACAGTTACCCTAGAAAATTCCTGGATGAAATTACTATGACCGGCGATCAATTCTGGAACGATATTATCGCCCTCGGTATCATTATTTTGATCTTTAGAATAGCCGCATACATTATATTGAAAGCTAAGATCAAATCCGTAAAATAGACTAACGTATTGGATGTCAGTGTGCGCCATCATTTTCAACTTCAAGCTGTATTAGATGTATGAGTGATGGTGGCTTAACTATGCTTGGCCAGTTTAAGATAACTTATAAAATAATGATTGTGTATTTCCGTGCAATTTGTTACTAGCTACTATTTGTAATTATTTAAATCGAGATATTGTTTTAATTTTTGGTAAACTTAAGTTTATATAGACAAGTGAGTACATGTGTGTACATAATATACATTCCAACAACAAGAATAAATTAAGAAACTTTATTGGAGAAAAGTACATTCATGATATTTCATACCGAATGCTAAAAATGCTATCACTAATTAAATGAAGATGAAAATTGAAATGTCTTTGTAAAATGAAAATCAGAAATAGAAGATAAAACATGTAAAAACTTCATTAGGTTCGGCCAGGCTGAGATTTTTATGTTTTAAAATACTTTTAAATTTTCTGTCACTTGGACCTACCGTAATGGGTAGAGATCTTTATATGATAGCTGTATTAAAACATGGATCCATCAGTTGTGTTTCACCATCTATTACAGACACATTTGGCTATATCAAAACATGTGATTTCAACAGATATACATACGAACATGACGAGAATAAATAGTGCTGTTCAAAATAATAAATTCACCATCACTGAACATATATTTGAAATTTAACGGTATTATCTTCATACGAGATGAGTGATCAATGTGCAGCTACTTTAGAAATAGGATTTTTACGTGTTCAGAATTTATTTAGAAAATGTAGTTCATTGTTTCGGAAAAATAAAAGTAAAATATGAAGATAGTAAGCCCTATTTTTCCGAAAAATACCTTAAAATTATTAAATTTATAGAATCTGATTAGTGACACAGATTTTTTTCTTTATAGTCTATTATTTCATCATTATTTAATATTTAGGGTTTTCTTTGGGTATGGAATCTTGCTTAGCATTTTTTTGTAAAAAGTGTTCTTTAGCAGTGTTATTGTAATTTTTTGTTGTTCTTTAAAAATGTGGTGCAAATTGATTTACATTTTTTGGACTGTCCCATAAATTCATGTACGCATTACACTGTGCAGCACTAAAATCTTGAACCAATCGAGACCCCCAAAATCTTGAAGCTTGTGATGGTGGAAGAAAATCCCTAGCTGGGTTTTGCATTATTAGCTAAGGTTTTCTTTTAAATTAATTTTTAAAATATTCGACTGGAGGTGGATTTTAACAATTTTCGAATAATAGGTACTTATTATTGAGTCTATATTTCGTGAACTATTCGAAATATAGCTTTTTTCTCTTAAGCAATATTCTTCCTCTTAATTAGAACTAAAAATTTGTTCTTGAGATAAAATCAATAAAACATCACCATCATACAGAAAATAGCACAGCTGCAAAAAAATTAAAATTTCGACATACTTTTTCCATGTTTTTTCACACTTATTTAAGAAACTGCTACTGACACGACCAAACAATATATGACAAGAAGATAGCCAATAGCAAATCAAACCACTCTTCTTAAAAACCCGATTTCATTGGTTGACTCCTTCACATAGTTATAGCCTCACAAATTCATCAAAATGAACCAAAAAAAATCACTCCCAATTGTATGTTTATAGAAATAAAAATTGCTATGCTTTTTCAATAAATAGGTACAAAATTAAAGTAAAAATTAAAATGTTTGAGCCCTTTGGCTTTTTTCGAAGACATGTCGCTGCCATATATGCACAGGGTAATATGCAGCGGTGGCAACAATATGTCACTTATATTTATACCCCTCACCACACTGTGGTACAGGGTATTATGTCTTTGTGCATATGTTTGTAACAGGCAAAAGGAAACGAGATAGACACATGGTTCCTTTTTAGAATATGCATAGAATCACTTTCTAAGTCGATTTATGCATGTCCGTCCGTCTGCCTGTCTGTCCATGTTAAATTGTAAACAAAGTACAGGTCGCATTTATCATCCGAATTGGATGAAATTTGGCACAGCTAGTCTATTTGGCGCAAGGACGAACCCTATTGAAATTGGAAAAACACGGTTCCGATTTAGACATAGCTACCATATATATTTTCGTTCGATTTAAGGTAAACGGGGCACCAAAGTCCCTATACATATTCGATTTGCATGAAATTTGGCATAGGGAACTGAATTACGTTCAGAATGATGTGTGCTCAATTTCGTGAAAATCGGTTCAGATATAGATATAGCTCCCATTTATATATTCGTCAGATTTAAGGTAAATGGTGCTCCAACGTCCCTAAATAACTTTCGATTTGCACGATGTGATGTGTGCTAAGTTTGGTGAAAATCGTTTTAGATTTGGATATAGCTCCCATATATATTTTCGTCCTATTTAAGGTAAATGGTGCACCAGAGTCTGTATTTATCTTTCGATTTGCACGAAATTTGGCACAGCACAATGGATTAGGTCTAGAATGATGTGTGTTAATTTTCCTGAATTCGGTTCAGATTTAGATATAGCTTCTATATCCGACCAAATGAAAAATTTAGTATCGGTTGCAGAACGACTTGTTTATGGATCCAATTTAATTTTACTGGTCCTTCAAAAATGCGACGTCTGTTAGGGTTCATCTGTTGAATATACCCAAAGAGGTGAAGGGTATCATATAGTCGGCCCCGTCCGACTTTACTACTTCCTTACCGGTTTTTATTAGTGGCTCTGCTGTCATGTCTAATGTGGCATCTTTTACTCCTGACATACGTTTTTCCCAAGTGTGCGAGTAATGATCGACTTTTGCTCGTGTGTCCCAACGGCACAAAAAGCAATAATACTTTGGCCATCCAAAATATTGACAACTTTAAGGTCGCACCTCCAGTTCCTGTGTTTACCCTGTGCATATATCGCTGCGACATGTCTTCGAAAAAACTAAAGGGCCCAAACATTTTAATTTTTACTGTAATTTTGTACTTATTTATTGAAAAAGCATAGCATTCTATAAACATACAATTGGGAGTGAATTTCTTTGGTTCATTTTGATGAATTTGTGAGGCTATAACTATGTGAATTAGTCAACCAATGAAATCGGGGTTTTAAGAAGAGTTGTTTGATTTGCTATTGGCTATCTTCTTGTCATATATTGTTTGGTCGAGTCAGTAGCAGTTTCTGAAATAAGTGTGAAAAAAACATGGAAAAAGTATGTCGAAATTTTATTTTTTTTGCAGTTGTGCTATTTTCAGTATGATGGTGATGTTTTATTGATTTTATCTTAAGAAAAAAATTTTAGATCTAATTAAGAGGAAGAATATTGCTTAAGAGAAAAAAGCAATATTTCGAATAGTTCACGAGATATAGACTCAATAATAAGTACGTATTATTCGAAAATTGTGTTAAAATCCACCTCCAGTCGAATATTTTAAAAATTAATTTAAAAGAAAACCTTAGCTAATAATGCAAAACCCAGCTAGGGATTTTCTTCCACCATCACAAGCTTCAAGATTTTGGGGGTCTCGATTGGTTCAAGATTTTAAAGTTGAAAAATGTGTCACTGTGTTATTGGCCACAAGTATTAATTGGAAGCGTATATATGGGAAATAACAAAATTCTTTTAAAATTCTATTAGAAAAATTTGAAAATTTTTTGTGAGCACATTTTTGATTTTAGGTACATAGGTTAAGAAAAATATGCAGATTCGAAATATGTTCGCATTCACAAATTCGGATGCTGCGCACAAAAGTTATAGAGGTTTAAAATCCTGTATTTCAAATATAAATTAAATGAATTCCTATTTCTTGTAATTCGCGATTTTCTTCACAAATGGATAAACACATTAGTTTTGTTTGCATACTTGTCAAATCACATGGAAATACGGTATAATAGCTGCTAAAAACAAATAGAAGCATGAAGATATCTGAAAATAAAATAAATTAATTTTTTAATTAAGACAAAACGTTTATTTGAAATTTCGGTTTTTTTAGTATGGTTAAGGGAATACGGTTTTGCCTCAATCTTTTAAAATATACTACGCTTTCTTCTGAAAATTCTTTTAGATGATTGTTAAATATCGGTAGATTCATCTAATAAGAGTTTCGACGTTAAAAAGACTAAATATATTGCACTTACAGTACATAAAAATGATCAATATTAAAAATCACGCAATTCGCGTATTCGTGGAAATCAGTTTTTCGTATACACCGAATGAATCTCTTCCAATAATTATGAATTTTTCGATGTTTCTATGCAAAAACCCTAAAAATGGCACAAAATGACGGAACGTGCATAAGATTTGTATGCGCATCAGATTTCAGTAATCTCCAATGAAAATACACAAAAGTACATCTATTTTAAAAGAATTGGTTAAGAACCAATTGGTTAAAGAACAATCAATTCTGGATAAAATAGGCATATTATTCGCGTATCGATGTATTTTGACCTATTTTCACACAGATTCGCGAATATGATAATACAAGGATGAATGTTGGTAAAATTAATTCGAAGAAAAACGCGATTATATACGCGAATTAATCCAAATAAATTTTTGCAGTTTTCCTACATTCAAGGTACCGATATCCGCCGTTTTATTGGGCGGGATTGAACATGACTTGGCTCATTAGATTCGGCTCGTAAAAAAACTAAAATCACGTGGGGTTCAACGACATTTGAGTGGACATTCTTAAATTTAGATTCAAAATATAGGTTTTTTATAAAAATTTACGCACCAAATTTTTGTCTCTGGAATTCAATTGCAAATAAGCTACGATGAGAAGATTCATGAGGTATACACTAAACGAAGCAAAATCACGAGTTCTACAATCCTATAATCAGCTTAGTCCATCATCTGGTTGCGCGTCCTGATTATAAGAAAAATTCAAAAAACACCGAAAATCCGGCTTCAAAATTTCAGCATCCGTTTTGGGTGGATTCAATGATTATATCGAAAAATCATACATTAGATCCATATTGCACATGGGGTATTCTTCAACTTAGTCACTGATCACATGTGCATGCGTTGTGTAGTTTAGCCACAAATCAGGAAGGAGCACAAAAAACTCGTTGGCTTCAACACATTTTCCCATTACCACCATCACAGCTTCCATCCAACTTATTATTTATTACCAATATTTTCAGATTTTGACAAGAAAACTTCATTTTTATAGAAATGATTTTAAATTATATGCAATATATTCATACTTCGCGAGTTATAAGCTTGCAAACCTCAGTTTCAAGGAATTTAAAAGATCTTTGTAATTTCCCATATATATATATATATATATATATATTCTTTTTTTTCAAAAATAAAGATATCGTGTTGTTTTTTTTAAGTTTTAAGTCGGGATTATTCACTAAATCAAAACAAAAGCATTAATGCGACATTCATCATGAAATAAATAATAACACTGTGCGGCACGAAAAATTTTCAAGGGTTCTAATGTACCGATTCTGTTTAGTTGAAGTCCCTGGACCACGAAAATACCTTTGGTTTTTCTGGGTTACTTCGAAAATTAATTTTATAACGGTAAATATAAAGAAAAACATGGTTTCATGGATTTTCAATTTGAAACTTGAATAACTTATTTACTTTATAACGGATTTATATTATCTATATATATAAAAATGGAGCCAAAAAATGTATACTAACTCATCAATTGAGAACGGCTGGGTCGATTTGACTCAAAGTTTCTTTCAGATGTCGGTAATTACAGTGGGAAGGTTTTTATGAAAGAAAATGTTTACAAAAATCCGCGAAAATCTTTCAAAAATTATTTTAAAGAAACGGCTGGGCCGATTTTAATTAAAGTTTCTGTTAGTATTCTGCAATTGAAGTGGAAATGTTTTAATGAAAGAACATTTTGAGAAAAATCCGCGAAAATGTTGCAAAATATATTTTGAAAGATATTAGCATTTCCACACATTTTATATCGAACCTTTGTGGTTTCATCTCTTCGTAGTTCTTCTTGGACATATTTTGGGCGAAAATGTGCAGCGTATCATTCCTTTGAGGCTTCATTTGTCAATTATTGAACATTTTCAAAATATTTTATTTTTTTTTGATTGGATTGACATTGTATTGAAAATATTTTATGTGAAAATACAAAAGTATAATTGAAAAGTATGAATGCACACGCGATCATTGTATGTACATATATCACATAGAATGCACGTAAATTTTGAGACAAATGCAAGGATGGAAAATTAGAAGGCATTCTGAATCTAATAACAATTAAAAACGTCGTTAAGTTCGACCGGGCCAAACTTTTATACCAGTAGTCTTTCGGGGATTCTGGAGGCTATCCTAAAGAAGTAGATCTATATCGATAAGAAAGATTTCCTACCATATGAAAATTCAAAATACTAAATTATAACCGAATTAGCCAAACACCCAAAAATACGGAATAATGAGGAGTACCGTTATATGGGAGCTATCATATAAAGTGGTCCGTAATCGCCAAAAATACCTTGAAACTTGAATCAATATTAATAAAAAACCCAAAATTCCAAATTACAGAAAATTCGGTTGAAAACCGTGTCCAACATCCCCCTACATATCTCTTTTTCATTGCCAAACATCCAATCATATCTCTATCTTAAATATTGCGATCACTATCGTGATTTCGACATAGACTTTTAATTTGATCAATTATATATACATATACTTATTGGGGTCTCCGGTGTTGCACAGGGAATGACAAATTTAATATACTCTTTACCTTATGGCGAAAGGTATAAAAAGCATACATATCACTAGGCTACTGTTATGTGGAAGTCGTATAAACATATTGGTAATGAATCTAATTAAATCCGAATCCTAAATGATAATTCCAGCTCTGGATGTCTTAATTATATGACGTTATTTAAACTTCCATGAATGCAATAATTACAAAAACAAAAATTATATCCATGGAAATTTTAGAAGGGTAAACAACGTTTGTCGGTTTGACAATTGCACCGCTTATAACTCAAGAACAAAAATAAAATATCAAGGCTCGGTTATGAACACCAAATGGTAGATACTCTGAAACTTTATATTTTGTATTGCAGAGATTTATATTGAAATGTGTGCTATAGCTTCCGATGTATCGATAGGGAAAATATAAAAAGTTTATCTACACCAATAATTTTCATGCATATTTCTTAGCCAAAAAATTGTTTATGCAAGTATGAATAGAAATTGAAAAACAAATCTAAAATACCGAAAATTATTCATTAACAATATTTCTATGGCAAGACAACGTTTGCCGGGCCCGCTAGTTATTTTTAACGGATTTATATTATTATTATTTCCTTTAGAGAATATGCATAGAATCAATACAAAAATGTGTATAAGTCATACATTTTTTAACCGATTTTTTTGATTTTTATCATTTTCGAAAGCTAGTTTAATTTTCTTCTCCGTAATATAATAAAACGTATATGGCTTGAAATCATAATTTCATCGTACAGTCTGAAGAAAAATAAATTTTGTCATTTTATGCGTATTTTTTCACATTTCAACCGCTGTAACTCAACCAATCCTCAACCGATTTACCAAATATATATCTTGTTTGAAAGGAAAAATTGTACTCTTCGAAAGAAAAAAAGAATAATATAAATCCGTTATAAAGTAAATAAGTTATTCGAGTTTCAAATTGAAAATCCATGAAACCACGTTTATCTCTATAATTTTCGAAGTGACCCAAGAAAACCAAAGGTATTTTCGTGGTTCAGAGACTCCAACTAAACAGAATTGGTACATTAGAACCCCTGAACATTTTTTTCGTTATTTTGTAGCACAGTTTAATTAAAGGATAAGTAAATTGTCTCAATTTTTGCTTGACAAAGCTAAAGCATCTGTACAGAAAGACTCAAGCCTCAGTATTGGAAGGTTACTGGGAAGCTTGAAGGAGCGTCAACAATGGTATTTTACTGTTTTTCTTTTTATGGAGTTCAATCTATTGACGATATTTATGAAGTATTGGATCAGTTTGTGTATAAAAATGTGTGGGAAAACGATATGGTTCAGTTCGATGAAGAAAATATACCGAAATATGTCAAAGACTGGTTGTGGGAGTCAAAAATTAAGATTTTATAACGGCTAGTACAAACATCAGATCTTCACCCTATAGAAACATCTTTGTAGTATCATAGATAGCAAAATCAAAAGAGATTAACAAACAGACATAACATCTTCCCAAAGGTTCAGGATGCGAGGAATAACATACTCAATGATCAAATTGATCATCTTATAAATTCAATGGTTGTGCTGTCCATTACTAGCAAAAATTTACATATTTATAATGAATAATAAATATATTATAATGAATTTACATATTAAAATGTATATTTGTACTAAATCTAGATCATATCCAAAGACGCAGCCTATCGGTCCACTCCTTCTAGTAACTACTCAAAGAGTTTAAAGCTTTTCCAACTTGTCAACGGTAAATATCCGTTACGAGATAATATATACTCTTGCTCCCAAATAAGGAGTGATATCTTGTCATTTGATAACTATTATTGATTGCCAGAAAATTGGACGGTTAAAGGGTTAAAGCCATTTCGATTGGAAATATCCTAAGAATATCCAATTAAAGCCGCGCTCTATTTTCGTATGTGAAACATAAGGAAATCAGCTGTTTGAATGTGACACATATTGGAAGAAAATGTTTCAATTGCAAGTAAAAGAAAAGGATGAAAAGGCAACAATTACAAATTATTATTTCGTTTGTAGGTGTTTTATAAAAAAAAATATGTTAATTCAAGAAAAAATAAAAGTGTTTTTTGTTTATAGGTTATGTCATATGTAAAATACATATGCCGATTTGAACACAAAAAATAAAAGTTTTGTGTACGCTGCTAATTTTGACACACATAAGGAATTACATATGGATGAAATAAGTGACAGCACATATGTAAAATACATATCGTGTAAAAACGCCATTACAATAATTTCTTTTTGTACACGAACGGTTCCATTTTTTTGAAATATTTTACCTTAACGGAATTAAAACTGACTAAATACAGACAATTTTGAAAATACTTACAACTACGTTTTGTTTTTAATTATTTAACGCTTGTAAAATCTATGATGCTATCAATCTATTACTATCATTGTTACAAACTTAATATAACATGATTCGTTGATTGTAAGCACTTCAATTACTATCCGGCAATACATTGTTATTAGAAGTTGCCCTTTTCGCTCAAAAACGACTTGCAGGTTGTAATTATTTCGTTTTGTGCAGAGACTACTAATTTGACAAATGCCTCAACTCGGGCCTAATTGTCTAGGTAATCAACAATGCCAGTGTACAACATTGCGTAGAACAAATCGGGCTTACTCGGGCTTTAAAAGCGGTACTCAAGTTACGGTAAACTTAGATTTAGGCAAACAGTTATCACAAACTAAAACCGTTCAGAACGAAAACTCAGAAAATTGGTTATATTATTTTTAGAGTACGAAGCAAAATTTTTTTTTAAATTATTGTTTCTTGCGTTGCGCCTTGGACTCAGTTTTTTTTATTTTCTATGTTTTAGAACATATTTTAGTGCATTATATTTCCATACAAAAAGGACGATGAACCCCTTCGTGTATGTGTGAGACTGACTAATGGGGAACAAACTGTTCAATCAAATTGCATTATGTATTGCAAATTCAGTTTATCGTTACAATTATACACTTTTTACAGCCAAAATTGTTTACAGACAACTTTGAAAATAACTTAATTTTTTTTAAATAATTTAACAGTGAAACCCTCGCACTCTGAACTGAAGCATACCGTGGTAGTATTTATAATATTAATCGAGTTGAATGGAAACATTTTATGTTAAGATAGAAAAGTGTGGTTATGATGGCAGTGATCTTGTTCGATCAATGTTGACTGTAATGAAGTCAATTATTAACATGCAATACAACTAGCTTGACAAATGACTTAATTCTCGTCTAAGCTATTGTCGATCAACAATTCATCGGTAAAACATTGTATAGAAAGAGCATTAAATGTTTATCCAATGTTAAAATATTACAATTTAAAATAATAAAATAAAATGTGCATGTGTGTGTTGCAATAACACCGCGGAAGAAATGTTGTGGCAAGCTTAAGACATTGTTTTAAATGTATAACTATTGTTAGGAAAATAAAATTTATTCAAATATACGAAGAATCTAATGTGTTCCTTGGATTTAAAAGTGGCCATATTTTTGATATTAATCAATGCTCAGCGAAAATGTCATCATCTTTACCATCTATTTTTTTAAACCTTGATCCATGGTTTTACAAGGTGACTGCAAGTTTCTGACATTTTGTTGAGTTGGGAAAACTAATGTTATTTCCTTTACATTAGATATGACTACAAATAAATTGAAAATTAACAAGTAAAAAGGTGTCAGCTGGTTACAGACAGATACATGTATGTTTTGCGGAGGTCGTCGGAATTACTCCGAATTTTTATTATCAATCAATTCCGAAGATGGGACCCATTGCTTCACTGAAATGTCTGATTTGAACATTGCACAACCTATTATCTTTACCCAGCCTAGATCAAGTCCTAAGGGGTCCCCCCTTCTGCCCTTTCCTCTGGTACCTCTCCCAAAAAGGGTCAATATTATATAAACTTGTAAATTTTATTTGAACCCGATCAAATCGGGTTTTCATCGGGACATTTCAGTGAAGCAATGGGTCCCATCATCGGAATTGATCTAGGCTTGGTAAATATAATAGGTAGTGTCGATCTATTTACGATATTTATGAAGTAATGGATCAGATTGTGTATAAAAATGTGTGTGAAAACGAACTGAACCGGTGAAGAAAATATACCGAAATATGTCAAAGGCTGGTTGTGGGAGTCAAAAATCAGGATTTTATAACGGCTAGTACAAACATCAGATCTTCACCATATAGAAACATCTTTGTAGTATCATAGACAGCAAAACCAAAAGAGATTCACAAACAGAGATAACATTTTCCCAAAGTTCAGAATGCGAGGAATAACATACCCAATGATCAAATTGATCATCTTATAGATTCAATGGTTGTGCTGTCCATTCCTAGCAACAATTTACATATTTATAATGAATAATAAATATATTATAATGAATTTACATATTAAAATGTATATTTGTACTAAATCTGTATCATATCCAAAGACGCAGCCTATCGGTCCACTCCTTCTAGTAACTACTCAAAGAGTTTAAAGCTTTACCAACTTGTCAACAGTAAATATCCGTTACGAGATAATGTATACTCTTGCTCCCAAATAAGGAGTGATAACTTGTCATTTGATAACAATTATTGATTTCCAGAAAATTGGACGGTTAGAGGGTTAAAGCCATTTCGATTGCACAACCTATTATCTTTACCCAGCCTAGAACAAGTCCGAACGGGCCCACCTTCTGCCCTTTCCTCTGGTACCTCCCCCAAAAAGGGTAAATATTATATAAACTTGTAAAAGTGAAGCATCATCCCATCATCGGAATTTATCTAGGCTTGGTAAAGATAATAGGTAGTGCTAAATTTGGTTCAAATCGGAAATTCCATTCACCTGATATTTAATTTATAAATATTGAAAATGTTGACCATTTGTAGGGGAGGTGCAGAAGGAGTGGAACAATGGGTTCCATTTACAAGACTTCGTAAAAATAATAGGGTGTATAAATTTTGGTTGAAAACGGACATTCCATTCGCCTGATAATGAATTTATAAATATTGAAAATGTTTACCATTCGTGTGGGAGGTACCAGAAAGAGTTGACCAATAGGACTCCTATTAGGACTTCATCTAGGCTTGGTAAATATAATGAGTTCAACAAATGAAAGAAGAATCCAAAGAATCATGGGGCCAATATTTCAATGAGGCACATTTTTGCAGTAGCAAAGTGTGTATACCCTCATTAGCCATAAGGCTGAGGGTATACTTTGAGTCAGTGTGAAAAAAGCCAGCACAAGACGAAATCTCATTACTCCTTGGTAGATTAGTCCTCTGCTAATATTACCATGAATAGCAAGGGATGAAAAACAAGTTTTAACAACTTCTCTATACAAAAATTAGATATTGCTATGTATTGACGGTATTATATAATTAAAAATGAAATCTCCACTCAACGTATCTGTTAAAAATGTTAAGAGAAATAAATCACAAGATAATTGACATTCATTAAAAACAATAAATTAAGGCAACCTCCCCCTTTCTCGATTTTTTATTTTTAAAATTTTAAATGAGCTGGTAAATGAATACCAATGCTTGTTAAGGTTTGTAACTTCGCACATATATATGGGAAATTACAAAATTCTTTTAAAATTCCATTAAAAAATTTGAAAACACTTTTTGCGAGCACATTTATGGTTTTTGGTACATAGGTTGAGAAAAATATGCTGATTCGTTCACAAATTCGGATGCTGCGCACAAAAGTTATAGCGGTTTTAAATCTTGTATTTCAAATATAAATTTAATCAATTCCTATTCGTTGTAATTCGCGAATTTCTTCGCAAATGTTTAAACACTATTGTTTTCTTTGCATACTAGTCAAAGAACATTGAAATACGGTATAATAGTCGCGAAAAACAAATAGAAGAATGAAGATATCGAAAAATAAAATAAATTATTTTTGAATTAACACAAAAACGTTTTATGAATTTTCAATTTTTTAGTATGGTTAAGAGGATACGGTTTTGCCACAATCTTCTAAAATATACGACGCTTTCTTCTGCAAATTCTTTTAGATGATTGTTAAATATCGGTAAATTCATCTAATAAGAGTTTCGTCGTTAAAAGTGACTAAATATATTGCACTTACAATTCATAAAAATGATCAATATTGAAAAGCATGCAATTCGCGTATTAGTTGAAATCGGTGGATGCGCATGCGGTTTTCATATAAACCGAATCAATCTCTTGCAACAATTATGCATTTTTCGAGGTTTCATTAAACGGCCAAAGTGTGCCGCTCGATGCACTTTACTAAGCAAAAACCCTGAAAATGGCGCAACGTGCATACGATTTTTATGCGCATCCGATTTCAGTAATCTCCTATGAAAATACCCAAAAGGAAAAGTATTTTAAAAGGATCGGTTAAGAACCGCGGATGTGCCTCCACAATCGATTTTTGATAAAATACGCATGTTATTCGCGTATCGATATATTTTTGACCTATTTTCACACAGATTCGCGAATATGATAACACAAGAATGAATGTATGTGAAATCAATTCGAAGGAATTCGCGATTATATACGCGAATTTGTCAAAATAAGTTTTTGCAGTTTTTCCCGCATTCAAGGTACATATATCCGTCGTTTTATTGGGCGGAACTGAACATGGATGGGCTCATTAGATCCGGCACTTAAAAAAACTAAAATCACGCGGGTTTCCACGGAATTTGAATGGACTTTCTTAATTTTAGACTCAAAAAATATGTTTTTCATAAAAATTTACGCACCAAATTTTCGTCTTTGGAACGCAATTGCAAAGAATCTACGGTGAGCACATTCATGAGATATACACTAAACGAAGCAAAATCACGAGTTCCACAATCCTATAATTAGTTTAGTCCATTATCTGGATGCGCGCCCTAATTATAAGAAAATTCAAAACACACCGAAAATCCACAAATCAGGAAGGAACACAAAAAACTCGTTGGCTTCAACACATTTTCAATCATTTTTTTACATTACCACAATCACAGCTTCCACGCAACTTATTATTTATTAGCAATATTTTAAGATTTTGACAAGAACACTTCATTTTATTGAAATGAATTTAAATTATATGCAATATGTTCATATTAACGAGTTATAACATTGCAAACCTCACCTTCAAGGAATTTAAAAGATTTTTGTAATTTCCCATATTTGAAGATTTAAAAATGACAACAAAAAAAAAAAATAAATAATTTACAAAAAAAAAAAAAATTGTTGTTGTTTTTTTGTTTTGTGATCAAAGAAAAGTCCTTATTTTTGATGGCGGGAACATCGGAGTCCGAAAATTCCAACGGTGTTAAAAAGAGTACATGTCTGGCTCTCGTATCAACTAGGATTATTGGCATATGCACAACAATTCACAAAATGGCGGAACTTTGATTTTTTTTTTTTTTTTTTGAAAATCGCCTATTTTTGACCACAAACTAAGTTAAAAAATAAGGAAGATCTTCAACGATTGGCTTTATCCTAGTTCATACGATAGCTATACACTCACAGAGAAACGTCCCAAAATTTGATTGGGTTATTAGTTTTTTAGTTATCGTGCCCGCCATTCGAAAAAGCGCTATTTGGAGAAAAACGCGGTTAAAGTTTGGGAAGCCCTCTTGGTGTCACTTTATGCTAATGCCATAAATCGGCTATATCTTCAAAAATTGTAGAGATTTTCACTTGAAAATTTATGGGGACGTTCTTGAATTAGTGTAGGTTCGAATTAAATCCAAATAAAAAATTAGTTTTTTTGAAGCAGAGAATGGGTGGGGTCCCCTTAAATGAGACATTTTGTTAGACAGCACATATTAAAAAACCAGATTTAATGGAATTTCAAATATCTCTTAAATTGTAAGTATAATATTATTTTCAAATTAATTCATGTAAAGACAACACACAAAATAAAAATTTGGCAATCTAAAAACAAATGAGTATACCACATTAGCATCACTGACTATATGTATTCTTTGAGATTACATTTCTTCAATAAAATCGAATGAGGAGTCCTTCTAACTCGATTCCTTGTTTGTCCTTTTCGTCCTTCATTTAATGAACCGCACTACAATTATTACAAGTTGCGATTTTTCATCCTCGCAATATTCTACAAAAATGTTACTCATAAGATTTTAGGTTGGGTCCTCAAAGACGAGAAATCGATATTTTAACGTTTTAATGATCTATTCTCAAGTTTACCCGTTTATGTCACTAAAACCCTATATGTATGTATAAGATTTCAATAAATTCAGTATACATTCATTTTTTTTTTGTATTTTGAAAATAAAAAACCATGGTATAATTATAAAAGGTAACAGCAAAACCCAGCTGATTTGATTCCAACGTAATACTAGTGTCAATAACAATATGACTAATTATGTTTTTAAAAATCACCCAACAGGAAAATTGGGAACGCATACAATTCGAAATTGTTCTTTATTAAATGTCCTTCCGTATTCAATTCACTCTATCTGCCTGCTGGGAAAGTTTGAGGAAGCAAATCTTTCTTTATGGAATAACTCGCAATTCCCCGCATTTGCATATGTGTTACACATATAAGTGGCAATGGCTCAATTATAGGAATGATGTGGAAGCGATAGAAATATAAATTTGATAGATTTTCATTCATATTTTTCCATTTTATTTTGTAGATTTGAAAATATTACATTTTCAAAATAAATACAATTTGTTTGTTTACATGTTGCTGTGAAATGACGTTGACACTAGTATAACTTACAACAGCAAATTTCCGTTTGGTTGTTGTATCGTTTGTTGTACAACAACACATGCTGTTGCCTTCTGTTATTATACCATGTAAGGAAGGTAGTGTCATGCACTCATATGTTGAAAAATTTTTTCCTACTGTACCTTTGATTGCCAAAAATTATAATTTCTATTTCCTCCTAAGTCAAAAGGCAATGAGTCCACTTTTTCTAGACATTGAGATTTTTATACAGACATTCTCAATAAGTAAAAATACATCGATTTAATAAAAAATCTACAATTATCTCATTTGTTGAGGTTTTTTTGTAGTGATGAGTAAAGGCGCTATGTCGAATTTACCACATTTCTCTCCTGTAGAATTGTAAAGTCAGCTCATACTTCACGTAAAAACTAAAAAAAAATCATAAAAAATTGAGTATTTTAAATTTTATAGTACGTTTACATTTAACCGGATTTCGTTAAACCAGTGGGTTTAAATTGTCAATTCACTTGCATATATGTCAAATAAATCCTCATAAAGTAGGTTAACCCGGTAAAAAGTTCTAATGTATATGCCATTTTTTTTTTGCATGAACAGTATGTATGTATTCCCTAACAACTAAAGGTTCTATCGCAAATATTAATATTTGAGTTTTAAATCTCTCTAACTCCCACAAAAATTTCTTAAAGATAATTTTGTAGGATATATGGATATTCTGGCCCTATAAAAATATATATTCTATGAAAAGTTGTCTAATTCCTTATATCTGTTATCATACCAATCACCCTAGCCTCTAACGGAGTTGTCTTTTGTCTGCAGACAGGTCAAGTTCGATAATGATCTCCATCATCGTACTACCTTTAGCCCCCATATAACGGTACCCACAATTTTCGGTATTTTGACGTTTTGAGCAAGTTTTTCAACGGAAATAATTTAAGTTATTATTACAAACAAAATCTCTTTACGAAAAATGATAATCAGTTTACGTTTAAAATTATTAATTTTGGCCCAATTTTTTGGTTGGCCCCATATAACGGTTTGGCCATTTTCTTTAAATTTATTTTAATTTAATAATTTTAATGGTAAAACATCTTCCTATCAAAAATGATTAACTACACCGTGGTTCAGTGTTTGTTTAAGTTGTTTATGGTTATGTTTTGTCCATATGTTTGTAACATGCTCACTTATTTGGCCAAAGGACGAACTCTACTGAAATTGGAGAAAATCGGTTTAGATTTAGATATAGCTCCCATTTTTGTTCGATTCCTTAATGGTTCACCCAAATTGCAAAATTGAAAAAAGCATATCAAAATGGGTATATAATAGCCTAGACAGACGACAACCTTAATTTGCATTAACAGCCTTAATTCAAATTAACTTGTACATTATCCTCATTTTTATATGTTGTTAATGCACAAAATCAAACTGAATTTATACTGAATTAAGCAATTTCAATATGGCAATGCTGTAGAAAATAAATTGATTGTTGTCAAATTTGTTTACGTTTACGAAAATAAAATAAAGGCAAAATTCTACATTTCTTCAAATTTGGAGCTGTTTTATCATCATTATAGCTGTTAGTTTTCCTTCCTGCCATGTATCAATTTCAAAAAGATGTAATCCTAAAAAATATTGTAAACAAATGTCAATATTTTCTTCCTACACACAGACAAACAATAGTTTTGAAACAAAAAACTGGTTCATAAATGCAGAAACTCTCGTCTGTCAGGGGTAAATTTTAATTCAAATTAAGAACTTTTTAATGCAAATTAAGGCTGTCGTCTGTCTATGGTATAACTCTCGTTCGATTTTATTTAAATATCCAAAGTTTGCCCAGTAACAAAGTAACATTTGGCAGAGCATACCAACATGGCCTAGAATGATAACATAAATCTGTAGGTCCATCTTTTGACGAACAACCTATTCAACAGCTTTAAACCATAAGAGGGAGGGATTATTATTATTATTTTTTTTTTTTTTTGTAGCACTTCAAAGTATTCACCGGAGAACCCACTTTCTTCTCAGAATGAAACTGATTTTTCGGTATGTTCAAGGTCCAAGCTAAATTTCCAATCTACGTTCTAAAATTATGTATTTTGAATATGTACCTCAAGGTGGAAGGTATTCAAAGTTCAAAATTTTGATTATAATTATAAATAACACTGACATTTGTTTAATTGTAAACATTTATATATGTTCCAGAAATTATATTTTTAAATTGTGTTATATATGGAGATGACAAATGGGAACGTTTTGTGCGATTACTGAAATGCAGCGTTCGAAAATAAACATTATCGTACCGTTCCATAGTGTTCTGTACCGTACCAAGGTGGATAGGTACACTAAAATAACGTACTGTACCGGTACAAAAACATTAAAAATATTTTTAGCGCTACTGTTCCGGGGCACAACGAAAATCTTAGCGTACCAGCTGCGGCACACTAAAAAATCGTAGTGTACCGGCAGTGGTACACTACAAATCGTAGTGTACCGACTGCGGTACATTAAAAATCTTTGTGTTCCATTGTTCGGAACACTAAAAATCGTAGTGTTCCACTGGTCGGTACAATACAAATCGTAGCGTTCCACTTACTTGAACTGTACTGGTAGTGTACCATTCACGTCTGTTTTGTTTTTTGATGTAAAATGAGATCAAATAATCTATATATATATATATATATATATATAAATGGAGCCAAAAAAATGTATACCAACTCATCAATTGAGAACGGCTGGGTCGATTTGACTCAAAGTTTCTTTCAGATGTCGGTAATTACAGTGGGAAGGTTTTTATGAAAGAAAATTTTCATAAAAACCTTCCTTCCTTTGCAAAAATTATTTTAAAGAATCGCCTGGGCCGATTTAATTTAAAGTTTCTGTTAGTAGTCTGCAATTGAAGTGGAAATGTTTTAATGAAAGAACATTTTAAGAAAAATCCGCGAAAATGTTGCAAAATATATTTTGAAAGATATTAGCATTTCCACACATTTTATATTGAACCTTTATGATTTCATCTCTTCGTAATTCTTCTTGGACATATTTTGGGCGAAAATGTGCAGCGTATCATTCCTTTGAGGCTTCATTTGTCAATTATTGAACATTTTCAAAATATTTTATTTTTTTTAATTGGATTAACATTGTATTGAAAATATTTTATGTGAGAATACAAAAATATAATTGAAAAGTATGAATGCACACGCGATCATTTTATGTACATATATCGCATAGAATGCACGTAAATTTTGGGACAAATGCAAGGATGGAAAATTAGAAGGCATTCTGAATCTAATAACAAGTAAAAACGTCGTTAAGTTCGACCGGGCCAAACTTTTATACCAGTAGTCTTTCGGGGATTCTGGAGGCTATCCTAAAGAAGTAGATCGATATCGATAACTTTTGGTAAGGAGATTTGTTGCCCAATGTATTATATTACAGATAATTGGTTAAAAACGTGCATAAACACCAAAACACTAATGGTGGTACCGTTATAGGGGGATATCTTAAACATTTAACCAATATTCATAGTTTTTGGTAGAAAGATTTGCTACCATATGAAAATTCAGAATACTAAATTATAACCGAATTAGCCAAACACCCAAAAATACGGAATAATGAGGAGTACCGTTATATGGGAGCTATCATAAAAAGTGGGCCGTAATCGCCAAAAATACCTCGAAACTTGAGTCAATATTAATAAAAAACCCAAAATACCAAATTACAGAAAATTCGGTTGAAAACCGTGTCCAACATCCCCCTATATATCTCTTTTACATTGCCAAACATCCAATCATATCTCTATCTTAAATATTGCGATCACTATCGTGATTTCGACATAGACTTTTAATTTGATCAATTATATATACATATACTTTTTGGGGTCTCCGGTGTTGCACAGGGAATGACAAATTTAATATACTCTTTACCTTATGACGGAAGGTATAAAAAGCATACATATCACTGGGCTACTGTTATGTGGAAGTCGTATAAACATATTGGTAATGAATCTAATTAAATTCGAATCCTAAATGATAATTCCAGCTCTTGATGTCTTAATTATATGACGTTATTTAAACTTCCATGAATGCAATAATTACAAAAACAAAAATTATATCCATGGAAATTTTAGAAGGGTAAACAACGTTTGTCGGTTTGACAATTGCACCGCTTATAACTCAAGAACAAAAATAAAATATCAAGGCTCGGTTATGAACACCAAATGGTAGATACTCTGAAACTTTATATTTTGTATTGCAGAGATTTATATTGAAATGTGTGCTATAGCTTCCGATGTATCGATGGGGAAAATATAAAAAGTTTATCTACACCAATAATTTTCATGCATATTTCTTAGCCAAAAAATTGTTTATGCAAGAATGAATAGAAATTGAAAAACAAATCTAAAATACCGAAAATTATTCATTAACAATATTGCTATGGCAAGACAACGTTTGCCGGGCCCGCTAGTAAAACCATAAAAATGAATATAACTTTATTTGGAATTTCAAAAGGTAGGTATTTTGACCAGTTTTTGTGACAAAATTATTCAGCTTTGGATAACATTTTCATTAATTTACATAACGAACATGATTTTTCCCTCAGCGGAGACCGCAGATGCCACCGAGCGGTGGTTGTTGCTGTTTGGCTCTCCTTGCTTGCCTTTTCTCCCATTGGAATATGTAAATGTAGTAGTAAACGACAGCAGGGCTGCCATATTTGCCGATTTATCGGCATTTTGACGATTTTTCACTCTAAAAATGGAAAATGCCGATTTTCCGATTTTTGCCTCAGAATTGCCGATATTTCAACAATCGACACAAATTGCCTAACTTTTTAATTTAATACGGCGTTACCATACAAACATATAAAATTGGCAGCTTTAAATCATTATAACTATCATTATAACTCGCCGCAGCCGTTTCAATGGCTTAGATATCTGCATTTTTTGTCAGATATATTAAAACGTTTTGATTTTAATTTAAATTCATTTAAATGCTTAAAACTTATTGATCCTGGAAGAGTAATGAAGAAGGGCAATAATTCTTTTCTAGATATTTTAAAAGAATTCCCCGATTTTATTTTTGAAACTGAGAGGCAATCTTTAGACTCCGAGTTTAGGAAGTTAAACTTTCTGAATTTTGAAGAAATTTTTGAAAATGCAGAATATAATTTAAAAAGTTTTTTTTTAATTTCCGAAATTAAACGTGGGGACTCCAATTTAGCTTTTCCAGTTTTGTCTAAATTTGTACAAAGAATTATGGTTCTTCCACACTCCACAGCAAATGTGGAACGAATTTTTAGTCAGGTAAACCTTAACAAAACTAAAATTAGAAGCTCACTTGAGAATGATTCATTGGAAGGGATTCTTTATTCTAAAGATTACCTCAAACTAAATAATTCAAATTGTTTTAATATCAAAATTGATAATGAATTACTAAAAATGTGTAATACAAATATGTACTAGTTTTAAAGTTATTTTTATGACCTTAATACCACACCATACCATAATTAATATATTTTAGAAAAATCTAAATTTTTGTAGAAAAATGAATCTTTTATGTTATTTTTTATACAGAATTGAATTTGTTATCTTTTTTTAATGTAATAAACAATATTGATTTGTTATAAACCAAAAAATATGAATTTATTTATAAATTATATGCTGCCCATTTTTTTCCGATTTTTAAAAATACAAATGCCGATTATGCCGATTTTTTCTGAAAAATTGACGATTTTTCATAAAATTTAACTGGCAGCACTGAACGACAGCCGATCCTCAGCTATCACCGCAATCCTCTGTGATTGCATGAACCACAGCGTTTACTTGTCGACAATCCTCCATAGAAGTAACTAGTCGTATAACGTCTACGCGTTATTAACACATACTATTCATTCATATTAAATAAATAAAAGATAAATACATCTTTTTGTTTTCCGACAAATGGAACACTACGATTTTAAGTTTTCCGTCAAGAGGATCACTACGATTTTTAGTGTTCCGCCAAATAGAACACTACGATTTTTAGTGTTCCGGCCAGTGGAACACTACGATTTTTAGTGTTCCGGCAAGTTGAACACTAAGATTTTTAGTGTTCCGGCAAGTGGAACACTACGATTTTTTTAGTATTCCGACCGCGGTACACTACGATTTTTAGTGCTCCGACCGCGTTACACTACGATTTTTATATATGAAATATTTTTTAATGTTTGTGTAGCGGAACACTAACGCTAAATTTTTTTAGTGTTTGTGTTCCTGGTACGGTACACTACGATAGTATACCGTTTTGTTGCGAACACTGCTGAAATGACACCATTACTTCAACTAATAATATGATCTTAAAATACATTACATAATTCATTTATATAAAAAAAACTCACCAAAACGACGCGTTGCAAATGGAAAGAAGTAAAACATTCAGTTTTAAGATTTATTGACGTTCCTATTGAACGAAAGTTTTCCTATTCGAATGTTTTGAGATCGATAGCAATAGGAGCCTATAAGTACGTTTACGTTGTACCGGATTTCGTTAACCCAGTGGGTTTAAATTTTCAATTTCATTGTATACATGTCAAATAAATCCTCATGAAGTAGGTTATCCTGGTAAAAAGTTCTAATGTAAATGTCGTTTAACTCCTTTCTACATCGACATCGACGACAGCAGCACTGGAAAGTCCCCTCTGCATCCGAATTTAGCGAATGGGACTTCTAGGAGAGAGCGTAGGAAGGAGATTACTATTACTATATCCTACAGTCCGAGTCAGACGATTGTGACTCCTAGAAGAATTGCAGAGATGATTCCCCCCTTAGCCCAATTGAGTGGCCAATTATTGTGAATAATTGGTATGCTGTGTAAGGGGTGAAAAGCATATCGAACATATACATTGCGGTAAACAAAGTATCGAACATAAACAAATGCAATTTGGGATAGAGAATTTTGTATATTAGATATATGTACACTGTAGGTGGTTACAATATGAATCTCAAGAGCATCTCTTGTATATACCCAAAGTGGTAAACGGCCAGTCTGACATTTCAACTTTGCCCTTTAAATTGCAGTAATTGAGAATTTTAGACACATGCGTTACGAATATCGGTCTACGATTTAAGGAAAATTTTCTACTCTCCAATCTCATTTGCTGTAATATAGTTCCACGTAGTGTTGGAACCTTCATTACACAAAATTGTCGGTATATCTATATTCGACGTGACTGAACTTAACGCTGCCGTATAAATAAACTAGCAAGTTCATTGTTATGTAAAGTTTGCAAAGTCAGATCAATTAATTCCTAAATTATAATCCAATTAACTCCTAAATTATAAACGAGTAAAAATGTCATTAATTTCAGACGAACAGAACATTTTACACCCTCTGCAATGTGGTGTGCATTCAATTTGTCAATAAGGCGCCCTTATTGAAAAACCTTCAAAACATCGAAAATCGAGGTAGGGCTTTGTAAGAGAGCTATGTATAAAACATTGATTTGTATTAATAAGTTTCGGACAAAATAACAAACAGTTCAAACAGTTCAGGAACAAAAAGTTCAAAGAAATTTTTAAATAATATTTTAGAATTTGAATTTATTTCCAACAAAAAGTATTGATCGTAGAACGTATAGTTTAAGGTATAATACGTATTTCTTGCCCAAACATAAATCCCAATTGTAATATTATTAATATCTTACTCCAATCGAAATGAATTACGATATGTAAGATTTGTTAGTTTTATCAGATTAAATGCTTTTTCGTTCTAAACCTGTTTTTTACGAAGAACCTTTGTTAATTAGTACTAATTAAAAATACTGAAATGCTAAAGTAATTCAATATGTATTGTATTTAGATGAAAAAGTTTCTCGTTATCTGTAAAACACTTCTATAATAAATTAATAACATCATATTAAAAGCAGACTCCGAGCGTTCAAGTTGATTCGGTTACGACAACAATAAACAATAATACCTACGGTATTAACAGTTTCCAATTTGATTCATTTCCTTCGAAGGACAAACGTGAATTTTCAATTCGTTGAATAAACGCATACATTTTAATGTTATTAAATTAGTGGAATAAACTAGGTGCAATATCGAATGTATGTTTAATATACAGTGTGTTTTCAAAACAATATAATTATTGGTGTTTAAAGAAAGTTAAAAGTTAAAGTTAAAAGTGGGAATTAAACCATATCACATTTCCAGTTCAGTTTAGTTCCTATAACATTACGTCGAATTTACATAAGATAATAATTTCCTATACAAAATATTTCATGGGAAGTCTGTGTAATTTTGTTATCCATATTTAAGATGAATAAATAAAAACTGGTTTTTGCGTTTATATTTATCCGTCCTTTGGAATTGTTTTTAAAATAAGAAAATGTCTATTAAAATAAAGCAAGTAAAGAGAATTAATACATCAAAGTATTTTATAAATAATAATTTAATGAAACAAACGTTGGGTGCTATTATTTTGTTGCATTATGTTCCTGAGAAATAACTGTAAATTCTATGGAATAATGTGGGTTAAGTGAAATCATGAACCTATATGGAAAATTGTCTGGGTGGTCCATCGTTCTCATTAAAGCAAAGTTAGAGCCACATCGATCGGACACTAATATATCCCGGGATTAGAACCCAAAATTCTTGCAGCCGTAGCAATGTTTGTGCAAAATTTAATATTAATATAAATATTTGGTAAAACGACACACAACATTACATAAAAGACTTTAAATATATATATATAACACAGTGGAACAAAATGCTTTTTTTTCGAAAATTATCAGGAAATTCCAACGAATTATGATGGAGACTAAATATATTTCCCTCTTACCCTTTTAAAATATTTAGATTTCTTGAAATCCTTTTGTCCGATTTTATGTTAATGGTGCACCAAAGCCCCTATATATCTTTCGATTTGCACGAAATTTGGCATAGGGTACTGGATTAGATCCAGAATGCTGTGTGCTAAGTTTCGTGAAAATCGGTTCAGATTTAGATTTAGCTCCCATATACATAGTCCGACTTTACTACATTCCTTACTGTTTTTTTTTTCGAAAATACCTTGTAATTACTATGTACTGAAATATTAATGGTATTCGATTGGTTTATTAGTTAAAAATGTTTATCTTTATTGAAAACACTTTCAAACTACTTTATAAATTAAGTCGGTTATCCCGAATGTGGTTTAAGACAATGTTTTCTTATATTTCGATTTTTAAGGGTTTGTGTTAGATTTGTTTCCAAAATATTGTTAAGTGGTATTAATTTTGTTTGTGGCATTGTGATCCTAAACATATGGTAAACTTTTCTAGAAACTAATATATGTATCATAATCTAAAATGGACTTAACCCATTTTCAAAATATACGGCTCAATTACATCATATGAAACACAGGCACATAGTGTTAGGGTTGATTCAGTTCGCAGTAATTTATTAATGCATTATACAAAGCAAGTATACAAGTATTAATTTCAATCATAACTATGAATAAGCGTGTTTATTCCAATGTCATTAAGCAAATTTAAATATTTTCTTTAGCTGAATAAAACATGTACAACTAATTGTATGAATGCAAACATAAAATAATGTATGGTTAGAGATGGGCAGTGGGTAAATACCCAAAGGGTAAATACCCAAAGGGTAAATACCCGGTAAATTGGGTATTTACCCGGTAAATTGGGTAAATACCCATTTGTGGGTATTTATTTGGATATTTACTATATTGAACATCTTACACCCTATTTCCGGGTTTCTGTTATCAAATCGATTTAGAATGGATAGTTTTACGATACTTTAAAGACGTGGGTAAACACCCGAAAATGGGTATAAACTCATTAACTGCCGAACTACTTGACATAGGCGGCCAAAATTTTGCATACATGTTTTTAATGTCAAAACAAATATAGAAATCCGAAATGGGGTCCCTGGGTCCAAGTTTTAATATAGCCCCCATATTACCATGTCTCCCGATTTAAGGTATTTTTTGTCTATTAGACACATTTTACAACCAAATTGGTTGTAATTTGGCACAGAGTGTTCTTCATGGGTACCAAATGTCCATGCAAAAATTTATGTATGTAGGTCCACGTTTACTGGTAGCCCCCATACAAAGGTATAAACTCTTTAACTGCCGAACCACTTGACATAGGCGGCCAATATCAAATGTATGTTTAATATATAGTGTGTTTTCAAAACAATATAATTACACTGTGCGACACGAAAATTTTTCAGGGGTTCTAATGTACCAATTCTGTTTAGTTGGAGTCCCTGGACCACGTCACTTCGTGGGTCACTTCGAAAATTAGTTTTATAACAGTAAATGTAGGAAAAAACGTGGTTCCATAGATTTTCTCTTTGAAACGCGTATAACTTCTTTTCTTTCTAACGGATTTATATTATTCTTTTTTTCAATCGAAGAGTAGAATTTTTTCTTTCAAACAAGATATATATTTGGTAAATCGTTTGAGGATTGGCTGAGTTACTGTGGTTGAAATGTGAAAAAATACGTATAAAATGACAAAATTTATTTTTCTTCGGACTGTACGAAGAAATTATGATATCAAGCCGTATAAGTTTTATTATATTATAGGGAAGACAATTAAAGAAGCTTTCGAAAATGAGAAAAATCAAAAAAATCGGTTAAAAAATAGACGACTTATACACATTTTTGTATTAATTTTATGCATATTCTCTAAAGGAACTATGGGTACCCTATGCCCAAGTATTTACCCACGTCTTTAAAGTATCGTAAAACTATCCATTCTAAATCGATTTGATAACAGAAACCCGGATGTAAGATGTTGTATTACCGATTCAATATAGTAAATACCCAAATAAATACCCGCAAATGGGTAATTACCCGGTATTTACCCACCCCTTGGGTATTTACCCGGTAAATGCCATCTCTATGTATGGTGTCAAAAAAATAAAAAAATATATATATAAAAATCTTAGTTTGTTATTTAACCAACGTCAAATATTTTATTAAAAGTATTATTTTGATTTGTACTAAAAATGAGTATATTAACCTAGCAAAATAGGATAAAATACATTAAAAGTGGTGCAAATCTTAGCCAAAATCTACACTTTGAAAAAAAATAAAAAATTAAGGCGTGCTTTAAAACGTTTAAAACCGCTAAATACAAAGCATAAACATAAAAATTAAACATGGAGAGTATTGGCGGTGGTGTGTGCTGTTTATTTAATATATAATATTTGATAATACATTTCTGTAGCGATTCAAAATTTACATAGTTGACTAATAAAAATAATAAAATAAATCTGTTTGTTTTTTACACATAAATCTTTTTAGATAGACTTTTACTAAAATATTTAAATTTGTCTGATCTTTTGTCAACTGAAATATATTAATGAAAGCCTTCTAAATTGATTCCAATCGGTCTTAAATTGGGATTTTTAGCGTTTTTCAAGATATATCAGTTTTTTGTAGGGAACTTCAGAATAAAAAACAACAATTTTTCCATATTTGGTTTGATGAAAGAAATAAAACCAAAGAAACATATCGTTAGCTAAAATGCAAAAAAGGCGTAACTAACAAAAGCATCATTGTGTAGGAGAAGTAAAAAACTGTTTTGAATGAAAACTATAAACATGTCATGTGAAATGAAAAAGTATGCCCGGCAGGGTGATATTGCATATGACGAATAATAGACTATAATTTTTTAACAAATTTAGTTATTTAGTTATTAGCAGTCATAACAATTAAGTAAAAACGTGAATTAAAAGTGGAAATTAGGTTATTTTGCATGCATTTGTCATGATGGACCAAATGTCATAGGAAGATAGAACTCTTCCGCGAAAAAAACGAATACATTCGAATTTTAATTACAAAATAAATAGCGTGGCTAGTAAACCGCAAATAGGTTGTCAAAGGAAAGATTATGAGAAAAAAATCTAGAAAGTGGAGAAGAGGAAATGGCGGACTTGAGTTCCCCTTAGAATATAAACCATCAATAATTTACTTTTTTCAGCATTGATTATAAATAAAAAAGTCACATATGAAACAAATTTTGTTCAGTATATCCTGTGTTTACTATGTAGAAAGCCTCGTTTTCTCACTAATTTTTAAGGGTACTGAATTAATCGTTAGTAATGAATTCTGAAAAAACATACGACATTGTAATAATTATTCCTTTAAAAATCTAATCGTTAAAAACTGAATTTTCTCTTTCTTTTACATATAAATCATTTAAAATACCGCTGTTATTAATTTTTGCCTCAAAAATAGGGCAAATTGCCTATAGTGCGATGGAGGGTTTTAAATCATTTTTTTGTTTTTGAAAAAAAAAAATGATTTAAAACCCTCCATCGCACTATAGGCAATTTGCCCTATTTTTGAGGCAAAAATTAATAACAGCGGTATTTTAAATGATTTATATGTAAAAGAAAGAGAAAATTCAGTTTTTAACGATTAGATTTTTAAAGGAATAATTATTACAATGTCGTATGTTTTTTCAGAATTCATTACCAACGATTAATTCAGTACCCTTAAAAATTAGTGAGAAAACGAGGCTTTCTACATAGTAAACACAGGATATACTGAACAAAATTTGTTTCATATGTGACTTTTTTATTTATAATCAATGCTGAAAAAAGTAAATTATTGATGGTTTATATTCTAAGGGGAACTCAAGTCCGCCATTTCCTCTTCTCCACTTTCTAGATTTTTTTCTCATAATCTTTCCTTTGACAACCTATTTGCGGTTTACTAGCCACGCTATTTATTTTGTAATTAAAATTCGAATGTATTCGTTTTTTTCGCGGAAGAGTTCTATCTTCCTATGACATTTGGTCCATCATGACAAATGCATGCAAAATAACCTAATTTCCACTTTTAATTCACGTTTTTACTTAATTGTTATGACTGCTAATAACTAAATAACTAAATTTGTTAAAAAATTATAGTCTATTATTCGTCATATGCAATATCACCCTGCCGGGCATACTTTTTCATTTCACATGACATGTTTATAGTTTTCATTCAAAACAGTTTTTTACTTCTCCTACACAATGATGCTTTTGTTAGTTACGCCTTTTTTGCATTTTAGCTAACGATATGTTTCTTTGGTTTTATTTCTTTCATCAAACCAAATATGGAAAAATTGTTGTTTTTTATTCTGAAGTTCCCTACAAAAAACTGATATATCTTGAAAAACGCTAAAAATCCCAATTTAAGACCGATTGGAATCAATTTAGAAGGCTTTCATTAATATATTTCAGTTGACAAAAGATCAGACAAATTTAAATATTTTAGTAAAAGTCTATCTAAAAAGATTTATGTGTAAAAAACAAACAGATTTATTTTATTATTTTTATTAGTCAACTATGTAAATTTTGAATCGCTACAGAAATGTATTATCAAATATTATATATTAAATAAACAGCACACACCACCGCCAATACTCTCCATGTTTAATTTTTATGTTTATGCTTTGTATTTAGCGGTTTTAAACGTTTTAAACCACGCCTTAATTTTTTATTTTTTTTCAAAGTGTAGATTTTGGCTAAGATTTGCACCACTTTTAATGTATTTTATCCTATTTTGCTAGGTTAATATACTCATTTTTAGTACAAATCAAAATAATACTTTTAATAAAATATTTGACGTTGGTTAAATACCAAACTAAGATTTTTATATATATATATTTTTTTATTTTTTTGACACCATACATAGAGATGGCATTTACCGGGTAAATACCCAAGGGGTGGGTAAATACCGGGTAATTACCCATTTGCGGGTATTTATTTGGGTATTTATTATATTGAATCGGTAATACAACATCTTACACCCTGTTTCTGTTATCAAATCGATTTAGAATGGATAGTTTTACGATACTTTAAAGACGTGAGTAAATACTTGGACATAGGGTACCCATAGTTCCTTTAGAGAATATGCATAAAATTAATACAAAAATGTGTATAAGTCGTCTATTTTTTAACCGATTTTTTTGATTTTTCTCATTTTCGAAAGCTTCTTTAATTGTCTTCCCTATAATATAATAAAACTTATACGGCTTGATATCATAATTTCTTCGTACAGTCCGAAGAAAAATAAATTTTGTCATTTTATACGTATTTTTTCACATTTCAACCACAGTAACTCAGCCAATCCTCAAACGATTTACCAAATATATATCTTGTTTGAAAGAAAAAATTCTACTCTTCGATTGAAAAAAAGAATAATATAAATCCGTTAGAAAGAAAAGAAGTTATACGCGTTTCAAAGAGAAAATCTATGGAACCACGTTTTTTCCTACATTTACTGTTATAAAACTAATTTTCGAAGTGACCCAAAAAAAACCAAAGGTATATTCGTGGTCCAGGGACTCCAACTAAACAGAATTGGTACATTAGAACCCCTGAAAAATTTTCGTGTCGCACAGTGTAATTATATTGTTTTGAAAACACACTATATATTAAACATACATTTGATATTGGC
Source organism: Musca vetustissima (assembly GCF_032173495.1). Classification (NCBI taxonomy): domain Eukaryota; kingdom Metazoa; phylum Arthropoda; class Insecta; order Diptera; family Muscidae; genus Musca; species Musca vetustissima. The sequence continues at coordinate 299,508 of NW_026881770.1, forward strand.
CGCCTATGTCAAGTGGTTCGGCAGTTAAAGAGTTTATACCTTTGTATGGACCAAATGTCATAGGAAGATAGAACTCTTCCGCGAAAAAAACGAATACATTCGAATTTTAATTACAAAATAAATAGCGTGGCTAGTAAACCGCAAATAGGTTGTCAAAGGAAAGATTATGAGAAAAAAATCTAGAAAGTGGAGAAGAGGAAATGGCGGACTTGAGTTCCCCTTAGAATATAAACCATCAATAATTTACTTTTTTCAGCATTGATTATAAATAAAAAAGTCACATATGAAACAAATTTTGTTCAGTATATCCTGTGTTTACTATGTAGAAAGCCTCGTTTTCTCACTAATTTTTAAGGGTACTGAATTAATCGTTAGTAATGAATTCTGAAAAAACATACGACATTGTAATAATTATTCCTTTAAAAATCTAATCGTTAAAAACTGAATTTTCTCTTTCTTTCACATATAAATCATTTAAAATACCGCTGTTATTAATTTTTGCCTCAAAAATAGGGCAAATTGCCTATAGTGCGATGGAGGGTTTTAAATCATTTTTTTGTTTTTGAAAAAAAAAATGACGTATACTAATATTTGTTGGAGAATATTTTTGTTATTGATAAAATTCTTCTAAAAATAAGTATGATTATAACCCTAAAATAGGATTTTTATAAGATTTTTAAATTTTTTTTAGTTTAACATTTAGTAGTATATTGAAACTTTATGACATACATTTTGTAGGATTTTCTGACCGAGAAATCCTAATCTGAATATTTACAAAAGTCTTGATAAGGAGAAATTTTCAACCCCCTTTTTTAAGTTATCACCCGACGTAAAAGCGGATTTACTTATAACATTTGATCATGATTAAAGGACCAATCAGGGTTTATTTTCTTAATCTTGCTGAATTTACCATGATGTATCATACAAATGATCAATTATCAGTCAATTATCTTGCGGCAGCACTCTCTCACATTCAAAGAAAACTTGCAACTGTTTTCATATGTTGTTTGTTTTTATATTCAATAGTTTTCAAATGCAAGAACAAAAATAAAAATTTGTCTGTGTACTTTTCCAACTAATAATTACTGATCACACCCAAGGTAGTCAGGGCTGATTTTTGTTGAAGCGATGATTTTTTCTCACATACACCTAAACCTTTTTGGTTTTATGCAGCCGTTGAAAGACTTTTTGTTGACCTAATCTTTATAAATACATGTAAACTTTGCACAATGTACAAAAGAGTGAACCCGTTTCAAAAGATGATTATCATGAAAGTGTCAAAGGGAAATTTATGATGACAGTAAACAAATAATGTTTAGGTTCAGAAAAATCGTCGACACACAGGTAAATTAAGTTCAATTATAATAACTTATTCCGATTTCTAGATTCATTATAAAATTACCTTTTGTTATTATTTTAATAAATGTAAACCACGTTTTACTAATTGACTGTAAATTATTCCACGTTTTACTAATTGACTGTAAATTATTTCATATTTTATTACAAATATTTGTTTGGATGACATAAACAGACTTTCCTAGGGGACAACAATTTGAGCTAAGCATTTTACAATACTTTATCCAATCAAAATCGTTTAACACCACTGTTTCCTTTATATACAAATATTCCGAATGGAAAACTCAAATTATTCGAAAACAAATATTGAAGAATTCAATTAAAAAACTCAATTTGACATAATTGGCCAGAACTTTTTATTGCCTATGCATTCATTCATGAGTACCAGGTTATGGTTGTTTCAGAATAATGCTTTTGCGTCAAATCCATATAGAATATGTTTGGGACCTCTACATATTTATTAAGAATTTACTAGGTTTTCAGAGTCATATTTCTTGAAAGATGATATTTGTATTTTTTAGACAAGACTTTGTACGAAATTATAACCTTCACCAGATGCAGAACTGGTTATTAAAGGACAATCAAATAACCCGGACGCCGCAATAATAATGGAACATCCGATTGCCAATTCATCATCAATTATTATGGACACCGAAACTGATACGGATTCATCACATTTTTCAAACTTACCCACAAGGGAGCCAGTAGATATAGAATTTAGAAATATTTCACTGGCAGTGAAATCAGGGCTACGAAGAGGTTCGCTAACGGAATTCTCTTTGATAAATTATAACAAATACAATTTATAATTTATTTGTAATTCAAAGAATGTAAAGAGATTCTACATAATATAAGTGGACAATTCTCGGGAGGTCAATTGATTGCAATTATGGGACCTTCTGGAGCTGGAAAATCTACCTTATTGGATGTCTTATCTGGCTATAAAACAACAGGAGTAGAAGGTTCTATTTCGCTCAATAAAAGGCCTCTCGATTTGTGTAAGTTGTCGAAAATATTGAATAGATTGTAATTTATAAATAAAAAATGCATATTCTTAGCTGAATTTCGACGAATGTCGTGTTACATAACACAGGACAATTGCCTGCAAGCACTATTAACGGTTAATGAAAATATGCGAATAGCTGCAGATCTTAAACTGGGTTCAAATGTGTCCACGGATATGAAGAAAACCAGAGTAAGTATTAAATATTTTATGACCTTTTGGTTATTTGCGATTTGATCATTAGAACTGAACTCATTACAATTGATGAAAATTCAAAACCAACTCAATAGCAGTTAGAATTCTGGGAAATCAATATTACTCGTCCAATGTTATCTAGTAAAAAGTTTATAAATAAAAAGCTTCGAGTAGTTATAAAGGATGGTAAACTCCATCACATTGTGTGCAAAATGTCATTTTGATTACACGTTTTACATGAAATCGAAAGAAAGTACATATGGTGACTATATTAATTGTTCTATGGTTGGCAAGCGTCATTCTGGACTCAATTCCATCGAATAATAATGTTCGGGCAAATTGATCGATATAGATTTTTATATATGCCTGATATAAAAGATAATGCTGATGATATAATGATGTCTTTGTGCATATGTTTGTAATAGGCAAAAGGAATCGAGATAGACCCATGGTTCCTTTTGAGAATTTGCATAGAATCATTTTCTGAGTCGATTTATGCATGTCCGTCCATCCGTCTGTTGATGTTAAATTGTAAACAAAGTACAGGTCGCATTTATAATCCGATTTGGATGAAATTTGGCACAGTTCACTTATTTGGAGAAAATCGGTTCCGATTTAGATATAGCTCCCATATATAGTTTTGCCCGATTTTAAGTAAATGGTGCAGCAAATTCCCTGAAATTCATTCAATTTGCACGAATTTTGGCAAAGCGTACTGAATTAAGTGTAGAATGACGTGTCCTTAGTTTCGTGAAATTGGTTCCGATGTGTGCTAAGTTTCGTGAAAATCGGTTCCGATTTAGATATAGCTCCCATATATAGTTTAGCTCGATTTTAGGTAAATGGTGCAGCAAATTCCCCCAAAATCATTCAATTTGCCGAATTTTGGCATAGCATACTGAATTAAGTGTAGAAAGACGTGTCCTTAGTTTCGTGAAATTGGTTCCGATTTAGATATAGCTTTTTAGGTACCTTTTACCTCCATTTTAGGTAAGTCCCTGAAAACCGTTCAATTTGCACGAATTTTGGCAAAGCGTACTGAACTAACTCTAGAATGATGTGTGCTAAGTTTCGTTAAATTCGGTTCTGATTTAGATATAACTCCCATATATAGTTTCGCCTGATTTTAGGTTAATGGTGTACCAAAGTCCCGTATGATGTGCGCAAATTTCGTAAAAATCGGTTCAGATTTACATACACCTCCTATATATATATATATATATTCGTCCGATTTTCAGTAAAGTCCATAGCTAGGCCGATTGATACAATGTGCATAGGTTGCAGACTGACAAGTGTAGGGATTGATGTTAGTCGTTTTAGATATAGATAACGAATACATATTTAAGTATTTAAGATCAACTTTATTTTATTTTTTTTCATTTTATTTTATGTCAAGGTTCCTTCGAAAAGGAGACGTATTTTAGGATACATTTGTATAATATACCCAAAGTGGTGAAGGGTACCATATAGTCGGCCCAGTCCGATTTTACTACTTTTCTTACTGTTTTTTTTTTTAATAATTATATTCTTCCAGATCAAGGATATACTAATGTTGTTGGGATTATATGAACATGGCCAAACGCGAACCAAATCTTTATCGGGTGGCCAAAAAAAGAGGCTTTCAATTGCTATGGAACTTGTCAACAACCCAACAGTTATGTTTTTAGACGAACCGACTACGTAAGTTGTTGCATTTATTTACATTATTAAGGAATAACAGTCCAAAATAAATACAATTTAGTAATACATTCACTATTTCATCATGTTAACAGATCTCTTACTCAAACTTGCGGTTAAGTCAGCCAGTTCATACAACTTTTGAAAAGTCTTAAATTTATGTGTCAAAAACCTTGGTATAGTCCATGTACACAAGGTTACTGCAAAACTTCAAGAAATGCAATTCAGCAACAACCACATAGAAAATTGTTATAGTTTGTAACATTAGTGTCACTTTTATATGACGAAAATATAAATAAACAAGATATATAAGGTAGCCGCATCGGCTAATTGGGAACATGATATGCGAAAATAGTTAACAGGGCGAATTATAATTTATTCGCCGTAACATTTCAAATATGAAGCGAATTTCATTCCACCAATCAGAACAATTCATTTTTGAAGTATTTCAAAATTGTTCAAGTTTTTTTAAATAGTATAATTTTGTTTAAGACCTAAAGTTATAAATTAAAAATATATTTTAGAATGCAAAAAACTACTAAAATAAAATTTTAGATATCTATATATATAATTGCAGATACCAAGAGATGGACCAATGCTGAACATATTTTTCGGTGGATTTTATTGCCTCTCAGAATTAACTTTTGTTTCGCTATAAAATAGAAGACTTAACGTATGCAAAACCTCGAAATCGTTTTCTAAAACCAGTTGAAAACATTACAGAGCCTAAACGCTTTCACAGATATAACTTCTACTAAAATGGTACATATTTGTCTACAGTTTGGAAAAATGTCAACGGAAGTCACTGTAATTGGTATTTTTATAATAAATCGAACACCTTCCGCTTTGATCAATCAAAATCAAACAATATATACAATAAAGAAGCAACACAGTCTGCCCGTTCGACTGTATTGCTTCTTTAACTATTTTATAACATTTTTTCAACAAAATTTTGTATTGTTTTTTCATTTGAAATTTGTATTTATTTCTATCTTCTATTATATTTTACATATAAACTTACAATCAGCTGCCTCGATTAAAATTAAATGCGAAATTGATAATAAATAATTTCGATATCAATGTGTAGCCGGGCCACTTTATAAAACATAATTTATTATATTCAAATTGACACGAGTATTACGTTTGAATCAAATCATCTGAATATTGCAGTTACCTTGTAAAATTGTACCATGGTATAGCCATAATTTGTAAAATCTTTCTGAATAATAAAAATTTTGCATTATAAATTCGAATTGGAATTCATCATCGCATTTCTCATTTTTATACTTTTTGTTATACTTTTCACACCGCCCTTGATTTAAATAAGAACTTAGAGGTTCCATCTACTGAGCTAGCCATAACAATATAAAAAAGTATTGTGGATTTTTTTTCTATTATTGTTGAAAAAATAAGAAAACCCGTTTTCACATTTACAAAACAATATATACAATATACAAAATGAGTGGTGATGGATAGAATGATAATAAAATGAAATTTCTATTCTCAGAACATTGTGCAACAAATTACATTTTTTTTGATATCACTGTGCGTCACGAAAATTATTCAGGGGTTCTAATGTACCAATTCTGTGGTAGTCCCTGGACCACGAAAATAACTTTGGTTTTTCTGGGTCACTTAGACAATTAATTTTATAACGTTAAATGTAGAGAAAAACATGGTTTCATAGATTTTCAATTTGAAACTCGAATAACTCCTTTCATTTCTAACGGATTTATTTTGATTTGATTGATTTTTCTCATTTTCGAAAGCTTATTTAATTTAATTACTGCTTTATATCACAATTTTTTATGCGTATTTTTCTCGTTTCAACCACTGTAACTCAGCCAATCCTCAACATAAATCCGTTATAAAGTAAATATATTATTCGCATTTCAAATTGAAAATCTATGAGACCACGTTTTTCTCTACATTTACCATTATAAAACTAATTTTCGAAGTGACCCAGAAAAACCAAAGGTATTTTCGTGTTCCAGGGACTCCAACTAAACAGATTAGAACCCCTTTTTTGCTGTTTTGTAGCACAGTGTAATTATCGGGAAATTCCAAAAAAATATATATATAGGTGGGCTAAAAATAGAAGACACGTGTATCGGCGTTGAAAGTATGAAGAAGTGCGAAATTTGAACAAAATAGAAATTTTGTTGCATACGACATTTATATTTTACTATGATGGTCAAATAAGATTTCGGGGATGAATTTTACCGAAAACCTTATTTTTTCTGCTGACTTTAGATGGCACAATTATGAGTCGAACATTACAAATGTTCCATTTGAAAACCTTATTTTTTCTGCTTAATTTGCATTAAAAACTTAATTTAGATGGCACAATTATTGTTTGTCTGTGTGTAGGAAGAAAATATTGACATTTGTTTACAATATTTTTTAGGATTAACATTACAAATGATTCCAAATTTGAAGAAATGTTGAATTTTGCCTTTATTTCTAAACGTAAAGAAATTTGACAACAATAAATTTTTTTTTCTACAGCATTGCCTTAAAAATTAGCATATTGACAGTTAATTTTCAAGGCAGCCAATCGAAACAAATAAATCAAAACATTTTTGGGTAAAATAACAAAATTTGAACCTTTTGGAGTGCATTTTCAGCCCAGGAAAACATGATTCAGAAAAGATAACGCAGAGGAGCTATTGAAATCTAATCGCTCAAGACAGTACAATTATCGCGAAATATTGCCCTGGCAGAAACTTAGAGCTCAGTGGTAGTTGTGTAGGGTCTCATATGGTCGGCCACGTCCGACTATACTGCTCCCCTCACTGGGTTACAAATACATATTGTATTTAATTTTTTTTCTTTTGCAACTAAGAACGTTACCTATAATTCGACGGGGCGTACAGAAAAATTCAACTTCCCCACTTTTGTAAAATGTTGTGTGCGGCCGTATTATCCAAATACGTCGAATCCATATAATCAGGCAAATAATACAATCCGCAAAACAAAGTTGAAAATGTATTAAATTAATCCAAATATTTTATGTTCACATTCGAAATTTCATATTTTCTGAATGTTTTGTTTTTATTTTCATATATACATGTCTTCTACTTTTGTGGTGAAAAACGTCGAACGAGGGAATAGAAATGGAAAAAATTGCTCGTACCGACAATTTTCTGGCAATTCGTTTTATGTATTTTGTTTGTAGTGTCATTTCAGAAAAAATAATTCAATTCAGAAAATATATGTTTGCAACCGAATTGGCTTGTATAGACGCATGAAGCAAGTTCAAAAGAGAACGATAAAAATTGCCGCAAGTAAACTCGCCTAATATAAATCAGGACTAATAGTGAAATTCGACTTAGAATTGTGTTTGACAAAATACTTACTGAAGTCAACAAATAATTTCTTGCTAAATATATAGTTTGGTTTGAGACTCCTAGTGAAATTTGACGTAAAATATTTCATTCTTTGACACTATGCAAGATTTGATACAAACTTGGAATAAGAATATGTAAAATATTCTGACTTGCTACATCCTATGAAATCGACTGAAGGTTATTAAAAATATTCGTCACATTTATAGCAGTAATTCTAATATGTTCATCCTTATTTAGGTTACCTCCCGACTTTCAAAATGCTGAATGTGTCTTATATTTTTAGCACAGTATGAAAAGAAATGATATGAAACGTTTGCAATCGTTTCGTATCGTATTTTTCAAACGAAACAAAAGAAAACCACACCTACAAATCATTCGTTTTGTATATCATGCTGTTTGCCTTCATGATTATAAACAGAACGAAATCGATTTTTTTTAACTTCCCGATAATTATGTTTTTGTATTGAACAGACGAATAAACATAATTGTCCAGTTTTTTGACACTTTCTTTTCCCTTTCACCATCTCTAAAAACTCTATGTGATACAATTATCAAATATACAACTTATTAATTAATTTGTATTGTTATTTACAAAATTAGCTTCTTTAACATTTTCATATATTTCTAGGGGTCTAGACAGCAGTGTGTGTACCAAAGTTTTAGAATTATGCAAAAACCTTACAAGGCATGGCCGTACCATAGTATGTACTATTCATCAACCATCTGCTAAACTCTTCCAGATATTTGATCACGTCTATGTATTAGCTGGCGGCAACTGTATTTACCAAGGTGGTACGGAGATGATGGTTCACTTTCTTCATGCTAATTATCTAACCTGTCCAAGGTATCATAACCCTGCTGATTTTAGTGAGTACGATTTGTGGACTTGAACCATGAAATAAAATCAAACATATGTTGTATATAGTTATAGAATTGGCATGTGGAGAATACGGTCTGGATAAATTGGATGTATTAAAGTCAGCTGCAGAAAATGGCAGCAGCATAGATTGGTTCAATCAGTCTACAAATACTATTAGTTGCAGTGACATTGTGCACAACAATAGATTATTACCATCGAAAATGCAGAAAAGTGGCATGGAGTACACCGGCTTTCTAAACCAATTGGCGGCACTACTGCGACGAGGTTACATTAGCTCAAAGCGCAATACTACTCTAACGCATCTTCGAATTTTTGTGAATGTGATTGTTGCCATAATGTTGGGTGCACTGTACGCTAATTCTGGAAAAGAAGGTTCGCGAGTGATGGACAACTATAAGCTGTTATTTAGCATGCTTATTCATAATTCCATGGTAACGATGATGTTAACAGTGCTCACGTGTAGGTAAACCTTTAAATGTCTCAAAAGTTCAGAAAATAGGAGAATCGTCCTAGTAACGATTTTAGTACTAGACAAGATGTTTTCACATGAATGTTGAATTAATTTTACAATATTCGATTGTATTTTTGAATTTTTTTTATACAAATGTAACAATTCATGGGCCACTTGACAATTCCAGACCTCTTACACTTTGTACGGTAAAAGCTTTGCAAGAATTTTAAATTTTCTGTCTTGGGTATAGTTGATATGTTGCTTTCAGTTGGTATTATTATCCAACATTCTGGTGATAGCATTGCAGAAAAATGTGGATAATCTAATCCGGATTATTCGGCAATCAGGAATATATTATACAACTCATTGTGGATTCTATAATCAGGACTGTTTGTCTCTATTGACTATCTCTATTTGAGTCCTTCAACCAAATTGGCTGTAATTTGGTATTATAAGTTCGCATTGCGTAGAGCATATCGTACCAAAAATGAATAATTTTGGTCCACTATTTGGGGTAGCCCTAATAAAACGGTATCCCCTTAATGCTGTTTTTTTATATTGTTCGCGGTTTTCAACCAAATTGACTGTAATTTAGTATTTTGAATTTAAATTGGGTTTGCAATCTTCATACCAAAAACTATGAATATTGTCTTAGGTTTCGGGGTAGGCCCCATATAAACGGGGATTTTGAATACCATTTTCAATTAAATATGCTATAATTACAATTTTTTGAGGTATGCCATATTTTAAAATCCATAATACATAATGTTGAAAATATTCACCCCTATTCCGTATGTCGTCGTCGTTGTCGACGACGTTTCTCTTTCGACATCACTTCGCATCGACATCGACATCACTTCGACACTGATTTGGTATTCCGTAACACTCATGCGACGATGTCGACTATTTATCGATAATATCAATAAAAACAAAAAATGTTGCATATTTTTGGGCAAAAATGTGTTTGTATCCTTCACCGCACTGTGGCACAGGGTAAATGTGTTTGCAACGACCAAACAGAAACGAGATAAACCCATAGTTTCTTTTTATTATATATGTACATAGAATTATTTTTCAGTCGATTTATGCATGTCCCTCCATCCATGTATTATTTTAAACAAGTTACATGCCACCATTATGATCCGAATGGGATGAAATTTGGAAAAGTGCATCCAATTGGGATGAAATTTTATTTGGCGAATAGACGATTCCTGTTGATATTGGTCAAAATCGGTTCAGATTTATATATAGATCCCATATATTTTTCTTTATTTACACTTTATTTTGCATTAAGTATTGAATAGATTCTAGAATGATGTATCCTGTTCTTGTCCGGTCATGTTTTTTTTTTAATTTCTAAAAAAAAATGTTCAAACGCTTCAGTCGTCAACAAAAGCTATGACGAAGAAATTTCGACATCGTCGTCGTCACACATTGTTACGGAATACCAAAAATGTTTCAATAGTTATCGATAAATGTCGACAACGACATAGGGAATACCAATTTGCAAAAGACGACTCTCTTCGACGTCGTTTCGTGTCGACGACGACATACGGAATAGGGGTGATTATTCTTGATCTGCTACTAGTGGATGAAAGGAAAGACGTGTTGTGCTCTGGCTGGCGGCTTTATTGAGAGTGACTATTTACAAACTTACACACTAAACACGAAAACTTAATACTACGACTATTTACATCTCTTGTGTGTAGGTTACTGTAGGCGAACACATCGCAATTTCTCTACGCATGTATGTTGTGTGTTGGAAGTGCGTAACGTGGACATTCAATAATTACAACACTCCTCCTCAACACACATACATACATGCCCTAATATCAAACCCTCAAAAATCTTTATTTATTCAAATTAAACATTTGTAAACATATTACAAAAAATACACACAGTATTATTCATAAGTATAATCAGCTATACAACTCCTCCTGCATATTGTCCCCCTTCCATAGGCTGGACAATGGTTGACCTAACTGTGCCTTCATCTCATCGAAACACATTCGAAACCGTCCGTTGTGGGCTCTCCCCATCATATCGACCGTAACGGTGTTGGCACTTCGGGTTGTTTTGTTCTCTGCAGAAACACATTCTGATTACAAATACAACTCCCCTCTTGCGGTCTGCAAACTCCAATTGCTCGTCGTCAATCTGCGCACATTTTTCTTTACGACCTCTTTACCGCTTCATTGTCAACCGTCATTACATTGACTTGCAGGTACACAATCAACACGCTATTTGAGCCTACCCCTTCCATTCCGCCAGAGACTTCTCGTAAACAATTTACGCATCATAAAATACGCACCGCTATCCAAACACAGAACGCTCTTGCTTGCGTTGTTGTTGTCATTCGCACTATAACGGTGTACGCATGCTCGTGGGGATTTCTCTGCTCAACCTTTTTCGCTGCCTGTAGTCTCTGCTGCCACTTCTTGTGCGCGAACTGTTTTTGTCACTACCTGCGTTGTTGTTGTTGCTGAATTTTATTGTGCGCCTCGGCAATCGCACCCTTTTGTTGTTGTTGCCATTCACTCTTTGCTCGAGTTCTTCCAATCTGCTACATCATCCACAGAAATCTCCTCCCAAACACATTGGTGGACCAGCATTGATTTCTTTCGCAGATTCTTAACCAGCCAAAATGGTCCTCTGACAATTCAAATGCAACACATGCATGATTCCAGATGCGTATGTTGTCGACACACGACATAACATACCCGACACTCGGTTATACAAACTGGAATGACTCTCAATTCTCTTTTTCTTTTGAGCACTCTTCGATCACACAGATCGGACACTTTCCACTGTCTTCCTTTCTATATTGTATTGTGTAGTCCAAGCTCCATCGTTACTAACACACTGTAACGAGCTGCTTGGTTTCCGACACACAGCTAACCATTGGACTCACGCAATCCACTAGGTTTCCAAGGATTCACTTTTTCGGGGCCGGTTGTTACTGACACACTTGTAACAAAATCTCGTTGGTTTTCGACACACGAAAACACGATTTCTTCACCAGCGGCCTCCCGGTAGCTTATTCACTCAGCATTTCTATTTACATCAGTGATCCTTCTTCAGAGTCATCCTGGATACACACGATTTACTATTTCCTCTAAGCGACTCTGGGTCTCAGCTATGTCTGTATGTTGGCTATGCCTGGGCCCATAACCTGTTGAAAATATTATTCTTGATCTGCTACTAGTGGATGAAAGGAAAGACGCGTTGTGCTCTGGCTGGCGGCTTTATTGAGAGTGACTATTTACAAACTTACACACTAAACACGAAAACTTAATACTACGACTATTTACATCTCTTGTGTGTAGGTTACTGTAGGCGAACACATCGCAATTACTCTACGCATGTATGTTGTGTGTTGGAAGTGCGTAACGTGGACATTCAATAATTACAACACATAAAAAATACGATGTTATGCTATTTTGATTTCAAATACTGCAAAGATATGAAATATTTAGGGTTTCCTTACATTTAATGCTCTATTTTGGATCCATTTTAATTGATTTTCAAAATCTGATTCCACATTTGTCATACTATACTTCACGGTGACGAACCTGCTCAAAAATTAATTTATAGCTCGTCAAAGGAAAAGTGGAGTATTGACAAAAAGAACACAAAAATTACATATTTTTGAACTTAATATATTTTTTTCTGCTAAACATTAGTAAGACAACCTGGATATAACGAACTTCGTCTATATCGAACTAATTTACTTGACCCCTACTAGTTCGGTATAACCGTACTTCACTGTATTTTGAATTTTAACGCATTTTTCCTAAACCCTGATGAATTTTTTGGTAAAAAACAAACAATTATTATACAAACACAAATTATCTCGATTTAGCATATGATTTCGAACAAATCGATGGTTTGAGTGGTTTTTATTTTGAAATGTAAATCGAAGAAAATTCAACTCGATTTACCAATTAAATCTATAACGATACATTTTTTTCCTATCAAATGTCAATTTTGCTTAGTATAAAACTAACGATAAACTTCTCTGTCTTTACAAATCTGTTGGTCCCAACTTTCAGTGTTAATTTTTATACCCTTCACCACACTGTGGTACAGGGTATTATGTCTTTGTGCATATGTTTGTAACAGGCAAAAGGAATCGAGATAGACCCATGGTTCCTTTTGAGAATATGCACAGAATCACTTTCTGAGTCGATTTATGCATGTCCGTCCGTCTGTCTGTCCATGTTAAATTGCAAACAAAGTACAGGTCGCATTTATGGTCCGAATTGGTTGAAATTTGGCATAGGCCGTTATTCGGCCCATGGACGAACCCTATTGAAATTGGGAAAAATCGGTTCAGATTTAGATATTGCTCCCTTATATATTTTCGTCCGATTTAATGTAAATGGTACACCAAAGTCCCTTTATATTTTTCGATAAATTAAGTCTATAATGATGTGTGCCAAATTTCGTGAAAATCGGTCCAGATTTAGATATAGCTCCCATATATATTTTCGTCCGATTTAATGTAAATGGTGCACCAAATTCCCTATATGTCTTTCGATTTACACGAAATTTGGTATAGTGTACTAAATTAAGTCTAGAATGACGTGTGCTAAGTTTCGTGAAAATTGGTTCAGATTTAGATATAGATCCCATATATAGTTTCGCCCGATTTTAGGTAAATGGTGCACCAAAGTCCCTGAAAAGCATTCGATTTGCACGAAATTTGGCATAATGTACTAAACTGTGACAAGTATCGTTGAAATCCGTTCATATTTGGATATAGCTTTCATATCTATTTTCATCTGATTTTATCTAAATGTTGCACCATACTCTTCATGCTTTTTTTAGAATAGAATGACGTAGTTGCGTGTGGAAGTACAGATGTAGCCCATATATATTTCGAACCGACTTCGTGTTCCAACCATTCAACGGGTGTACGATTAATATTTGCTTTAAATCGATTTACATAATTTTGTCACATTGTAACAATGAACTGTTTGTTTATGGATTGATCTAAGTCACATATTTTAGTTCACCCAATTTCATCTTAATGGCCCTTCTGTTAGGATGCATCTTTTCAATATATACATAGTGGTGAAGGGTATCATATAGTCGGCCCAGTCCGGCTTTACTACTTTCCTTACTGGTTTTTTATTAGATTATAACGAACATTTTACAAATATACATATAACCGTACTTTACGGGAGTTAAATTTTGTAGATTCTTGCAGTACGGGATAATGAATCGTACACTAATTAATTGTTTCTTATTTTGAACATTGATTTTACAATTTTAGTTCCAATGGAAATGCCAACAGTTATAAAGGAGCATTTTAATCAATGGTATTCTTTGAAAGCCTATTATATGTCGATAACACTTTTAGATCTTCCCATTTCGGTATGTTTTATAGACACTTGTAAATTTCGTTTCTTAATATTCCTACATTTACATTTCAAGATTTTTGGCACTCTTCTCTTTACGAATATAATATATTTTTCAAGTGGACAGCCCATGGAATGGAATCGCTACATGATGTTCCTTGCCATTAGTGTATTGGTCGTATTAGCTGGCCAAAGTCTGGGTCTTATGATTGGTGCCTGGTTTAATGTAGTCAATGGGACATTTGTAGCTCCAGTCGTTACTGTTCCGATGATGATGTTTTCTGGTTTCGGTATACCCTTACAAGATCTTCCATTCTATTTAAAATGGGGTACCTACGTATCACAGCTGCGTTACGGGCTGGAAGGTTATGTAGGTGCTATATATGGTAACAATCGAGAATGTTTGAATTGCAACGAAGCCCGATATTGTCACTATAAGTAAGCTATGACTCCTCGCATTTTATGTGTATACTATAATATCATTCTTAATGTAGATATCCCAAGAAGTTCTTATCCGACATAACCATGGAGGATGGTCAGTTTTGGAATGATGTCATTGCTTTGATTTTAATCATTATGGTATATAGGATAGCTGCGTATGTAATACTAAGAAGTAAAATAAATTCCTTAAAATAATATTTGCATACTATCCAAGTTTTAGAATGTATATATTTGTATGTACTGCCTCCCAATTTGTCCATAACGTATGTTGCTGTTGATTACGTTTTTTTATAAATTTATGTGAAAATATTTCTTTTTTTTTTGGTATATGTAAAATAGAATTAAGTTGATCATATAAGTTGTGGGTGCGTGTTGCACAATTTATTATTTAAAAAACAATTTATTATTTTAAAATTATTTTTTTGATTTCATAACGGGGAATGTGTACAAATAGATGGAAAATTTTTCAAAATCAACATTGTATATACATATATAATTAACATATAATGTAATAGAAATATTATATATTATTAAAAAAAAACAATTGAAATTTCCTTTTTCCTGCCATCGACTTAAGTATGACGATGTAATGTTATTATTCCTTTGGCTCTTTGGCATAAGTTCTTCGACCTGAAAAAGTGTACCGTTGGTACATTCTGTACCCGTGTATATTAAAATTATACGTAATTTCTAAGAGTAACTTCATAATAATTAACAAAACTGGAATATTTTTTACTAAACTTTAAATGAAAACTTCAATAAAAGAAACAAATATAATTGTGTACTGGAAAGATTGTATAAATTTATGCTTCCCTAAAAGAGGGTACTATATTGAAACGGTAATACAATAGGTAAATAATAATAAAAATACTTGGGTAAATACCCGAGTATTAACCGAAAATTGGGTATAAACTCATTAACTGCCGAGCCACTTGACATAGGCTGCC
This sequence comes from Musca vetustissima, assembly GCF_032173495.1. Taxonomy (NCBI): domain Eukaryota; kingdom Metazoa; phylum Arthropoda; class Insecta; order Diptera; family Muscidae; genus Musca; species Musca vetustissima. The sequence continues at coordinate 315,171 of NW_026881770.1, forward strand.
ATAATTTGGCTCACATGTTTTTAATGTCAAAGCGAGTATGAAAGTGCAAAATTAAGCGAAACCCAACGAGTAAATGAATTATTTTTGTTGAATAATACGTGTTTGTGGTCAATAACTTAATGGATCCATTTTATTTGTCAACTAACATACCAATTGAATAAAAGGTGCATCCATAATTACGATACGCAGTGTACATATGTCGTTTATCATAAGGAAATATGTAATCCAAAAAAATGCATATTTACTAACTGTGAATTAAATATGGGAAAACATCAGGAATAGGAAAAAAGTCGGAGGAGAAAATGTCAGGACTTTTATCGGAACATTTACATGGAAAATATGTTGGTAGTGGGAACTATGTTGGTATCAAAACATTATTTTAACTTGACGTTAACTTAATAGAAGCAGCTGTTGTCTCTATGAATTTGCTTATTAGCCGACCTTATATAGGCCTTGCACATGGTACAATTATACAAGGTAAGAAAAAACCACATAGAACATTGTTATTGTATATTGTAATGTAAACAAAAATAAGAAATATCAATAAATTCTATTTATTTTCAAAAAGTTTTTTTTTTCAATTTTCACCATTTTCAGGAATGGTTTTTGAGTAAAAAGTTGCAAAAGTTGTAAAATTGGTAGATTCTTTTAGGTTCTGGAACGGAACTAAGGTTGTCTCATGCAGTCATATGTTATGTAAACTTGCCTTTCTCCTGATTTAGATTAGACAAGTTTACTTGCGGCAATTTTTATCGTTCTCTTTTGAACTTGCTTCATGCGTCTATTCAAAAATATATTTTCTTCCAATACCTTATTTCACATTTAAATAAATATAAAATGTAAAAAAAGAAATACACAAAACGAATTGCCAGAAAATTGTCGGTACGAGCATTTTTTTCCATTTCTATTCCCGTTGCCACTCTCTCCTACAAACAAAGACTTGCCGCAAGTAAACTCGCCTAATCTAAATTGGGACTTTGACAGTATTCTGTTTTCAAAATTTAAATGGAATTATCTTCCTTCGAAATGTACGCATATCATGTGTCCAGTGGCAAAAATTGCTAAATAATTTATATTTATAAATATTTTGAAGTTTCTTGCCATTAAAACTTATGAATATAAGATATAACAACCATGGTTAAATCTTTAGAACAATGTTCAGCTTTAGAAAATATATATTTTTTTTATTTATTGAAAATATGCCAATCGACACACATAAAAATGTATTTATTTATTTTTCATTTTATTTGAAATTGAACCATAGTATGCTAAGTCTGAAAAGTGAGTTTTTCAGTAGAAGCTCTCAAAGTATGGAAGTTTCATATATCTTACGGGCTATGCTAAGTACATTTTTGCTTATAACTTTGGTTTGGATTGGCCGATGATTACCAAAATTTCAGAGAATATAAATTAAGGACCGTAGTATTTAAAAACGTAAAGAACTTTAAAATATGCTAAGCCGACTTAGCACACTATGGTTCGGGGGCGTCGATATGAATTCCAAATTAAAAAGGGTTGCCATTATCAATTTCTCAAATGAGACTACTTTCTGTAATTATGCTAAGCAATTTTCAGAATAAAATTGAAAAACACGAACTTTTCATTCGTAAATTTATAATTCAATAGCTTCCAGATCTTTTCTCCAATTGAGTTATTGCCATATGTAGAGGTAACTCATACAAAAACGTTAAAAATAGTGTTCAAAATAGGAATTTTTCATTGCAAAGCGTTTACTGCTTCACATGTTCCCATTAGGAAATTGAAGTAAATTGTAAACCATATCGCAACGAACTTCTTTTGCGTTTTTATTATTATTATTATTTTTATACCCTCCACCATAGTATGGAGGGTATATTAGTTTTGTTTTTCCGTTTGTAACGCATCGAAATAATCATTTCCGACCCTATAAAGTATATATATACTTGATCAGCGTAAAATTCTAAGACGATCTAAACATGTCCGTCTGTCCGTCCGTCTGTCCGTCTGTTGTAATCACTCTAGCGTCTAAACGAGTTGAGATAGATCGCCAAAATTTTGCACAGAGTCGTCTTTTGTCTGCAGGCAGGTCAAGTTCGAAGATGGGATATATCGGTCCACGTTTAGGCATAGCTCCCATATAAGGGTACCCCCCAATTTTCGGTATTTTGGGGTTCTTGAGCGCGTCTTTCAACCGAATTCGCTGAAATTTGGTATATTGAGTTGCTATTGGGTACCCAATTTCTCAACAAAAAATTATACATATAGATCCATTTTTTCTGGTAGCCCCCATATAACGCTACCCTCTAATTTTCAGTATTTTGGGGGTTTTGATCGTAGTTTTCAACCGAATTGGCTGTAATTTAGTACTTTGAGTTCTTATTGGGTACCAAATCACTCCACTAAAAATTATAAATATAGGTCCATTTTTTCTGGTAGCCCCCATATAAGGGTACCCCCAAATGTCGGTATTTTGGGGTTCTTGAGTGCGTTTTTCAACCGATTTCGCTGAAATTTGGTACATTTGGTTCCTATTAGGTGCCAAATATCTCCACCAAATTTATATATATAGGTCCAATTTTTCTGGTAGCCCCCATATAACGGTACCCTCTAATTTTCAGTATTTTGGGGGTTTTGATCGTAGTTTTCAACCGAATTGGCTGTAATTTAGTACTTTGAATTCTTATTGGGTATTAAATCACTCCACTAAAAATTATAAATATAGGTCCATTTTTTCTGGTAGCCCCCATATAAGGGTACCCCCGAAATGTCGGTATTTTGGGGTTCTTGAGTGCGTTTTTCAACCGATTTCGCTGAAATTTGGTACATTTAGTTCCTATTAGGTGCCAAATATCTCCACCAAAAATTATAAATATAGGTCCAATTTTTCTGGTAGCCCCCATATAAGGGTACCCCCAACTTTCGCTATTTTGAGGTTCTTGAGCACGTTTTTCAACCGAATTCGCTGAAATTTGGTATTTTGTAGTCGAATATGGTAACAAGTTTCTCTACAAAAATGTTTTAATATGCACCCCCTTTTTGGGGTAGTCCCCATATAACCCCTTTTTTATATTAAAATAGTTATGCAATTTGTTCCGCGTTTTGGGTTTGGTTCTAAGACTATGTTGTAACTATATCACCTATGTAGGATATCGAGATAAAAAACTAGAACGTAAGGTTCTATAATATATGAACTATAACCCGTATTTAAACCTAGCCCCTGTGTGGGAGGTACCAGAAGGAGTGGACCGATATTCCCCATCTTCGAATTTGAACTAAGATTGGAAGAAATAATAAGATTGGCAAAGTTTGAATGAAATGTAAATTTTCTGAAACGGATTTGGTCCAAAGAAACATGGGGTCTAGAACCAATATTTCGATGAGGCACATTTTCACGGTGTAAAGTGTATACACCCTCATTAGCCATAAGGCTGGGGTATAATTATCCATTAAAAATTTCTGAAATTTGTATTATAGTTTACATAGAAATGTCGGTATAGGTCCACTTTTTGGTATGTTCCCATATTTTCATTTCTAGTACCTGTCAGTATATCTATGGTGGAGGGTATCCAAAGTTCGGCCCGGCCGAACTTAACGCTTATTCACTTGTTTTATTTGATAATATATAATTGATAACGCGCGATTAATACTCTTTTAAAATAATATAATTGGAATTCTCATGCCAATTCATATTTGAAAACACGGTTAAAAAAAAAATTAAACGCTGATACTATATTTTTCCATCGTCTGCAGATTTAGGGACTATAGCAAAAACAAATGTTAAACATTTCATAAACTCGTGTTGTATTTTCGTTTAACATAAATAACAAATGTCATATCGAACTTGACACGACCCAGTAGAAAATATTCTCTTGCATGACAATTTCGTTGACGAAACGTTGACGAAATTTATTGAATTGTCATACGTGACTAAACACATGATATGTCATTGAAAATTTCGTTCTTCTCGAAATATGAAATATGAAAACAAAACAAAAATAGTCTGAATCGAGTGTACTATGAAATATTGACAGAAACAAATACGACAAGAAGTGAATCTGTTGTTAACGAAAAGTAGAGAGTCTAGTCACCGAAGTAGTCGTCAACGACAAGTTGTCTTGCATGAATACTGCGACACTTGTGTGAAAATTTCGTCAACGAAAATATCTAAGAGTAAAACCAAGGTGTATTTAATAAGGTGTAAGTGACAATCATATGGTTTCAAACTTTTTTCTTTATTGTTTGTAAAGTAAATTGTCCAAACCATTTTCAATATTACATTTAGATTTCAAAAATGATCTTTAAATTTAGGAGTTTTAATAATAAAAATTCAAGAAAGCTATATTCATAGAGGGGGACGGAAAGGAAACTAAGGCTCAGTTATAACCCCGTTCGCCGATTGGTCTACATATTTTATGTTGTGTGGAAATCTGTCCAGAAATCCCAGCTACTCATAAAATCGAGGAGATTATGTTAGCCCAAATTGGAATCGGCCCCTTGGAGCTTCTCACAATTCTCGGCGGAGGTAAATTACGCCTATGGAAAGATTTTATACGGCCAACACAATTTCCATGATTTAGTCTTTGGCCGGGGATTTATGTCCTTCAATTTTCTTTAAGAAGGCAAGATTTGAAGCCACTCCATAGAAAAAAAAAATAGATTTTAATCCACAATATAAACATCACAAGGAGCCATGGACTAATTGTGGGAAACTTAAAATTAATCGCGACCAGGTCTTAAACTTTATTTTTCACTGACCTAAAATCGCCAATAACCCAAGAATACACAAATTCATTATTTATTCCTCAAAGAATAGTTCTTGACAAAAATAAATTAATAATTGTTTTTGTTTATTTTTGTCAAAAACTTATTGTCAGCATGACAATTTAATTTCTTTGACAACAATGTTGTTTTTGTAAAATTTTTGTTGTTGTATCTGATGCATACACCTTATTAAATACACCTTGATATAAATAATTTGGAACAACTCTAGTTTAGTAAAAACGATCAGATTTTTCTGAATTTCCAGAGTTAGGTATTTTTACCCTAATTATGGGGACGTACCCGGTTAGCCGGTTATTTGACCCGGAAGTTCGGGTTCGGGTACGGGTACCCGGTTATATCCGGTTCTATAATATGTGTATCATTTTAAAGGTTATAAAAATTCCTTTCCATTGATTGGTATCATGGGTTATATCAAACCATTTTGGAGATTTAAAAGGAGATTCTGTCATGTAGAAAGATGTTCCTTGTTTTTATAGGGTTCTAAGGCTTATATCTTTCGATCCACAACAGATGCAGCCACATATCGCACCATTTTGGAAGGGGCAAATCGTGGTCTATCAGTCTGGGATGGGACTATAATGGACCCAAGTTCGACTTTTAGGGAGTTTTTCAAAAAAATCGGGGACCAAAACGCAGTTTTTTGACTATATCTCCAAAATGGGTTGGAGAGGGACTATAATGGACCCAAGTTCGACTTTTAGGGAATTTTTCAAAAAAAATCGGGGACCAAAACCGTTTTCTGACTATATCTCTAAAATGGTTTTAGATAACCCCATCATATTACCACTCAATGGAAAGGTTTTTTTTTCTTTAGAATGATACCCATATTATAGAACCGGATATATTTTTCAGAAAAATCTAATAGTTTTTACTAAAATAGAGTTAAGCCTAAAATTTTATATTCAGTTACACGTCTTCTTTATCCTAATTTTTTTTTATATATTTTCAGAAAAAAATTATATACATATGTACATACATACATATATATTTTCATAAAGAATTTTCTATTTGTTACTGTCAATATATCTCGATTCAAACTATTTTTGTTTTGCTTTCATATTTCGAGAAGAACTACATTTTCGACGATATATCATGCGTTTAGTCATGAATGAAAATTCCATAAATTTCGTCAACGTTTCGTCAGCGAAATTGTCATGCATGGTTCCTTTTGAGAAAATGCATAGAATCACTTTCGCAGTCAATTTATACATCTCCATCTTTCCGTTCGTCTGTCTGTCCATGTTAAATTGCAAACAAAGTGCAGGTGGCATTTATTATCCGAATGAGATGCAATTTGGCACAGGATCAATTGGTGAAAATCGGATCGGCTCCCATATTATATTGTAAAAATTAGTTCAGATGCAAATATTGATCCCATATGTATTTTCGACTGACTTCATGTTAATTGTGCACCAAATAATGAACTGTTGTCCAATTGAGACTCAATTTTGAACAGCGCTGTGTGTTGTAGCATAATGAATAGTTTGATTTAATTGATTTAAATATTTGCACAAAAACAACTTTAAATCTGCCCTAATGAAATGAAATTTGGCATAGATTACCGAGGACATGTGTGTGTAGATTAATGTGGCAATAAGAACCCATTGTACCAAATTTCAGCGAATTTGTTTGAAAAGCGCGTCCAGAGAACGCCCAATAAGAACGCACTATACCATAAATCTGCGAATTTGCTTGAATATCGCGCTCAAGAACCCCAAAATATCGAAACTTGGGGGGTGCCTAAACGTGGACCGATATAGATCATCTTCGATTTTGGCCTGTCTGCAGACAAAAGACAACTGTTTGCAAAATGTTGGTGATCTATCTGTATTTGGTTAGAGGCTAGAGTGATTACAACAGACAGACATCGTCATCGAATTTTACGCTGATCCATTATATATACACTATATGGGGTCGGAAATGATTATTTCGATGAGTTATAAACGGAAAAAAGTTAATATACCCTCCATACTATGGTGGGGGATATATTTTATTGATCGTAGAGTTAAGTCGATTCATATACGAGTATAGACACAGATCACATACCTAATTTAGTCCAATTTCATGTCTTGAATATATACTTGTTCCTGCCTACTTTTAAAAATGATGTAATGCCTCGGATTGAAAATCAAAACTATTTTGACTTTCATACTGCATGAAATTCTCACACATACATTCTCAAAGTGGCACAAAATTACTAATACTACATCAAATGCTGTCATATGGGGCCCTCTAATGTGGACTGTCCACATTAGAGGGTCTAAAAGGATAATTGATATTTTCAAATGTTTAGAGGTGTTTTATAAAATCCTAAATTTTCCTTGACATTTCAAATATATTGACTACAATCCGATTTTTCAGTAATATGGACATTTATTTAATTAATTTGAAAATTCCCAATTGTATTTCAATATTTTCGAACGCAATAGTTATATGAATTACAACGATCAAAATTGCATTGACAACACAGAGCTTGAGCTTGGGTACACTGTGGTGCGATTTCACCGCATCCGCGCCAGAGTAAAAATTGCCGTTCTAAAAAAGTTGTACTCGTACTTCAATAGTTTTAATACTGATATACAAAAATGTTTCTTACTTTCTCGACTTGTATAGTTCCATTGACCCTTGACAATGGCACACAGCGCGTTGCATTCTACTACATACGGAGTATAGGCAAAACGTGAAAGGTTATCACAATTTTTATCGTCACGAGTGTTGCAAGAATAGCATTTCAGACCAACAGCTTCAATCCAATGGTTTATATATTAATATTGATATTGAATTATAATCAGGGAATTTGTACTTTACCTTCGAATATACATATAGATACCACCAAAATAAGTGTGAACATTTTCGGCGTTGTAATCATTTCGTAAAAATATGAAAAAGAAAAAATTTAAATTCTTGTGACAAATGGAACCAATGAAAATGTTTCCAAAAACGTTATACAGTAACACACTGTTACCTGTATTTAGGAATGTCTGACAGTACTACCTGAATTCAACGACATTTTTCACCACATACATTAATTTAAACAAAAAAAGCTTAAACTAAATTTTAAGAAAGCCAACTTTTGATATTCTACATTCCATTTTATCCAACACAAATTGGGATTTCACGCATTTCTTCTTTCTACATAACTTTAAATGAAGCGTTATCATTATCCATTCCCTTCATAGAAGTCAATCCTGATAGTGAACCATCGTGGCCATCTTCTTATCTAAGGCGCCTGCGTAATGTAAAGAGTAGATTGTTTAAAAAATTCAAAAAATATAATTCTCCAGCAAATTACAGAAATTATTCGTTGGCTAGGTATAAGTATAATACTGAAAATAAGAAGTGTTATTCAGAATATCTAGTAAAAATGAAAAGTAGATTACAAACTAATCCAAAAGATTTTTTTAAATTCGTAAATACTAAACGTAATATTCGGTCATTTCCCAGCTTTATGAAACTTGGTAGTATGGGATCATCTAATAACTCTGATATTGCAAATATGTTTGCCAAATTTTTCCAGAACAATTATTCAAACATTTCGTTTAATTTTAATTATAACTACAATATGGAGAAGATAAACCATTTTCCACATTTTTTACTTTCGGAAGATGAGGTATTAAATGCCCTGAAATCTCTAAAAACCTCTAATTCTGCTGGTACAGATGGTGTCCCATCATCTATATTAAAGTCTTGTGCATATGAATTGTACTTACCTCTAACAGATTTATTTAACTATTCCTTATCCCTTGGTTATTTTCCTCTTTACTGGAGATCTAGTTATATAATCCCTTTACACAAAACTGGTAGTCGGTGCACTATTGAAAATTATAGAGGCATCGCCAAATTGAGTGCGATTCCAAAGTTATTTGAACTCTTGGTTTCTCGAAGAATTTCCCACTTTGTCTCATCTATAGTATCTCCTTTCCAACATGGCTTTTTAAGAGGGAGGTCTACATTGACTAACCTAATGGAGCTTATGTGTCACGTTCACAATGGGTTTATCAATAAACTCCAAACTGATATAATCTATACAGATTTCAGTAAAGCGTTCGATACTGTTGTACACAGTTTATTAATTTATAAGCTTGATATTATGGGTTTCCCGACAATCCTTCTTAACTGGATTTCCTCTTATTTACAAGATCGTACTCAAAAAGTACATTTCAATTCACTTCTCTCAGATGACATCAGTGTTTCATCTGGTGTTCCTCAGGGTAGCCACTTGGGTCCATTACTCTTTGTCCTTTACTTAAATGATCTTCCATCTGTAATCCGATTTTCTAATATTTTAATGTTTGCAGATGATGTAAAACTGTTTTGTAGTCTAAATACACTTAACTCCTCATTAAATTTGCAACATGACCTACACTCATTAGTAAACTGGTGTAGTTCTAATGGTATGACGCTAAATCTTAAGAAGTGCAAAAAATTAACTCTTTCTAGGACTAGTCCCATATCTATTGATTACTTTATAGGTTCTCATAAACTTGACTCTGTAGACTCGTTTACAGATCTTGGTATTATTTTAGATACCAAATTGCGTTTTCATTTACATATTGAGTCATCTGTTAATAAAGCTAAATCGTTGCTTGGTTTTATAAAGCGATGGTCTAAGGAATTTGATGATCCGTATATAACTAAACGTCTATTCATCAGCCTTGTTCGACCCACATTGGAATACGGCTGTGTACTTTGGAGCCCATTTTATAAAAATTATTCTAATAAAATAGAATCGGTTCAAACCCAGTTTCTTTTATTTGCTCTTAGGGGTCTACCTTGGAATCCTCTTGAAGCACTTCCACCGTACGTTAACCGTCTGAAACTGATTGATCTTCCAACTCTTGAAAGAAGGCGATTAATGCTTAGAGCAATATTTATAATAAAATTGTTACGTGGACAAATTGACTCAAACTTTTTAACTGGGGAAATAAAATTTAATATTCCCTCCCGTAGAACACGTAATTATTTACCTCTTAACTTATCCCTAGTTAGACATAATTATGAACTAACTAATCCACTTCGCGCTTTATGTGAAATTTATAATAATTTATATAACAGAGTATCATTTTCTGACCCCATTCATGTATTAAAAAATTCTATTATTCGTCTATAATTGAGGTATAGTTGCCTTGTGTATGTAATATTTCTGTTTGCATGTTTTGTCAAAACTATGGTGTTTTTGTTTATGGTTAACAACTAATATAAGACTGGCTGATGTTAATTCTGTAGCCAGTAATTTTCCTTCACTACTAACCCTCCATAGTCCGGACTATGGGGTGTACGTTCTCTCCACGTTATGGGGAGGTGGCCCCCTCGGTCGGCAGGGGCGGGTGTGAGTGGCGTGGGAACGTTCGAAAGAAAAAAAAAATGAATATAAAAACAAAAAAGAAAATGTAATAACTTTTATATTCTCCACCATTAGAGGACATTAAAAATATCTAACATAGATTGGGAGGATGTCATTCTTTTGCAACACATCGATATACAATAAGAACCCAAAATAGCAAATTACAGCCATTTCGGCTGTATTGAATAAATGTTATCAAAATACGCGTGTGTATTAACATTACAAGGTTATCCGACAGGGGTGCTAAAATACTCAACTTCCCCACGATGACAAAATGTTACGTACGGCTATATTACCCAAATACCTCAAATCGACATATTTAAGCTAATATTACAAATCTTTAATGGCATAATTATTCAAGGTAATCTCATGCAATTATATGTTTCCAATTTTTTCATAAAGTTGCTTTTGATAACATTCAGCTTTCAGACCTGTTTCCAGTGCGTTGCGTACTGAAATACCCACCTTCCCACCTTTATAGAGTTTGTTGAACGTCCGTATTACCCAAATACGCAAAGACCTTATTTACTTGTGCGTAAAATGAAAACGACGAACATGGATGAAAACATTTTCTTAATTAGTTTACATTTATATAAAAACAAATTTTTCAATGACTGGACTTCTATTTTCAAAAAATCCAAAATACGCAGTGTCAATGTTGAAATATTTCAACTTTATATTTTTATACGCAATGCGAATTTGGGTAACATTAATTGAAATGCATGTCTTTAACTTTTGAGATGAATAAAATCGTTCGCATACGCATGAATTTAGATACGACCATGGTATAATCATTACAAGGTAGGGGCACAGCTACCAACTGATTAATTTTTTTTTTCAAAGTGGCTTGTTCCATCAAATCAAAATACATATTTTGTGTATGTCATGGCCCAAATATCAGTTCAACCAGAAGACAAATTTCAGGAAATACACAACCCTGTATCTACATTTTCTGACAAAAGTTATTGTTGTGGCAAAAACATCTTTGAAAAAATCACGATTTATTTTGCTCTTTTTGAACGCGCACAATAAAATTTATACACATCACTGATTTTATTTTAATAAATAATTGCTTTTTCACCACATTTGTTAACCAATTTGTGTATTTTGGAAAAATTTTTAAACAAATTCAAAATTTGATCGATGACTTTGTCAACATAATTACATAATTATGTTAGACGTCAAAACTGTTAATATTTTGTCAACATTCAATTCAATTTTAATTTATATTGTCTTTGTGAAGCACATTTGGGCTATTTCAAGAGTTGAAAGAAGATTTTCACTTAAATTATCTTAACAATTATAAATTGTGTTGTGTTTTTTTTATTTAATGGCGAAACAATTAGATTTCGCCTCGGCAAAAAAAATTACGTTAAACTAAGGTTTTTTTTTCTATGAATTCGCTTACTGAACTACCTTATATAGGCCTTGGTGTGTGTATTGTTTTGAATATTATCCCAGTAGTTCGAGTAACTGGTTATGAACTAGTTATTTTACTAATTACCTGTAACTACCACTAGTTACCACATCATACCCTAGACTGGTGAATTTAACATGTGTATGTCATTGGGGAAGTTAATTGCCCCCTGCCTGCATTACAAGTAACCAGTCATTTGGGTAGATACCATTGTTAAGTATTATTCCTAGTTACAAATATGTAGCAAATTGGCTATTACAACAGTTTGGAAAATTAAATATATAAATGTTATACGGAATGTGTATTTTTTATTTATTTTAAAATTTATATTGCACATAGTTTATGTTTCATTTTATCAGAATTTTTACGCCGTCATATTGACATTTGCATTTCATTTGTCTCTTGACCGTTTTAACATCCGTTCTCTACGAAATATTGAAGCATCTAAATAAAGATATGGGTCATTTTGGAGAATATTTACCTATTCAATTAAAGTTGATTTCTCAATCTGTTAGATGCTTCTGAAGTGACATCTTCATCTTGTATATCGTGGATATATGTATATGTCTTATACGACATGTTGTTTATAAACATATTTTTTCAAAAATTTGCTTTCAGAATTCTGAAAATTATAAAAAAAAAACTGAAGAAAATGACAATTCCTTTTTTGTCTTGTTTGTCGATTCACTACTTTTTACATTACCAGTAACTACAGAATTAGATTTTTCAATAAACAAATGAAGTCAATTGTATATTTTATGTTCCATTTTTGGATATAAAGTAACTAGATCACTAAGTAACTAGCTATATAACTATGTAATAGAAGATAATTGATATTTTTTGAACAACTGGGATGTCAAATAAATTAAAATATATTCAAATTTAATGGAAATGAAAATTATGTTTTTTTATCGCGTCCGTCTGAAAGTAATTACATTGTTGTTAAAAAGTTACAGAATATGCCTACAGAAGTGGTAGAGTTTGGAATTCGTGTATGTGGCTTCTAAAATAAAAGTATAATTACTCCCAGCGCCATCAACAAGTTAATAGGATAGAAGTCGGTATTGCCTAATATAAAAATGTCTATATATAATTGCGTTATATGTGTGTACTGAAGTTGCCAACAAGTACTAAATATCGGGTACGGTACAACAGATAAAGATAGGAATCTGTTATTAAATACTTATCTGGAACTATGACTATAAACATTTATCATAAATATTTTCCAAAAATAATTTCTAAGGGTCGTACCTAAATTCATGCGAATGCGTACGATTTTAATCACCTCAAAAGTTAAGTACATGAATTTCAATGAATGTTACCCAAATGCGCATTGCGTACAAATATATAAAGTTGAAAAAAATCAACATTGACAATCATGGTTCAATTATAAAAGGTAACTGCAAATCCCAGCTGATTTGATTCCAACATAATACTAGTGTCAATATGAATTTTACAAATTACGTTTTTAAAAATCACCCAACAGGAAAATTGGGAACGCATATAATTTGAAATTGTTCATTATTAAATGTGCTCCCGTATTAAATTTATTCAATCTACCTGCTGGGAAAGTTTGAGGAAGCTAATCTTTCTTCATTGAATAACTCGCAATTCCCTGCATTTTCATATGTGTTACACATATAAGTGGCAATGGCTCAATTATACGAAAGATGTGGAAGCGATAGAAATATAAATTTGATTGATTTTCATTCATGTTTTTCAAATTTTATTTTGAGGATTCGAAAATATTTTATTTTCAAAATAAATGTAATTTCTTTGTTTGTTTACTTTTTTCTGTCAAATGACGTTGACATTAGTATAATTTACAAAAACAAATTTCCATGTGGTTGTTGTATCGTTTGTTGTACAACGACACTTGCTGTTACCTTATATTATTATACCATGATTGACAATGCGTATTTTCGAATTTTTGTTTTTTGAAAATAGAATTCCAGTCATTGAAAATTTTGTTTTTCGGTTAATTAAGAAAATGTTGTCATCTATTTTCGCCGTTTTCAATTGACACTGAATCAAATAAGGTCCTTGCGTATTTGGGTAATACGGACGTTCAACAAAGCCTATAAAGGTGAGAAGGTGAATTAAGGTACAGGCTTAAAAGTACAACACATTGTATACGGCGGTACGGGTGGAGATAGAATTTGGTACAAGGCTTTTGTATGAAAAACAATGTTTTCGCAGTTTCGTTTGACATTACTTCTTACGAAACGGGTAGAGTTAGTGTTCTGATATATTGTACGTATAACAGCTATAACAAATTAAATATAATACGTATAGTTTACATCGGAAAATGTAGAATTTTAGTATTTATCTGTAACTAGGTGTGTCTGGTTACTTTTCCAGTAACATTTATTCAGTAAGTTCTAGTACAGAGAGTAAGCCGTTTTTACTCTCTTTTGCGATAGTACTGAGAAAAGTAAACAAACATTTAGTAAGATTTAGCAAATAAACAGCTGGGAACAAGTTGAGTTTAGGGGCTCATCTCCGATTTTTCTGAAATTTTTGTCATAGGTAGATCTCGTCTCCCTGATCACGAAAATATATAACTTTCATGGGGGAAGTCCATAATTCCCGAGATATGGACCTCTAAAGTTCCGAAATTCCTATGCTCATAACTTCGTTATTTATGAATCGGTGAAGGTAATATTGGTATGATTGTAAAGCGTACACATTATATTTCCACTTAAATTCGTCTTAATTAAAAATTATCCAAAATAGCCGGCCTTCGGCCGGGGATTTAAGACTTTCTCCTATGGACGGGCGGAAAATTCGGCTAACGCATCAACAATGTTTTTTAAACTATTTTTTTTCTAAATAGCCGGCCTTCGGCTATTTTTTCTTTTTTCTTATATAGCCGGCCTTCGGCCGGGGATTTAAGACTTTCTCCTATGGACAGGCGGAAAATGCGGCTAACGCATCAACAATGTTTTTAAACTAATTTTTTTCCAAATAGCCGGCCTTCGGCCGGGGATTTAAGACTTTCTGCTATGGACAAGTGGAAAAATTGGCTACGCGATTAAAATTTCCTTTATATCAACGTTTTTCTTATATAGCCGGCCTTCGGCCGGGTAATTAAGACTTTCTCCTATGGACAGGCGGAAAATTCGGCTAACGCATCAACAATGTTTTTAAACTATTTTTTTCCAAAAAGCCGGCCTTCGGCCGGGGATTTAAGACTTTCTGCTATGGACAGGTGGAAAAATTGGCTACGCGATTAAAATTTCCTTTATATCAACGTTTTTCTTATATAGCCGGCCTTCGGCCGGGGATTTAAGACTTTCTCCTATGGACAGGCGGAAAATTCGGCTAACGCATCAACAATGTTTTTAAACTATTTTTTTTTTTTCTAAATAGCCGGCCTTCGGCCGGGGATTGAAGACTTTCTGCTATGGACAGGTGAAAAATTGGCTACGCGATTAAAATTTCCTTTATATCAAAGTTTTTCTTATATAGCCGGCCTTCGGCCGGGGATTTAAGACTTTCTCCTATGGACAGATAGAAAATGCGATCGAAATTTTCTTTTAAATAAACATGTTTCTCTAAATATCCGTCAATATTACCATTGTCGGCCTACAAATGTCCAAGTTATGAGCATATGAATTCCGGAACTTCAGAGGTCCATATCTCGGGAAATATGGGTTTCCCCCATGAATGTCATATATTTTCGTGATCAGGGAGACGAGATCTACCTGTGGTAAATTTCAGAAAAATCGGAGATGAGCCCCTAAACTCAACTTAAGCCCCTGCATCAATACATTGCCCTCTATCTGGAACTTGCTGTTAAAAATATATAAGGAACAGAGATGGTCCGTCAGAAACAGTGACGTAAATGACATACATTTTCGACGTATATTACATACGTCAGAAACGTCGTAAACCCACCCGAAACCATTAGGTTTTTGACAAAATACCTATTTCCATTAATGAATTTGGAAATTACGTATGCTTTACTGAAATCCACTTAAAATTTCAAAAAAATTTCTCCAAAAAGTTTAGAATTTTGTATTAGTTCTAGTAAGGAACAGACAGATATATGTAAAAATAATATGTATTTTTGAAAATAACGGTATATGGTAATAATATTCGAATAAATGACGTTTTCTACATTTTATACAGGTATATGACGTTTTCGACGTTTACACCTTTTTGACGTAAATGACATACATTTTCGAAAACATAAAAGTTCGTCATACGGACCATCCCTGATAAGGAATTAGTTTCTAATTTAATGAAACTTTGCATTACTTAGGAATTTTCTTCCATTTTCTGTAATTTTTATGCAACTTAACTTCAAATTGAACTTTGCAAATTAAAAAAAAAATGTTTTTAAGAATTTTTGTGTTTGGTCATAAAACAGCTGATCAAAAATGCTGAGTTTGCAAAATCTTACTGCATAAAATTCTTTCAGTAAACTGAATTCTGATTTATTTATTTTTTCTTTTCTTTAAAAAAAAAAATAATGTATGGGACCTGGCCTATCATTATTCGACGTTTTCTGATTTATACTGAAACCAAAAGTATCGATATTAGGTTCGTTCGTTTACTTTCCCAGTAATATTTACTCAGTAAGAATTTGCAGAGAGTAAATACGAATTTTTCCTTCTCAAGAGAGAAAACTGCAAAAAGTAAACGAACAACATCCAGTAAAAAGATTGTTTCGACACAGCTGATTAAAACAATTTTGCCAATTTGTATTGGCGCAAACTAAAAAACAGCATTTTTATTAGAAAAATGGATAACAAGCGGAAAATGTATGTTGTTTACCAATACTTGCGTTTTCTTCATCAATTTTAATGTTTAATAATACAAAATCAATATAAAATTCACAAAACAATAAATTTGGTTGAAGACAATTTTGTTGTTTGTTTACAAAATACAGCAAAACAGCTGATTAAATATCAGCTGATGGTACAAGAAAATTCTTACTGAGTAAATTTTCCTTGTAAGAATTTGCAAATACTCAGTAACACAACTGTCAAATCTGCTCTCTCAATTCACTCTCTTTTACTGGAGTTTTGGGTAAACGAACAACATTTTGTAATAATTTGTACAAATTCGTACAAATTATTGAGTAAACGAACGAACCTATTATTAAATAATTTTTAAGTGTGTTAGTGCATACCATGGTGCATACTTAGAAATGCATACACATCTATATTATGTTCTATTGTATGTTTATTTATTTTAACTATAAAATAAAATTTATTTGGAAAGACCCGCTAACGACATAGTCGGCATAGGCGAGTTTGATATATTTGTACAATTTTATTATAAAAGGAAAATATCGCGAAAAATTTATGGAATGTCACGTTTTTCACAGTATGGGGTTATAAATATATTTATAATAATATTTCTTCATAAAACTCTGAAAGATTTCTTTTCTCAATGCAGTAATGTATAAATTTATTTACAAATTAACTTGAAAATATTTTAATTTTTTTATTTTTCAAGAAAATATAGAACCATGTTCGATAATGAACTATATATGAACTATAAACCGCATTTAGGCCTAGCCCCTCTGTGGGAGGTACCAGATGGAGTGGACCGATATTCCCCGATATATCATGGTTTACATAATCGGTTTGTAGAAATGTAGGTATGAGTCCGCTGTTTGGTATTTTCCCTATATTATTCATTTCAAGTACATGTCAGTATATCTATGGTGGAGGGCAGTGTTGCCAAAACTTTGTTGCTAGATTTTGTTGAAAAAAGGCTAGAGAATGCTAAAAAAATTAAAAAAGTGTTAAAAATTTCTAGAACAAAATAGAACTAATTTCTACAGTCTCCGTACCGTCATCAGCGTTCAAAAGCCCTTCCTCTGAAAAGCAAAGGAACACCAATCAAAACATGACCTTGCGTCAAAACGACTGTTCCATAGGCGGGAGGCAGACAATTCTGCCGGAGATATATCTCGGCTACCTAAACCAGCGGAATTATCCTCAGTTTTCACATGATACAAATTATTATTGCCAATGTTTTCCTGGATTCGACAAACACTGTTAGCAACAAACGTTGTCCAAGTAGACGGGATTTTCTTTAACCAACCAAGAACTATTGTGGAATATGTCACACAATAACTTTTATTAAATTTAATATATATCTTTCCCGAACTATAGTTTACAAAAAATCTGAAGCTAAACTGCTCCACAAAGCTCCAAGAGAGCAGTGATATTGATTTTAATGGGCAAACATTTTTCTATCTAAGGATTCAACACTGATATAAACTACCCCCGCATCCGAATTAAAGACGAAGGCTGAGGATGAAATAACTAAATCTTGTTGTAATCCCTGTTTTCAAGGTTTATGACGGGATAGTGTGGCAAATAACACGAAAGGATGTTTAATTTAGATATGTATAAAAAAATAATTTTAATTGGATTCTGTTTTGGTCTTCAATTATTCGTTGAAATGTATGCGCTACGGTCTATTGCATCCTTGGGTTATCGGTTTTGTTGTTTTAAGGAATAATTATTTGTCACCTGTTTTGCCGCCTCCTTTAAGGGAACACCCCCCCCCCCCCCCCAATTCTCGATTTTTTTATTTTTAAGATTTTAAATGGGCTGGTAAATGAATACCAATGCTTGTTAAGGTTTGTAACTTGGCACATATGTATTTGAAGATTTAAAAAGGAAGAAAAATAATTTACCAAAATTTGTTGTTGTTGTTTTGTTGTTGTTTTTTGGGTTCAAAGAAAAGTCCATATTTTCGATGGCGGGCATGATAACTCCTCACTGGAACATCGGAATCCGAAAATTCCAACTGTTTTAGAAAGAGGACATGTCTGGCTCTCGTATGAACTAGGATTATTAACAAAATGGCGGAACTTTGAAAAAAATTTTATGGAAAATCGCCTATTTTTTACCACAAACTAAGTTAAAAAATAAGGAAGATCTTCACCGATTAGCTTTATCCTAGTTCATACGAGAGCTACACACTCCCAGAGAAACGTGTCAAAATTTGAAACCGATTGGATTATTAGTTTTTGAGTTATCGTGCCCGCCATTCGTTTTGAGAAAAACGCGTTCAAAGTTTGAGAAGCCCTTTAGCCGTCACTTGAGGCTAACACAATAAATCGGCTATATCTTTAAGAGTTCTTGAGATTTTCACTTGAAATTTTGTAGAGACATTCTAGAATTAGAGTAGATTCGAATTAAATCAAAAAAATTTTTGACACCGAGAATGGGGGGGTCCCCTTAAGCATCAATGAGTATCAACCTGTCATTCGGACAGACAGCACGCATATTGTTGGGCACAGACATATCGTCGCCAGTTTAACGTTACAATATATCTACCCTTTTTTGGGAGTCTGCTCTAGTTCCCATAATCTCAACAATATAGTATGGAGGGTATATTAATTTTGTCATTCCGTTTGTAACTCATCGAAATATTCCTTTTTGACCCTATAAAGTATATATTCCTGATTAGGGTAAAATTCTAAGACGATCTAGCCATGTCCGTCCGTCTGTTGTAATCACGCTATCTTCTGAAGGAATTGGGATAGGGTGCTGAAATATTATTATATTATATATTAAAATAGTTATCTAATTTGTTCCGCGTTTTGGGTTTGGTTCTAAAACGGCATATACATTAGAACTGTTTACCGGGTTAACCTACTTTATGAGGATTTATTTGACACATATGCAAAGGAATTGACAATTGAAACCCAGTGGGTTAACGAAATCCGGTTCAATGTAAACGTACTATAAGACTCTGTTGCAATCATTTCACCTGCGGAGGATTTCGAGATAAAAAACTAGAACGTAAGGTTCGATAATGAACTATATATGAACTATAAACCGCATTTAGGCCTAGCCCCTCTGTGGGAGGTACCAGATGGAGTGGACCGGAAAAATGCTAGATTTTGTTGAAAAAAATGCTAAAAATTGCTAAAAATTTCTACAACAATATTGTTAATATTTAATAATTAAATATTAATCAGAAACTGCATTTATTCTGAAAGGCTATTCGTTGTCGATTTAGCCATGTCCGTCCGATTGAGGTCGCAATATTGAAGACAGAGCTTTGGAATTTTGCACATACGTTGGTACTACTCCTATGAGATTTGATATTGGAAATGGAATATATCGGTCCTTTTTGGGTACACCATACCCCAATACATTTTTTAAGCTTTTAGACACATTTTTCAACTTAAATTGCTGTATATTGTGTTCTACTTACTAGAACTTATCAATATTGGTCAAGTTTTAAGGGTAGCCCTCATCAATTGCATTGGTTTTGATTTGATTGTTTAAATTTTGTTGAGTAAAAAATCTCCTTATCAAAAATTCTTAATATGGGTCCATATTTAGGGGTAGCCCCCAGAGAGCGGTATCCTTCCCATGATTCAACATTTTGGGGACGTCGGACACGCAAGCGAATTGACTAAACTTTTTCAATTTTTTGTTTTGATGGGGTTTGAAATCTTCCTACTAAATATAAATAATTTCACATTGCGTACAAATATGAAGACAATTTTAAATGTTCGTCCCATTTGCGAACTTTTAAGGGTTTATAATCCCAATCCCAACAGCGGCTTTAATATAAAAAATATGTTTGCCGGAATTTTTCTATATTGGTCCTTATTCTGGCACAATCCCAATATAATGGGGTTTGATAATCTAAAGTGGTTATAACTTGGCATTCGGGATTCCCGCTGAATAAAAAACTTGTTTTCAGAAAGTTCCAACATAATTCATGTTCATTATTTTTACATCGCTCTTATAAAATGTACAACTTAATTTGGTTTTTCATTTTCTCAAATAAACAATCTTACAACAGACAATATCATAGTCACCACATTGAGTACCCGACCATTTTTTAAGAAATTTGGAATGCCCGGCACATGCTGGATAGCATTGAAAATCAAATTCATCGCGTGAAACATAGCGAAAATTCAATGCGTCAATATGGAATCGAAAAACGGGATTTTTTTTGGATTGAAACCAAAATTTCCCTAAGAAATTAAAAAATGCTAAAAAAGTGCTAGATCAATTTTTTTGGTGCTAGACGAGTCCAAACAGTGCTTGGCAGCACTGGTGGAGGATACCCTCCTACTGTCTACTTCAGTTACATCAATAGCAGAGTTTTGAGCATGTAAAGCTCCGCACAAAATCAGAAGACAACCACCTAACAAAATTTGGGGATAACGAGTTGTTCTCAATAACAGATCAACGGAACGAGAATTGCCAATCGAAAATTAAGAAATTGTGAACTCAAGTCAGAATGAACTCCAACCGACGGTAACTGTTCTGAAATAGTTTGCAACACTAATGCATGACCTTCCAATGCCAATGAAGGATCGAAGGGACCGCAATTTGAATTCGACAAGCTTTTCTAGATATAACCGAAAACGCCATCCTAGACCATTTTTTATCGTTGAAAAGGAACGTAGAGGAGCGTACAAAGCGTTCAATAGGAAGAGGACTGTCACCGCATATCGTACACTGGCTTTACGATTCTTTGAAAAACGTTCAATGAAGAACATATACAAACTAAATGAAAACTGTAGCGTTTTTCAGGGAGAGATTTTAGTCAGTCACGATAACCAACAAACTGTATGCTGGTGACTCTGTACCGGTGACTATGTGTCGATAGTCAAATGGCACATATTATTAACGGGAAAAACTTAATCTAATCGGTTCTAAATTTTGACACGTTAATTGGGGCCTACATAGCAAAAGTATTAACTGGGATAAATCTAAACGGGGATTTATCGGAAATGCGAAATTTTCCAAAAAAAAAAAAAATTTTCTAGATCCGCAATTTTTCTAATTTTCGAGCGAAGTCAATAATCCTAGTTCATACCAGAGCCAGATATGTAGTCTTTCTATCGATAATCTTGCCAGCAATCAGGTCATGGGCTATAAACTCTAGAGTCGTCCAGATTGTAAACTCGCGTGATGTACAATATTTTGTTAGACTTTTTGTGTTCCAGGTCACAGAGACATTAAAAGAAATGAAGTAACTGACAAGCTAGCTCGATATGGATCGCAGTTAATCAATGTAGCAATTGATGGCTGTTAAACATCATCTTAGCTACTATTTTAACACCCACTAATCTGTACGGAAACAAACAAAAACCTATTCTGCTTCGGGTATTTTCATTAGATTCATCTGTGCTAATTAGTGTAGTGTAGGATTACGAATTCCAGCTACTTTTTAATTTTATATTTTTTTACAAATATTTGAATTAGAAAATTATTACAATGGTCTGTCCGTATGGCCTGCTAGAGGGTTTGTTAACGAATTTCTAGAAAGATCAGCTCATTTAGCTAATTTACCACAGAGATCTAAACCAGTATCAGAAAACTAAATAACCTATTTACCTTTTGCTATCAGAATGTAAGGGGGTTAAACACTAAATTAACTGGTTTATTTACTGATAACATTGGTTTTTAATATTAGCATTATTGCGTTTTAAAACGTCTGTATTAAATAGTGAAATCATGTGTTCAAAATATCAAATATTTAGAAAAGATTGTACTGGTGAAAAAGGTGGCGGCGTCCTTATTGCAGTTGATACCAAATTTTCCACTAATTTTATTGAATTAAATTGTTTTTCTGACATAGAATTTATCTGCATATCAATTGAATTGGGAAAATTTAAATTATTCGTTACATGCTCATATATACCTCCCTCATCACATCTTGATAATTATAATCAGCATTTAGCAGCACTAAACTCAATTACTAATATTTGATCTGTTCCAGTACTTTTTTAATAGTAAATATAGTTAAAGGGAAACATTTCAAAATTGCTCTCAGAGTACAAAATAATTTGAAAAGTTCGGGAACGCAAATCTAGTAAATATGCCAAAATTAGATGGCAATACTTCAAAATCAACATAACAGCCAATCAGAAGTAGGCATTCCTGTTTACCATTTTTACTTGACCAAATTTCTCGAGTAAAAAGTTTTGAAAGAGAACGCTATTTTGTTTTGTGCTCTCTTAAATTTGAGTCAATGTTTTACCAGTTTTATGGGTTGAGGAACGGTATCCGAGTAAAAAGTTGGAAAACATGTAAAATGAGTAGATTCTTTTAGGTTCTGGAACGGAACTATTATGAATGATTCCGATAGAATTTTAGTTCTTGGTGATTTTAATATGCCATCTGTAAAATGGCTCTCATTGCCAGATTCAGAATGTTTAACGTCGTTGACATCTGAAGCAAATGTAAACCAATATACATTTGATATTAGGTTTGTTGATATCGCAATAATTTGTAACAATTTGTACAAATTGTTACAAATAGATTGAAATATATAAACGCATTTATTAAAAATTGTTATTTTGCATGCAATTCCTTAAAACTTCTAATCGTAACACATACATTTCAATTCTTACTGGATTTTACTGAATGTTCTTCGATAACTTTCTTCAATATTTTCACATGAGAGAACAAACTCTCTCAACTTAAATTACTGAGTAATTTTTACTCAGTAAGCTATCGGACAAACCTATTGTTAATCGATTTTGTGAAATTAATCTCATTCAAAAAATAATATTTTAAATTGTAATGCATGGTACAATTATAAAAGGTAACAGCAAATCCCAGCTGATTTGATTCCAACGTAATACTAGTGTCAATATGAATTTGACAAATTATGTTTTTAAAAATCACCCAACAGGAAAATTGGGAACGCATACAATTTGAAATTGTTCTTTATTAAATGTGCTCTTGTATTCAATTTACTCAATCTGCCTGCTGGGAAAGTTTGAGGAAGCAAATCTTTCTTCAAGGAATAAATCGCTATTCCCAGCATTTTCATATGTGTTACACATATATATGGCAATGGCTCAATTATAGAAAAGATGTGGAAGCGATAGAAATATAAATTTGATACATTTTCATTCATGTTTTTCAATTTTTATTTTGAGGATTCGAAAATATTTAATTTTCAAAATAAATATAATTTATTTGTTTCTTTACATTTTTCTGTCAAATGACGTTGACACTAGTATAACTTACAAAAACAAATTTGCATGTGGTTGTTGTATCGTTTGTTGTACAACAACACTTGCTGTTACCTTCTATTATTATACCATGATTGTAATGATAGAATCCTTGATCTAGTGTTTGTAAATTTTACACAATTTTTTTAATTAATTCGAATTCCTGCTATATGTACTCCGGAAGATAATTATCATCCAACATTATATATAACCATGAGCCATAATTCCACAATTAAGAAAGCGTCTGTATATAGCATTTTGAATTTACAGTTGATATCGGATATAAGAAACTCAAAAAAGTAGGAGATTTCGTTCTTATATGCGATTTTTTCTTATATGGAATTATTGGATATAAGAATGTTGTTTCTTATAAACGTACATACGCATATGAGATATCTTTCTTATATGAATATATTCTCTTAACGTAATTGTTTAAATCAAAAGCATGTTTCAAAGAAAAATATTTTATTAAACAAAAGAATTCAGCATATAAAAAAAAACTAAATTACTAAATTAAAATCAGTTCACAGTTTGACTAAAAATGGGTGCATATTTTTCTATACATATGAATAATTTTATTTCAAATAGAATTAAAAAAGTAATTTATTTTTTTTTTTCATTCTCAATATTAATAAAATTGTGAAATAAGTTTATTTCAGAATTTGTTCCAACTGTAAGAATTAGAAATTCAGACAGATATCCATGGATTTCGCGTGAGTTATCAAGCATAACAAATTTAAAAAAATAAACTTTTTTCGAAAATATAAGAAGTCAGGCTCATCTATAGACTACGCTAATTATTCTGTTGCTAGGTCCAAATATACCATAGAGTCCCGTAGGTTGTATAATAATTACCTCAACAAGATCAAAAATAATTTTTAAACTAATCCGAATTCATTTTATGAGTTTGTTAACTTAAAAAGAAAAGTCTCCTCAAAACCCACAATTTTGAAATGTAACAACAAGGAGTTTGTAAAAAGTCTGAAATAGCAGAATGTTTTGCAAATTTTTTCGCCTCTACTTATTCATATACAGTTTGTCCAAATATAAGTTCATATCATTATGAGCTATACAAAATAGATAAAATATATACGCCTTTTTTACAAAGTCAGGATTTTATCTTAAAATTTACATACTCTAAAACCAATTAATCTTCCAGATCCAGATGGTATATCTAGCATAATTCTCAAATATTGTTCTAAGACTTTGGCAACGCCTCTTACGTTGCTATTTAATTATTCCTTAAATGTTGGTTATCTTCCTACTACATGGAAGAAATCTTTTATAGTACCGTTAGACAAGTCTGGTAGACTATCAAGCGTCACAAACTACAGGGGAATTGCAAAATTAAGTGATATCCCAAAATTTGTTGAAAAATTAATTACTTCACACAAAATTCAATCCATTTTAAGTCCATATCAACATGGCTTTGGTAGCGGTCATTTAACTATAACAAATCTTATAGAGTTTACTTCAATTGTAATAAAGGGATTTGTTCAGCGAAATTAAACTGATACCATTTATACAGATTTTAGATTTTGATAGGGTTAACCTTATTATGTAAATTAGATAAAATGGGTTTCAGTATAAACTTAGTCAAATTGATATCATCTTAATAACAAAATAGATCACAGCTAGTTTTGTTTGTAGAATGTCTCTCAAAATCGATTAACGTGTTTATAAACGATTTGTTTGTTTGATGATAACATTCTAAATTGTTAATGTATGCAGATGATGTGAAGTTATTCGTTACCCATAGCTTTGAGAAACAAGCTAATTTACTCCAAAATGATTTAAATAGCCTTTTTCAATGGTGCAGATTAAATTGTATGGATTTACGACACCCTACATTTCCTTCAGCGAAATCATGATGCAATAATAAGGTGATGTATCAAAAAAAAACCTTAGATTTTGTCTCGATTATCTGTCAAATTTTTCCATATAATATTTCACATGGTTGGAAACACTGCACATCGACCTCAATTTTACATCAGCTGCCATATTTTTGAATTGTAACGTATTTTGTAGCATACTTTAAGGAGAAGTCAATATTAGATTCGTTCGTTTACTTTCCCAGTAATATTTACTCAGTAAGAATTTGCAGAGAGTAAATACGAATTTTTCCTTCTCAAGAGAGAAAACTGCAAAAAGTAAACAGCATTTTTATTAGAAAAATGGATGACACGCGGAAAATTGATGTTGTTTGTTCCCCACAAACATTTAAAAGGGTTGTGACCGGTAAGTTTTAACTATTTAATGATACAAAATCAAAATAAAATTCACAAAACAATCAATTTTCTTGAGAACAATTTTTTGTTTGTTTACAAAACATAACAAAACAGCTGATTAAATATCGGCTGATGGTACAAGAAAATTCTTACTGAGTAAATTTTCCTTGTAAGGATTTGCAAATACTCAGTAACACAACTGTCAAATCTGCTCTCTCAATTCACTCTCTTTTACTGGATATTTGGGTAAACGAACAACATTTTGTAATAATTTGTACAAATTCGTACAAATTATTGAGTACGAACGAACCTATTTTCTTGGTGCAAAAGCAAGGTTGTATTTGCTAGATGGACGTTAGAACGATAAAATCAGTTTGGCACTTTTATTGTATTGTAATTATCTTATGTTGACTTTTTATAATTTTCACAATTAAAGATATTTCGTGGATACAAACATTAGTGTCTTTTTGTGTGGCTCTAAAACAAGTGGTTAAATTTATAATTACATGCCATGTGCTATAGGTAATTTGGACAGCTTTTAAGGCAAAAAGTCAACCTTAGAAAATACGATTTTTTGATGTCATAAATATTATTCTGTAAGATGTATTTTAAACTAATTTCGTTGAGTTTTTTAACGTACGTGGGTCGTTTTCACGTATTTTTTCAGTTGTAGTATTAGTCGTACGCGAGCCCGTTTATTTTGTAATTTTTTCTTCACAGTTGATTAGTATTTAATTAATTAATATGTGCATCTAAAATCTATTTATTAATAAAATATTCAATCGTACATAAAAATGATTATAATGATTGAACTTATACTGACCAAATTCATTTGCATGAACAATAACAAAAACTGTCCCGTTAGACACATTATTTCCAAACAACACTCACAGCCGTCACATTTCAAAAGTTTGGTGATCTGCTTATGATTTCTGTGTATTTTGTCATTGTCAACTTTTTAAAGTTTGCTGATCTGTCTGATTTTGGTGTATTTTGTTCTTGTACATTTAACAAAACAGTTTTTAATTGTTATTATATATCAATTCAAGTCGATTTTAATTTTGGGCAGGACATTAATCTGTTTTTGATCAACAAAAGAGGTCATAGAAGACTCCTTTAGATGATTTCTCCCAATCATCAAAATGCTGGGTGGTATCAAAAGATCGGACAAACACAATTTGTTAGTTATACAGCCTTATTCTGGATGTCAATTCCACGTGAATTTACTCGGTCTTCCCCTTCGTCTTATTTTTGTGTGAATTTTTTCGCATTCTCGCTTTCGCCTTATTCTGAATGAAGTTCGAAAGCGAAAAAATCCGCTTTGGGGAAAAATTAGGTATTCTGGATTACAGGGAGTAGGAGAATGAGATGAAATTTTGTGCGAAATTTTTCGCTAATAAATTTAAAGTGAGTTGACTACAAAAACATAAGTAATAAATATTTTTATGAAAAATATTAACACAATACTTATTCTATGACGATTTAGAATATTATAAATGATAGTTAGCAAATATTTATCTGGAAAACAGCAAATAAAATGCCTTTGGAAATCCTATTGATAATGATGCATGCTGAACCAAATATTGCCAAGGAATGTCTAAAGGTAATAATGAATATTTAAGTCGAGTTTGATGCATTTTGGAGTCGAAAAACAGACATTTTGGGTGAGGATCTGTCTGTCAAGAAAAAAAATATAGAAAAACCAAATTTGCCTAATGAGCCGCTTAACAGTGGAAAACTTAGATAAAGATTATGAAACAACACAAAAAAACTACAAAAAATATTTTTTTCAAAATTATCGTTGGTGTGGTTTTATATTTGTCGGGATCGGGATCGGTGTTGAGAGTTTCTCTCTCTCTCAGTGGTAAATTGTGAATTGTGTTGGAAAACATTACCAAAGGTAGGAACAAAAATGTACGAAAAGGTACCTAAAATTCTACTTCAAATGATAATTATCGAGAAATATTGGCCAATATTTATACCAGTTATTTGCATAAATAATATATGTTATAAGTAAGTAAGTAAGTATTTTTATTGAGACTTTCTTTTATATGTTATAATTTAAGCGTAAATGTATTCACGTTTACGTCAATTCGTACATTTTGTGAACAAAAAGTACGCTTGTTACAAAATTAAAAATAGCGCAACTCTAATTACTCTCTCAAGAGAGAGAAACTCTCAAAACCGATCCCGATCCCGACAAATATAAAACCACACTTAGCATTATTTGAAGGAAGAAATAAAGGAGTAGGAGCATAACAGGCCACTTTAAGAATTTGGAGAGATAAAATATCGAAATTAAATAAAAAGGCACACAATTATGTGCCTGTGTTTTTGCCATCATAAAAAAATGTTCTTTTATTTGTAATCTATTGTATGTAGTTGTTGTACCAAAATGCATCAAAACAATGAACAGCTGTTTCACATGTCATATTGTAGGTTGCCATATTTTCAAACTTCAATTAATTTTCTTTTAATTACAAAGCATTTATACAGCTAATTCTTGATATTTCACATTTGTGTTGTTATAAAGTTTAAACAACAACAACAATAACAAGTAACAATTTTTAATAGAATAATCAATAAATAAAATTTTGAAAAATATTACACAATTAAATTACAATGGGACAACATACATTGCAACTTAAATTACAATATGGCAACATACATTACAACTTAAATTATAATATTGCAACACGAATCTTTTTTTCAACCACCATTTTCGAAAACTCGAATCCGCATCTCGCATTTTTTGCGTCTCCCTATTCATTCAGAATAAGGCGAGAATGTGAAAGCGAAAATTTTTGTACATGCGAGATATCTCCCATCGAATATCCAGAATAAGGCTGATAGTCAAAATGTTAGATCACTACACAAATGTATTAATGAATATTATACATATATTAAATAGAAAACTCACACCACCGCCAACATTGTCCACGTTTTATATATATTTTCTTGTTTTGTATTTAGCGTTTATAGATGCTTTGAAAATTACTCTTTAATTTAAAACTTTTATGACACTCTTACAGAAACATATTTTTTTAAATAAAAAAAATCCTATTTTCAAAAGCTGAAAAATTATCTTTTTGTTTTAAACACTGTCCAAACTTCCCCACAAAATAATTTAATGAAATAAACCAAGGCCTATATAAGGTCGGCCAGTAAGCGAATTCATAGAGAAAACTTAAGTTTAACGTCAATTTTTTGCCGTGATTTTTATTTAAAGGCGAAACAATTAGTTTTCGCCTCCGCAAAAAAAATTGACCTTATATAGGCCTTGTGTATGTATAGGTTTCAAAATATGATTTGGAATCAAACTTTATACTCACCTGTGCTTACTGGCCGACCTTACAACGTTACCTAAAATCCGACGGGGCGTACAAAAATATTCAACTTCCCCACTATGGTAAAATGTTGTGTACGGCCGTATTACCCAAATACGTCGAGTCCATATCTTCAAGCAAATAATACAAACCGCAAAAAAAATTGAAAATTTATTAAATTAATACACATATTTTTAGTTTCCATTCGAAATTTCAAATTTCCAGAATGTTTTGTTTTTGTTTTCAACAAAAGAAAAAAATGAAAAATACGCTCTGTCAAAGTTGAAATTGTACAACTTGAAATTTTGTACGTTCGACGTATTTCGGTAACATTCATATAAGTCCTGATTTATATTAGGCGAGTTTACTTGCGGCAATTATTATCGTTCCCTTTTGAACTTGTTTCATGCGTCTATACAAGGCAATTCGGTTTCAAAAATATTTCTTTTTTCATTTGATGTCAATAATTTTTTTCACATTTAAATAAATATAAAATGTCAAGAAATACGAAATACACAAAACGAATTGCCAGAAAATTGTCGGTACGAGCAATTTTTTTCCATTTCTATTCCCCTTGCCCCTCTCTCCTACAGTCAATATCTTGCCACAAGTAAATTCGCCTAATCTAAATTGGGACTAAATACATGTGTTCTACATTTAGGTTCGTTCCCGTTCTTACTCTCTATCAAAAATTACTCTCACATACAAGATTTGCGCAAAGAGTAAAGGAACGAAAAATAGTTAAAACACAAAGAAACGCCAAAATCAAAAATTTAATTTGTTAAGGACAGAAACCTAATGCACAAAAAAAAATTAAACGGCGTCCATTGCGTGATTTTGATAATATAAATATTTATTGTTTATTTTTTATTTGTATAATTTAGAGGAAAACATTATCGAATATCCGGAAAGGCTTACATGGCTGGACGCTCTCATAATGTTAATGCTATTGAAATTGGTAGATATTTTGATTGGAATGTTTTAGCAAACTTGAACAACAAGATATGGAACAAGTCAAGTTCAGGGGCTCCACTCGGATCATTTTGGAATGATTACCGTAAGTAGCCCTTCTTGTGCATACTTCCCGAGATATTGGCCTTGATATTTCGGAACATATTTTCTTTAATACAACACTTTTTCTATTGCCACCAAGGCAATATGGGTATCATTAAAAGGTTATATCGGGTACTTTTTAAGAGAACTTAAGAATAAGACTTTCACATATGGACAGGCGCATACATGGTTATGTAATATATTCTTCATCTAGTTACATAGCACAAACCATAACCTTTAAAATAATACGGCTGATTAAAACAACATACTCTCCGAACTTTCAAGGCCCATATCGCGGGAAGTATGCATTTCTCACTATAAAATATATATCTCTGTAATCAGTTCACCGAGGACTACTTTCTGTAAAAATGTAAAAGCGATCCAAGTGGAGCCCCCCAAAACTTGACTTAATCCCAAGATATTTTCGACCACATTGGTAAGTACGATTAACCAACCCAACCCAAGTCTTCATTCTATAGTATCTTCATCTGAATCTTCTGCCAGCCATTCATCTTCGCTACCCTTCAAAAGAGAATAAAAAATCTGTGTGTCCATTTTTAAATTTCTTATTTGTTTTTTTGTGTCCTTTTTGTTGAAGCGCTAACTTTCATATGCTTTATTTCGGACTGTATATCTCTGGCAATCAAATGTCAAATTCATAACTTACTACATTTACTTTTTCGTGCTAGGCCAAATTGGTCTTGCAGAAAATAGGAGAAGAGAACGCCATTTTGGTTTTAACTCTCTTAAATTTAACTTCATTTTTTCCTACTTTTTGATGTAAGGAAACGCTTTTCTAGCAAAAATTGCAAAACTAGTACAATATAGTACTATATTGCAGGTTTGGGAACACAGCTTTTGTGGTGAAAAACGTCGAACGAGATAGTTGAATTTTAGGTAAGGCTGTTATACAGGCCTTGGAATAAACAAAGGTTTATTCATAAGGTTAACAAGGAGGCGAATTCAAAGTCTTCATTGACTGTCAAATTTATTGTTTGAAGAATAAATAAAAAATATTTGTGTTCGAAACAAAATATTCGTTTTTGGAATTTTTATCCTGTTATGCTTTGTATTTCGCGATTAAAAAGTTGGCAACAAGAGAAGACTACGGCATGAATTCGGTTAACCTTATGAATAAACCTTGGAATAAGCCTTATCTTAGTCATTGAAAAACTTGTCAAATATTTTATATTCTCATTCAAAATTTAATATTTTCATTTCATTTATTTATTTTATTCCTAATAAAAAAGCCTCCTGGGTCTATTTACTGTATTAAATTCATTATTAAAAACCTGATAGTTTAAAATTCATTTAATATTTATAATGTGCCGTAACTTATGAAAACTATATTCCGAAGTTCCAGATATAACTTCCAATACATATAACACATGTGGCATCATCAGTGAACAGACAATTTTCGCCCTAACATGCAAAGGTAGATATAAGATGTATGCTGTCAATATGGGATCCAAAATTTAACTTGTTATCCAAGATAATTCCTAAACACTTGTGTTCTTTGTGGTATTTTGGTAAAATTCGACGTATTTTGGTAGAATTCATATAAATATGTACATTTCTAGGAACACAAACACTAAAATATTTTAGCGCTTGTGTTGCGATACACAAACATTAAGAGAGTATTTTGTGTTATTGTACCGGAGTACAACGATAATCGTAGTATTCCACATTTTGGAACACGAAAAAAGTTAGATGCCGCATATCTCATTGTAATCTGCTCAACGAGGATTTCCTACCACTTAACAGCAATACGAGTGTAGTTTTTAAACAGGATTTAAGATCGGTTCTTTCGATCCTGCTTTGCTCACTGCTTAAATAATAACACTATAGAGAATGAAAATATTTCTATTACTAAATCTTGATTTATAATACGAATGTGAATTTTAGATAAAAAGCTGAAAGTTGGTATATGATTTAATATTCGACACATGTTATATCAGGTACAATACTACTTGTTTATTAACGATTATGCCTTAATACTATTTTTGTTAGGTTCTTCGTGATTTTCTATTTGTAAAACTTCAGCAAAATTCAATGGTCCCGCCAAATCTTCAGTGGACAACTAAAATAGAGATATATATTTATCAAAAATAATAACAAGGAAAATTAAAATACAGAGATACTTACGACTTTAACATTATATCCCATAGCCTGAAGAAGTTGAACTTTAAGTCTTAGTATCCCAACAGGTTGCTGACTAAATCGTAGCATCTGAGATTTGGACGTAATTTCGACAAATACATAAGCATCTTTTGAAGGCGAAGAAATCTTAACTAGTATGCCAGGAATATTAATACCATTAATGGGACAAACAATTGTGGCAGACGCCACTGAGCTTCCTTCCATCAATTGGGAAATTATTTTTCTGTATGGAATATTGGAATTTAATAGATAATCTGGAACTCGCGCTTCAAGGTTAAATGATCTAAAACCTTGGGTTAAATGTGTACACCACGAGGGTTCTTCAATTTGCGCTGCCGATAACAAAACGGTAAGACGACTGTCTACTTTAGGTTGTTGTCGTTTGGGTGACGACTCGGCCTTAATTTTAATCGCATTGTGCAAAAGCTCTTTAGATTTTAATCCTAAACTCCATAATGATAGACATGATTCAACGAGTTGATCCGGGAAATATTTGAATTCATTATTATACACCTTCTGCAGAAGCACATCTTCAATTATGTGAAGTTGATCCGGACTCATGTGGCATTTTAACTGGAAGCAACACCAAAGAAAAGTAGCTATATCTTTTCCTCTTATACGGTTAACGTAATCATCATTACGTATTTCTTGCAATTTAGCTATGAACTCCATAACTAAGGCTTGCAAACAATTCTGGTTGTCCCAAAGGTTGTCGGCTAACAGAGCAAAAATATGTATTTGACCACGAGTTTGAAACTGGCTTAGTTTTTGAGAATTTGTACAGAACTGGGAAAGATGTTCGCACACCTTGCTTGAGTTTATCCTTTGAAAACGCAGGGATTTTATTAAAGTAATTAAGAGAGCATCATTGCCACCCTCTACAGTACAAGTACCTAGAATCTCTTTGAGAAGACGTTGGTTAAACTTTTCACTTTCTATTTTCGTCGACGTTTTATACGCAGCGCTAGCTACCAAAGCCAAATCCAGAGCACTAAAGTCATCTAAAAATGTGTCCAAGTGTAGATCGAGAAATGTTTTCCACTGCTTCTGTAGGTTATTTTTTGAATTCTTTTTCGACAGGCCAAAGTAGAAGCTAACTTGAACAAACAATTCTTTAAATTTACAACCATCCTGCAATAACAAATCATATAACTTCTTCATGGCTTCGGAATAGAAATCCAATCTAGTCATCCAGTTCGGAATTAAAAACAGAAACGAGTATAATGTCCTCAGTATTGTATCCACATTCATGTCGTATAATTTCTCCACGGCATATCGGTCAAGCTCGTTTAACACAAGAGCAAATTTTGAGGGATCAGCATTTGAGCGATATGATGATGCGTACACAATTACGGACGCCAATTGATCTGCTGGAGTATTTGCCAGTTCCCTGTGGAAGTACTTCAGGTCGCTAACTGGAAAAAAGTCCGCGTAACGAACTTTGTTTGGGACAAGTTCACTTATATTGTGTCTTTCTATTGCAACATGCTTTGCAAATTTCGTTAGAAGTGTTCCGGCTTCATCGGATGTCTCATAGAGCAAGTCCTTTGCGCTAAATGCTGCATATGTTCGGCTCGTATCATTTAAAGGAAAATAGTACTGACTCAATGGTCTCCATTTTATCACCGTCTTCAGACATTTGGTAAACATTTTATTTAACTTTTTCAAATTTTAGTTTTATATAATAAACTTCACTGCATGCTATTCGCCTATTAACTAAACAATATGACAATATGAAAAACATGTGTAGCAGACCATATGGTAAAAACATATGATTTTGTTTACATTATAAATACATAACACAATGTTTACAGTGTGACGAAAGTTATATTTGCTGTGTAAAATTATGTTCACATAAAAAGCTCTGTTCTCGAATTAAAATTCATCAGATTTTCAAATTTATAACGAAAAAATTGAAAATAATTTCGATTCTTAGAAGATCGAAAAAAAACATTTTAGTGGCATATATATGGGAATAAAATGCATATATTTTGCTAATAGTATATTTACGTTGTGAACCCAGTTAATTTAAATTGAAAAATCCATTGCATATATGTCAAATGAATCCTCATACAGAAGGTTAACCCAGAAAAAGTTCCAATGTGCATGACGTTTAAGATTTGTTTACCACTATCGCATAATTATATAAGATGAACATAGGTTAACCCATGGTACAATTATACAAGGAAGGGTGGCTTTTGCAGAAGGATAAAATACACCTCTACCTTATGGACAATAATAGGTGTGTCTGGTTACTTTTCCAGTAACATTTATTCAGTAAGTTCTAGTTCAGAGAGTAAGCCGTTTTTACTCTCTTTTGCGATAATAGTGAAAAAAGTAAACAGACAACATTTAGTAAGATTTAGCAAATAAACAGCTGATTCAAGAAAACATTTTATTTGATTTGGTATGTTCCCGGGAATATTTAAGATTTCTGCATCAATACATTGCCATCTATCTGGAACTTGCCTAAATATATATAAGGAATTACTTTCTAATTTAATGAAACTTTGCATTACTTACAAATTTTCTTTCATTTTCTGTAATTTTTATAGAACTTAACTTGAAATTGGATTTTGCAAATTAAAAAATGTTTTGCATAATTTTTGTGTTTGGTCATAAAACACTTGATCCGAAATTGGCTGAGTTTGCAAAATCTTACTGCATAAAATTCTTTCAGTAAACTCCAGTAAGTTTGTTGTTGTTCAACTGTCAAACTTGCTCTCTCACTTGACTCTCTTTTACTGGATTTTTGGGTAAACAGAGAACATTTAGTAACATTTGGTAACAATTGTTACCAAATATCGAGTAAACAGACAGAGCTAATGTCAGAATAAATGAAAACAAATGAACAAGTCATTCTGTTTATTTGACATATTTTTAACATTTTACCAAAAACACGAAAAATGGAATGTCAGGTCTTTTGACAACTCGTGTATTGTAACTCAGCAATTTTTGGATCAGCTGTGACCAAACACAAAAGTTAATAGAAACATTTTTAATTTACAAAGTTCAATTTGAAATTATGTTGTATAAAAATTACAGAAAATGGAAGAAAATTCGTATGTAATGCAAAGTTCCATTAAATTAGGAACTAATTCTTTGTATTTTTAGGGCGGTTCCAGAAAGAGGGTAATGTATTGATGCAGGAAGCTTAAATGTTCCCTGGGAACATACCAAATCAATTTTTCTTTGATTGTTCAGATTATTTTTAATATTAAATGCAATACAAATAATTGAGTCCGTCCATTGTTAGTTTATTCATTTTGGCGCAAATACAAATGTTTTCTTGAATCAGCTGTTTATTTACTGAATCTTACTAAATGTTGTCTGTTTACTTTTCTCAGTATTATCGCAAAAGAGAGTAAAAACGGTTTTCTCTCTGAACTAGAATTTACTGAGTAAATGTTACTGGACACCTATTGTTGGATGTTGTCTGTTTACTATAAAATCTCAGTAAAAGGGAGCGAAAGCTAGTTTGATAGATCTACGCTGAGAATTTACTGAATATAATTTTAATGATACTTAAACAACACAACTTTAAAAGATATGAACATATTTAGTTTTGCTATACAAAAGACACTGTCATGTAATACTTACACCACCCTGTGTTTTTCAGCTAAAAAATACTGGACTATTTAGCCAACATTTAGATAATTTTTATAAATTCATATTCCACATAAACAAGGCCTATATAAAACGGCATATACATTAGAACTTTTTACCGGGTTAACCCACTTTATGAAGATTTATTTGACATATATGCAAAGGAATTGACAATTGAAACCCACTGGGTTAACGAAATCCGGTTAAATGTAAACGTACTATAAGGCCCAGTAAGCACAGGTGAGTATAAAGTTTTTTGTCAAATCATATTTTGAAACCTATACATACATACAAAATTATGTTCGACGTAAAAACGAAAATATTAATATTTTGTCAATATTCAATTCAGTATTAATTTATATCGTTAGCTAAAATGCAAAAAGGCGTAACTAACAAAAGCATAATTGTGTAGGAGAAGCAAAAAACAGTTTTGAATGAAAACTATAAACATGTCATGTGAAATGAAAAAGTATGCCCGGCAGGGTGATATTGCATATGACGAATAATAGACTATAATTTTTTAACAAATTTAGTTATTTAGTTTAATGGCGGTCATAACAATTAAGTAAAAACGTGAATTTTTTGTTAGTTACGCCTTTTTGCATTTATCAAATAAAACCACTTGTAGTTACGTCTTTTTGTTTTTTTGTCAATAGAAGCTTCATTTTTGACCGCAGACGTGTAAAACTTTGTCAACAGATGTAGTTTATTGGCATTCACAATATTCATTCAAAAAGTCAATTTTCAATTTTTTGTTAGTTACGCCTTTTTGCATTTTAGCTGACGATATGTATCGTCTTTTTACAGAACATTTGGAGTATTTCAAGAGTTTAAAGGAGATTTTCAAGTAAATATTATCCTAGAAATTTTTAAATTTTACCAATAAGAATTTTCAAATTCTTAGTACACAACTGCCAAAATATCTCACTCAACTTGCACTCATTTACTGAACTTTTAAGATATCGAACAACATCCAGTTGCTATTTGTACAACTTGTCATAATTTTGAGTTATCGAACATACCTATTATTAAGGCGACCACATTTGGGAAATGAAAATAGATGACATCATGTTTTTCATATTTTACAGAAAAATGTATGTATGTAAAATAAATATAAAATATTATAAATATTTATCGTTTTATTCATGAACCTGCAAAAATCTTGAACTAATAGAAATTGTTTTCGATTTTCCCTTTATACATTTGAAAAGCATTACTACTTTTAGAGGACGGGAACACCATATTTAGTTTATGTAGAATCGTACATTTGATTTACTTATAGACATATAAAATTAGTTAAGAATCAACGAAATTTAAAAACTCAATGTTTCATATTGTAATATTTTTTATATCTAATATTGTTTATTGTACATTTGACGCTATTTTAAAATCGAAAACAATTTCGACTAATAGAAGATCCTTTTCGTAGTCAAAAATATGAGAGTAATATTACTATTATATGTAGTTTTATTATACATACAACTTAAAAATTATCAACAAAGGATATTAGTACAAAATAAAATTCAGTATATATTTTAATGAAGTTTTATTCATGATTCGAATTCAACATTGCAATAAGATATGTTTGCGTAGTTGGAGATCAATTTGGGAACACAATGTAGAATTTACGCTGATGGTCATTATTAACATTCGCCAATCGAGACTTTTTTATTTAATATTTTCCTAAATTCTGCGCTCGTAAAATTTTTATTTCGCTTAAATAGTGTATCCAATATATGTGCTTTACATTTGCCAATATTCATAATGGAGTACCAATCATCATAGTTTGATACCTTCGCATACATTGACGGGTAGACTGGTTCGTGAGCACATTGGTAATGCCTTTCAGATGCCATTCGATTTTCCTTCTTATTCTTTAGATTGTAAACGTAAGAACAAACAGCACATTCAAAACTTTGAAACAAATCTCCGTTATGCATTGCCGTTTTGCGGGTTTTTAGGTCATGTAGAAGACGCTTGTTTGTAATAGGCTGCAGCATATTGTATTTATGATTTAAATACGAATTGTAAGCTCTGTCATTTGCATCTAATTCTTTGAGATATATAGCCAACGATTCAGGACTTTTGAAATCTCTCACATCAATAAATGAATTTTCGTTCGGAGACCAATCCTGAAATGTATATATGCTTTGTTTATACTCTAAAAGTAATATACGTTAAACTAAATACCTTTATAGAAGGTGATCCGTAATAAATGGGTATAGATCCAGCAATAAGAGGTCTCCAAAACTTTTCTGTTATATAGTCATCGCAAACTCCATTTTCGTACGATATTACAAATTTATAACGAGCCATGAATTTTAATAACTCTGGAGCATACAAATTGTTTAAATAGTCTCCCTGTATTTTCTGTAAGCTTTTAGAAATTGTTACATCATATATTACAACGTTAAAATGTTCAATCCATTATATACCTTTCCGGCAAATTCCGATTCTTGAGGCAGTTTCCAAGTGAGTCGACTTTAATGTAATTCATTAATTCCTTCACGTAGTCATCACGTCCAGACATGGTATCGCAATCTGATTGAATAAATAATACTAAAGCGTTTTCTTTATGTCGTGATTTTTCTCCTATAGGGATCGTGTATGTGGGACTAGTCAAGTTTTCCACATCAGTCAAATAATACGTGGTCAATGGCATGTTACTATTTCGACTGAAGGTTGATGTGAAGTTAAAATGCTGTAGCCAATCATTATATGGCATAAATGGTACATTTCGTGGAGACTCTTCATGGATTAAAGCCCATATATGATGGGGGTGGCGAGGCAATGGAAAATCATCGATTTTGACATTTGATCCGTAGAATAAAATGGCCTAGGACATAAGGCATGTATGTATATGTAACTTCTTTCAAATACACTCAATTTTAGGTTTCACATTAAATATACTTACACTGGCATCTTCCAACTTGTCCCTCTTTGTAGTAAATCTGCAGAAATTACTAAGGTCACAAACCCGCCTTGATTCATAACCACCATCCACTAATGGTGTCCACCATACAATCAATGGAACTTCAGTTGAAGACTTGTTTAACTCCCAGTGGGACTTTCCATTTTCACCCTGCAGGATTTGACATGCCGCCAACAGAAAGGCTATTATAATCAGAATAATTAAAAGCCTTCTCCATTTACTGACATTCAAGTGGAGGAACATTTTCCTTGTACGCTATATGTATTATAATCGAATAACTCCTTTGTATTTTCTCTTTCACTTTGTTACTGAAAAGCTACATCATGTATATTTTTATTTCAATTCGAGCTTTCGATTTTTTTTTATTATATTAATCATTTATTTCACCGACTTTTGGGTTTGGCTTATCATAATACCCAGCGTCCGGTCCCTTTCTTATCAACTAATGTTGTCAGTTTGCAGTGAATATAACTATAGGAGCACCATTGTATGTATGTAAACAAAATCAGCTGTTTGGAATTTACTTTTAGTAGTGATGGGAATTGCTTATTGCGGTTTATTTCTTACCAATATGGTCTATCCAGAAATATCAAAAAGTGTGGTCTAATGGTTAGTGGTTAATTGAGGGTGAACTACACTTTTCATTCAATTTCAACGAATGGGAACCGAAGAACCAATACAGCTTTTGATGACTTTTCGATGTTTTATATAAGCATATCAACTTTATTTTTTTCAACATTTTAACAAAATAACATATTATATGAACGTTTTCAATTGTTATCTTAAATTAGTACATTTTATGTTTTCAATCACATGCTGTGTCAGTGTTGAGGCATGATTATTTTGAATGTCAACACTAGTTGTGGCTGTGATAAGGTAAATACCGGAGTAATTGAATTAAACAGCAGCACAATAGAAAATGGCTAAAAGGGCTGCCGGATTCGTAATCTTTCGTAGATTACGTGATGAAATCGAATACCTACTACTAAAAGCATCATATGGCGATTTCCACTGGAGTTCTCCAAAGGGACATGTAGATCCAGGCGAAGATGACTACACTACCGCTGTCAGAGAAACTAAAGAAGAAGCCGGGTATGTCTAACAAACGAGTTTGTTAATTGAAAAATACATTTAAATGATTTTAGGTATTCTGAGGACGACCTTATTATCTACAAGGATAATCCAATTACCTTAAATTATGAAGTGAGAGGGAAGCCAAAAACAGTAATTTATTGGCTAGCAGAACTGAAAGATGTGTCGAAAGAACCTGTTCTTTCGGAGGAACATACTGAGCTAAAATGGTTGAATAAAGAATCCGCAAAGGAGATAGTTGGATATAAAGATAATCAAGATATGATCGATAAATTCCATGAAACCATTTTAACACTATGCAACAATAAATAAAGTTAGCAAATGTAGACTATACAAGTGATCGTCTAAAATGTTTCGCATAGCTAAAATATAAATAATAATAGGATATGTTCCTGTACTGCAAGAATCGACTAATTTTGACTATTAAATTGTTATCGTAGTAAAAAAATTGTACATTCTTGCAAGTTCTGGAACTTGCATATCGTCAGCTAAAATGCAAAAAGGCGTAACTAACAAAAAATTGAAAATTGACTTTTTGAATGAATATTGTGAATGCCAATAAACTACATGTGTTGACAAAGTTTTACACGTCTGCGGTCAAAAAAGGAGCTTCTATTGACAAAAAACAAAAAGACATAACTACAAGTGGGTTTATTTGATAAATGCAAAAAGGCGTAACTAACAAAACATTCACGTTTTTACTTAATTGTTATGACTGCCATTAAACTAAATAACTAAATTTGTTAAAAAATTATAGTCTATTATTCGTCATATGCAATATCACCCTGCCGGGCATACTTTTTCATTTCACATGACATGTTTATAGTTTTCATTTAAAACTGTTTTTTGCTTCTCCTACACAATTATGCTTTTGTTAGTTACGCCTTTTTGCATTTTAGCTAACGATATAGTTAACCTGAATAGTTCTCTAGTCTCGGCACAGACTAGTGCAATTGGAAAATTCATTCCAAGGAGCGCATGAACTAGGTATGTATATATAGCTCATATTATGGCCCAAGCTAGATTTTATAAGTAGTCTCATCAACAATCGATTGCAACAAACTGTTTTAGAACAAATATATGTCTAAAATCTTTTGAATAAAAAGCACCCCCACTCATAACATTAATTATGTAAATGTATTGGCAACAAACTTCAGTTTTTATGCCCTCCACCATAATATCGGTAGTATATTAATCTCATCGAAATATATATTTTCGACCCTAAAATGTGTATATATTCTTCATCAGGGCAAAATTCTAATTCGTTTTAGCGATATGCTTCCATCCGTGTGTTGTAATCACGCTATTTATTTAGGGAATTGAGATGGGGAGCTGGAACACGAAATTTTTAATATCTATTTTAAAAAGTATGGCATTTTATGACGATTGAGCCATTTCCGTATGTACATATGTTGTTATACCTTCGGAGGTTATCAAGATACAGAACAGAAAGGTCGTATTTAAAAATGAACTATATTGGTCCACATTTAGGCATAGCCAACATACAATTATGCTTCCAGATTTTCTTTGCTTTACCAAAATTCATTTGTGTAAAGACGATTTTCACAACATTGGTAATAAGAAATGTATGATTTTGATTTCGAAAAGAAAGTGGTATAATAACAAGAGGTAGGATTAAATGACGAAATTAACAGAGGCTAGTGTAATGTCTTATAGTGTCATATTTACATATAAACATATTCAACAGGTTGATTTGTTTATTTGACATATTTTTACAATTTTATTCAAGTATTTTTCATTTTACAAGTTTTGCAACTTTTTACTCGAAACCCGTTCCTGAACCCACAAAACTGGTAAAACATTGAATCAAATTTAAGAGAGCACAAAACAAAATGGCGATCTCTTTGTAAACTGTTTACTCGAGAAATTTGGCCGAGTAAAAATGGTAAACAGGAATGCCTACTTCTGATTGTCTGTTATATTGATTTTGAAGTATTGCCATCTAATTTGCATATTTACTAGATTTGCGTTCCCGAACTTTTCAAATTATTTAGTACTCTGAGAACAATTTTGAAATGTTTCCCTTTTACTTTTTTAGATTTTACTAAAAAAGTACTGCTTCTCCTACACAATTATGCTTTTGTTAGTTACGCCTTTTTGCATTTTAGCTAACGATATAGTTAACCTGAATAGTTCTCTAGTCTCGGCACAGACTAGTGCAATTGGAAAATTCATTCCAAGGAGCGCATGAACTAGGTATGTATATATAGCTCATATTATGGCCCAAGCTAGATTTTATAAGTAGTCTCATCAACAATCGATTGCAACAAACTGTTTTAGAACAAATATATGTCTAAAATCTTTTGAATAAAAAGCACCCCCATTCATAACATTAATTATGTAAATGTATTGGCAACAAACTTCAGTTTTTATGCCCTCCACCATAATATCGGTAGTATATTAATCTCATCGAAATATATATTAACTCATCGAAATATATATTTTCGACCCTAAAATGTGTATATATTCTTCATCAGGGCAAAATTCTAATTCGTTTTAGCGATATGCTTCCATCCGTGTGTTGTAATCACGCTATTTACGGAGGGAATTGAGATGGGGAGCTGGAACACGAAATTTTTAATATCTATTCTAAAAAGTATGGCATTTTATGACGATTGAGCCATTTCCGTATGTACATATGTTGTTATACCTTCGGAGGTTATCAAGATACAGAACAGAAAGGTCGTATTTAAAAATGAACTATATTGGTCCACATTTAGGCATAGCCAACATACAATTATGCTTCCAGATTTTCTTTGCTTTACCAAAATTCATTTGTGTAAAGACGATTTTCACAACATTGGTAATAAGAAATGTATGATTTTGATTTCGATTTCGAAAAGAAAGTGGTATAATAACAAGAGGTAGGATTAAATGACGAAATTAACAGAGGCTAGTGTAATGTCTTATAGTGTCATATTTACATATAAACATATTCAACAGGTTGATTTGTTTATTTGACATATTTTTACAATTTTATTCAAGTATTTTTCATTTTACAAGTTTTGCAACTTTTTACTCGAAACCCGTTCCTGAACCCACAAAACTGGTAAAACATTGAATCAAATTTAAGAGAGCACAAAACAAAATGGCGATCTCTTTGTAAACTGTTTACTCGAGAAATTTGGCCGAGTAAAAATGGTAAACAGGAATGCCTACTTCTGATTGTCTGTTATATTGATTTTGAAGTATTGCCATCTAATTTTTGCATATTTACTAGATTTGCGTTCCCGAACTTTTCAAATTATTTAGTACTCTGAGAACAATTTTGAAATGTTTCCCTTTTACTTTTTTAGATTTTACTAAAAAAGTACTGGAACAGACCAAATATGGGCTTGAAAATATGATAAGAATCAAGGTGTATGCATCAGATACAACAACAAATAT
Organism: Musca vetustissima; assembly: GCF_032173495.1. Taxonomy (NCBI): domain Eukaryota; kingdom Metazoa; phylum Arthropoda; class Insecta; order Diptera; family Muscidae; genus Musca; species Musca vetustissima. The sequence continues at coordinate 358,469 of NW_026881770.1, forward strand.
TTTACAAAAACAACATTGTTGTTATAGAAATTAAATTGTCATTCTGACAATAAGTTTTTGACAAAAATAAACAAAAACAATTATTAATCTATATTTGAGAAGAACTATTCCTTGAGGACTAATTAATGAATTTGTGTATTCTTGGTTTATTGGCGGTTTTAGGTCAGTGAAAAATAGAGTTTAAGACCTGGTCGCGATTAATTTTAAGTTTCCCACAATTAGCCCATGGCTCCTTGTGATGTTGTTTATATTGTGGATTACAATCTATTTTTTCTATGGAGTGGCTTCAAATCTTGCCTTCTTAAAGAAAATTGAAGGACATAAATTCCAATATAGGCTAACATAATCTCCTCGATTTTATGAGTAGCAGGGATTTCTGGACAGATTTCCACACATAACATAAAATATGTGAACCAATCGGTGAACGGGGTTATAACTGAGCCTAAGTTTCCTTTTCGTTCCCCTCTATGAATGCAGTTTTCTTGAATTTTTAGTACTAAAAAAGCCTAAATTTAAAGACCATTTTTGAAATCGAAATGTAATATTGAAAATGTTTTGACAATTTACTTTACAAACAATAAAGAAAAAAGTTTGAAACCATATGATTGTCACTTAACCTTATTAAATACACCTTGATAAGAATTCTTTCCAATACCAAGAACGAAGTTCCGTTCCAGAACCTAAAAGATTCTACTCATTTTACATGTTTTGCAACTTTTTACTCGAAAACCGTTCCTCAACCCACAAAACTGGTAAAACATTGACTCAAATTTAAGAGAGCACAAAACAAAATGGCGTTCTCTTTGTAAACTTTTTACTCGAGAAATTTGGTCGAATAAAAATGGTAAACAGGAATGCCTACTTATCATTGGCTGTTATGTTGATTTTGAAGTATTGCCATCTAATTTTGGCATATTTACTAGATTTGCGTTCCCGAACTTTTTAAATTATTTTGTACTCTGAGAGCAATTTTGAAATGTTTCCTCTTTTACTAGATTACTATTAAAAAAATGCTGGAACAGACCACGAGTCTGCAAAGGGAAAGCCATTTTGTTTTATGTTCTCTTAACTTTGGCGGAAATTTTTACAAGTTCCTGAGAACGGCTTTCTAGTAAAAAATTGCAAACCTTGTTAAATTTGTAGGTTCTGTAACTAATGTTTTTGGCTAGATTTGTTTGCCAGCACATTTGATAAAATTGGTCTGTTTGCGTATTGCAAGAATCTATTCGATTTTACAATTTTTTTCGATATCATAAAGGAAAATTTGTTATCGTAGTAAAAAGTAGTAGATTCTTGCAGTACGGGAACAGACCAATATTACTAAATGTGGAATTTTACTGTTCTGTGTCACCCTGTGATTTCGATTATTAAAAGTTAGCGATGTCACTAACTTCTCGCATGTTGTTGTATGACACATGATCCAATAATAAGGTCGTCCGATAAGGCCAGATGATTTCACCCGAGCTGTCAAAATGCTTTCGATTTTAACTAAATTGTGTGAAAACGTAAACAAAATATTTGACAATATGGGGGATTTTACTCCAAAATTGTCGATAACGATTGCTTCTGACACGACCAGTTTATTGGATCATGGTATTACAGAATTAGTCTGCTTTAGGTTAGGTTAGGGATGTTCTGCTGTTATAACAGCCGTCCACTCGGAAACTATGTCCATTGTGATCATCCTTTATGTATAGGTATACCTATAAAGAGAAGAAGAAAAAATAGTGGAAGAGTAGAGAGAGAGAAATAGTGAGAAAGGGGAAGCGGAAGAGACATTATTTTAGCCAAGTCAATTTTTTGACAAAGCCTAGAATTTGGTTCTCCCTAATTTGGAGAAGAAGACTAGATTATCAATTTCATAGCATCCAAACTGTTTATGTCTTCTGCTGATTAGCGATGGACATTTGCAGAGGATGTGCTCAATTGTTTCCACTTCTTCTTCGTCCTCACATAGACGACAGTAATCCTCTCCACTGGCGTCCCACTTAGAAGTGAGAGATCTAACTTTGCAGTGACCAGTAATGATCCCCACAACGATTTTGATCTCCCTCTTGCTGTGATCCAGCAGCGAAGACGTTCTTTTACGAGAGAATTCTGGCCAGATAGATTTAGAGATTCTGCAAGCAGGTTCCCTCAGCCATCTGTTGCCGACTACCTCGCAATGGAACGCGCGGATTCTGCCAATGAAATAGCTAATAGGGGGTTTCACAGATCTCTCAATCAGAAGACTGGACGACTGTGAGCCCCCTCGAGCAAGCTCGTCGGCTATTTCATTCCCCTCAATATCATTATGTCCTGGAACCCAGCATAGCCCAACTATCTGTCGTATATCATTCAGAGCGGTCTTACAATCATGAACTGCTTTCAAGTTTATAGTATGCGACTTCACTGCTTTCAGGGCCGCCTGACTATCTACGTAGATAGTCACCGGTCCCGTAATGTCGGTATTAAGTGCTTTTACTATCTCGGCCGCTTTCGTGATTGCAAGAATCTCTGCTTGAAAGACGCTACAATCATTGTTGAGTTTATATGAGTTCTGTATACCTAATTCCCTGCAGTAGACGCCTGCGCCAGTGCCTTCCTCCATCTTGGACCCGTCTGTGAAGATTGACAAACCTGGTAGAGGTAGGGAGCCACTAGTCCAGGATTCCCTGCTAGGAAATTCAACTTTTATGTCATTAAAATCCCTATGAGGGGGAATATAATCACTGATATGACTATCCCCCCTAAAAAGGCCATAACCTGGCGTTATGTTTAGGATGCTGGCATGACCATAGTTCAGCGATTTCAAGGCATCTGTTTCCCGGAGTCTCAGGGCACACCTGGCCGCCTGGAATTTGATCAGAATATCCAAAGGTTGGAGATTCAAGATTGCATTCAAGGCTGCCTGTGGTGTGCTTCTTAGTGCTCCGGTGATCAGAATCGAAGCCGATCGCTGTACTAGGCTCAGTTTTGCCAGCAGATTCTTTTTATTCACCCCCTGCCACCAGACAAGACATCCATAATAAGTATGGGTAAGACGATCGTCGTATACAGCCAGTGTATAATTCCGGGTCTCAATCCCCAACTCTTGCCTATGGAGTTCTTGCATGAATAGAGTGCCAGCAATCCCTTCTTGGAGCGTTCCTCGACATTCCTATTCCACAGTAACTTGCGGTCTAGGACAGTACCGAGATATTTAGCTTCATCAGAAAGGGTTAAAGTCACTCCACCAAGTGATGGCAGGCGGAAACTAGGAATTTTGTATTTCCTAGTGAAGAGCACCAATTCGGTTTTAGTGGGGTTTACACCAAGACCTTTGGTGCAAGCCCAATTTGACAGGGTTGAAAGCGCACCCTCCAGGATGTCTGATATTGTCGTTATAAACTTACCCCCAACCAACAAGAATATATCATCGGCATAGGCTACAACCTTTATCCTGAGATGATTGAATTTCATAAGTATCTCATTTATCACCAGAAGCCACAAAAGGGGGGAAAGTACTCCTCCCTGAGGTGTGCTTCTGTTGACAGATTTCCTCACGGAACTCTCTAATAAGGATGAGTTGATAATTCTGCTTTCCAGCATTCTATCAATCCATTCCGTAAGGAGTGAGGGGATACCTATGTCTACAAGAGCAGAATGGATTGCCTCTAGCTTCACATTGTTGAAAGCTCCTTCGATATCGAGGAATGCTGCCAACGTGTAGCCAGAGGACTCCATATTCTTCTCGATACATCCAAACACCTCATGCAGAGCTGTATCCACTGATCTGCCTTTGATGTAGGCATGCTGGGATTTACTAAGTTTATTACGGTCGATGGTATTTCTAATTTCTGAGTCAGTAACCTTTCTAAAGTTTTAAATAGAAAGGAAGAAAGGCTAATCGGTCTATAGTCTTTAGGTAACGTATGACTCGGCTTCTCGGCTTTCGGGATAAAGGTCACGGTAACCTCTTTCCATAGACTTGGTATGTACGACAGAAGTAAACAAGCCCTAAAAATGTCCTGCAAAAATGATATTACTCGTTCATCTGCGTGTTGCAGCATGGCCGGTATTATACCATCTGGACCAGGAGATTTATAGGGTTGAAAACTGTTTATCGCCCATATCAGTTTTGGGTATCTTATAGTGTCTTCTATCATCTTCTCCTCTTCCCTCGTCCGAACTGTAGGCTGATGCACACACTGCGCATCTTCCCTATAGTCCTTACAACCAGGAAAGTGGGTTGATGATAGAAGATCGAGAGTCTCACTACCAGAGTTTGTCCACGTACCATCACTTCGCTTAATACTTCCTATGGATTTTGGATCCTTAGATAGTACTCTGCGGAATCTGACCGCTTCGTTGACTACTTCGATAGACTCACTATAGCAGACCCAAGACTCACGTTTAGCTTTCTTGATTTCGCCTTTGTACCTATTGAATTGTCTTTTATAAACATCCCAATCTGTACTGAGCTTTGTCTTACTAGCTCTATTATAAGCATTCCTTGCAGCCTTCCGCAAGGTTGCAAGGTCTTGTGACCACCATACCGGCTGAGATTTCTTCCCAGGGTATGTTAGAGGACAAGAAGCCTCATAGCTCTTTAGAAGAGTGGCCGTGACATTTTTCACACCTAATTCAACATCCTCAGTCGTTTTGAGATCATTACGATCCCGAAAAGAGACTGCTGTTTTAGCTTTGAATTTGTCCCAGTTCGTCTTCCGAGGATTCCCATAGGGTTTATGTTTAGCTCTCGAGGTAGGAATCTGGAAGGATATGAGTCTATGATCCGAAAAGGAACATTTCTCAGACACCTCCCAGTTTACGACCCCAGAGTCGTCCATATTTGTGAGGGTTATGTCGATGACTTCACCTCTCACCCTATTAACAAAAGTTGGTGTATTGCCTCTATTGCAAATTCTAAGATTATAGCTAAGTATAAACTCGAAAATGGACTCACCTCTTGTATTTGTGTTGCTGCTTCCCCAATGGAAGTGATGTGCGTTGGCGTCACATCCGATGATGATATCACCAACTCTGCCCATCTCCTCCAATAGGCGGCATACCACAGTACCGGGTGGGTCAGGAGCCTCATAGGGAAGATAGACGGCAGAGACTATCAGTGGCTTCGTGGTACCTCTGTCTAGTCTTGCTGTCGTCATATCTCCATTGCTGAAATTAGAAAGAAGCATTAAATTTAACTCCTTTTTTAGCAAGAATACACGTTCTCACCTTCTCTCCATTGGAGGTAGACAAAAGCGTGTATGTTGTGTCGCCCAGTCCAGTCACCTTGCCTTTGTACAGGTAAGGTTCCTGAATGAGCGTCACGTCGATGTTTGAGGAAGAGAGGGTGAGTAGCAGTTCA